>NW_027207429.1:0-300000 GCF_963455315.2 Globicephala melas | reverse complement strand
CCCTTCCCCGAAGCCTGACCCTCAGCCGTCCCCTAATCCTAACCCGTACGCTGACACTAACCCGCGCCCTCACACGTACGCTCCCCCTAGAGCGTTGTCGTACCCTCACCTGGACCCTAAACCGTCCCCGTCCCCTAACCCTAACCCTAGTCCGAAGCCTAACCCTAACCCTTCCCGGAAGCCTGACCCTCAGCCGTCCCCTAATCCTAACCCGTACGCCGACACTAACCCGCGCCCTCACACGTACGCTCCCCCTAGAGCGTTGTCGTACCCTCACCTGGACCCTAAACCGTCCCCGTCCCCTAACCCTAACCCTAGCTCGAACCCTAACCCTAACCCTTCCCCGAAGCCTGACCCTCAGCCGTCCCCTAATCCTAACCCGTACGCTGACACTAACCCGCGCCCTCACACGTACGCTCCCCCTAGAGCGTTGTCGTACCCTCACCTGGACCCTAAACCGTCCCCGTCCCCTAACCCTAACCCTAGCCCGAACCCTAACCCTAACCCTTCCCCGAAGCCTGACCCTCAGCCGTCCCCTAATCCTAACCCGTACGCTGACACTAACCCGCGCCCTCACACGTACGCTCCCCCTAGAGCGTTGTCGTACCCTCACCTGGACCCTAAACCGTCCCCGTCCCCTAACCCTAACCCTAGCCAGAAGCCTAACCCTAACCCTTCCCCGAAGCCTGACCCTCAGCCGTCCCCTAATCCTAACCCGTACGCTGACACTAACCCGCGCCCTCACACGTACGCTCCCCCTAGAGCGTTGTCGTACCCTCACCTGGACCCTAAACCGTCCCCGTCCCCTAACCCTAACCCTAGCCCGAACCCTAACCCTAACCCTTCCCCGAAGCCTGACCCTCAGCCGTCCCCTAATCCTAACCCGTACGCTGACACTAACCCGCGCCCTCACACGTACGCTCCCCCTAGAGCGTTGTCGTACCCTCACCTGGACCCTAAACCGTCCCCGTCCCCTAACCCTAACCCTAGCCCGAAGCCTAACCCTAACCCTTCCCCGAAGCCTGACCCTCAGCCGTCGCCTAATCCTAACCCGTACGCTGACATTAACCCGCGCCCTCACACGTACGCTCCCCCTAGAGCGTTGTCGTACCCTCACCTGGACCCTAAACCGTCCCCGTCCCCTAACCCTAACCCTAGCCCGAAGCCTAACCCTAACCCTTCCCGGAAGCCTGACCCTCAGCCGTCCCCTAATCCTAACCCGTACGCTGACACTAACAAGCGCCCTCACACGTACGCTCCCCCTAGAGCGTTGTCGTACCCTCACATGGACCCTAAACCGTCCCCGTCCCCTAACCCTAACCCTAGCCCGAACCCTAACCCTAACCCTTCCCCGAAGCCTGACCCTCAGCCGTCCCCTAATCCTAACCCGTACGCCGACACTAACCCGCGCCCTCACACGTACGCTCCCCCTAGAGCGTTGTCGTACCCTCACCTGGACCCTAAACCGTCCCCGTCCCCTAACCCTAACCCTAGCCCGAAGCCTAACCCTAACCCTTCCCCGAAGCCTGACCCTCAGCCGTCCCCTAATCCTAACCCGTACGCCGACACTAACCCGCGCCCTCACACGTACGCTCCCTCTAGAACGTTGTCGTACCCTCACCTGGACCCTAAACCGTCCCCGTCCCCTAACCCTAACCCTAGCCCGAACCCTAACCCTAACCCTTCCCCGAAGCCTGACCCTCAGCCGTCCCCTAATCCTAACCCGTACGCTGACACTAACCCGCGCCCTCACACGTACGCTCCCCCTAGAGCGTTGTCGTACCCTCACCTGGACCCTAAACCGTCCCCGTCCCCTAACCCTAACCCTAGCCCGAAGCCTAACCCTAACCCTTCCCCGAAGCCTGACCCTCATCCGTCCCCTAATCCTAACCCGTACGCTGACACTAACCCGCGTCCTCACACGTACGCTCCCCCTATAGCGTTGTCGTACCCTCACCTGGACCCTAAACCGTCCCCGTCCCCTAACCCTAACCCTAGCCCGAACCCTAACCCTAACCCTTCCCCGAAGCCTGACCCTCAGCCGTCCCCTAATCCTAACCCGTACGCTGACACTAACCCGCGCCCTCACACGTACGCTCCCCCTAGAGCGTTGTCGTACCCTCACCTGGACCCTAAACCGTCCCCGTCCCCTAACCCTAACCCTAGCCCGAAGCCTAACCCTAACCCTTCCCCGAAGCCTGACCCTCAGCCGTCCCCTAATCCTAACCCGTACGCTGACACTAACCCGCGCCCTCACACGTACGCTCCCCCTAGAGCGTTGTCGTACCCTCACCTGGACCCTAAACCGTCCCCGTCCCCTAACCCTAACCCTAGCCCGAACCCTAACCCTAACCCTTCCCCGAAGCCTGACCCTCAGCCGTCCCCTAATCCTAACCCGTACGCTGACACTAACCCGCGCCCTCACACGTACGCTCCCCCTAGAGCGTTGTCGTACCCTCACCTGGACCCTAAACCGTCCCCGTCCCCTAACCCTAACCCTAGCCCGAACCCTAACCCTAACCCTTCCCCGAAACCTGACCCTCAGCCGTCCCCTAATCCTAACCCGTACGCTGACACTAACCCGCGCCCTCACACGTACGCTCCCCCTATAGCGTTGTCGTACCCTCACCTGGACCCTAAACCGTCCCCGTCCCCTAACCCTAACCCTAGCCCGAACCCTAACCCTACCCTTCCCCGAAGCCTGACCCTCAGCCGTCCCCTAATCCTAACCCGTACGCCGACACTATCCCGCGCCCTCACACGTACGCTCCCCCTAGAGCGTTGTCGTACCCTCACCTGGACCCTAAACCGTCCCCGTCCCCTAACCCTAACCCTAGCCCGAAGCCTAAACCTAACCCTTCCCCGAAGCCTGACCCTCAGCCGTCCCCTAATCCTAACCCGTACGCTGACACTAACCCGCGCCCTCACACGTACGCTCCCCCTAGAGCGTTGTCGTACCCTCACCTGGACCCTAAACCGTCCCCGTCCCCTAACCCTAACCCTAGACCGAACCCTAACCCTAACCCTTCCCCGAAGCCTGACCCTCAGCCGTCCCCTAATCCTAACCCGTACGCTGACACTAACCCGCGCCCTCACACGTACGCTCCCCCTAGAGCGTTGTCGTACCCTCACCTGGACCCTAAACCGTCCCCGTCCCCTAACCCTAACCCTAGCCCGAAGCCTAACCCTAACCCTTCCCCGAAGCCTGACCCTCAGCCGTCCCCTAATCCTAACCCGTACGCTGACACTAACCCGCGCCCTCACACGTACGCTCCCCCTAGAGCGTTGTCGTACCCTCACCTGGACCCTAAACCGTCCCCGTCCCCTAACCCTAACCCTAGCCCGAAGCCTAATCCTAACCCTTCCCCGAAGCCTGACCCTCAGCCGTCCCCTAATCCTAACCCGTACGCTGACACTAACCCGCGCCCTCACACGTACGCTCCCCCTAGAGCGTTGTCGTACCCTCACCTGGACCCTAAACCGTCCCCGTCCCCTAACCCTAACCCTAGCCCGAACCCTAACCCTAACCCTTCCCCGAAGCCTGACCCTCAGCCGTCCCCTAATCCTAACCCGTACGCTGACACTAACCCGCGCCCTCACACGTACGCTCCCCCTAGAGCGTTGTCGTACCCTCACCTGGACCCTAAACCGTCCCCGTCCCCTAACCCTAACCCTAGCCCGAACCCTAACCCTAACCCTTCCCCGAAGCCTGACCCTCAGCCGTCCCCTAATCCTAACCCGTACGCTGACACTAACCCGCGCCCTCACACGTACGCTCCCCCTAGAGCGTTGTCGTACCCTCACCTGGACCCTAAACCGTCCCCGTCCCCTAACCCTAACCCTAGACCGAACCCTAACCCTAACCCTTCCACGAAGCCTGACCCTCAGCCGTCCCCTAATCCTAACCCGTACGCTGACACTAACCCGCGCCCTCACACGTACGCTCCCCCTAGAGCGTTGTCGTACCCTCACCTGGACACTAAACCGTCCCCGTCCCCTAACCCTAACCCTAGCCCGAACCCTAACCCTAAACCTTCCCCGAAGCCTGACCCTCAGCCGTCCCCTAATCCTAACCCGTACGCTGACACTAACCCGCGCCCTCACACGTACGCTCCCCCTAGAGCGTTGTCGTACCCTCACCTGGACCCTAAACCGTCCCCGTCCCCTAACCCTAACCCTAGCCCGAAGCCTAATCCTAACCCTTCCCCGAAGCCTGACCCTCAGCCGTCCCCTAATCCTAACCCGTACGCTGACACTAACCCGCGCCCTCACAGGTACGCTCCCCCTAGAGCGTTGTCGTACCCTCACCTGGACCCTAAACCGTCCCCGTCCCCTAACCCTAACCCTAGCCCGAAGCCTAACCCTAACCCTTCCCCGAAGCCTGACCCTCAGCCGTCCCCTAATCCTAACCCGTACGCTGACACTAACCCGCGCCCTCACACGTACGCTCCCCCTAGAGCGTTGTCGTACCCTCACCTGGACCCTAAACCGTCCCCGTCCCCTAACCCTAACCCTAGCCCGAACCCTAACCCTAACACTTCCCCGAAGCCTGACCCTCAGCCGTCCCCTAATCCTAACCCGTACGCTGACACTAACCCGCGCCCTCACACGTACGCTCCCCCTAGAGCATTGTCGTACCCTCACCTGGACCCTAAACCGTCCCCGTCCCCTAACCCTAACCCTAGCCCGAACCCTAACCCTACCCTTCCCCGAAGCCTGACCCTCAGCCGTCCCCTAATCCTAACCCGTACGCCGACACTATCCCGCGCCCTCACACGTACGCTCCCCCTAGAGCGTTGTCGTACCCTCACCTGGACCCTAAACCGTCCCCGTCCCCTAACCCTAACCCTAGCCCGAAGCCTAACCCTAACCCTTCCCCGAAGCCTGACCCTCAGCCGTCCCCTAATCCTAACCCGTACGCTGACACTAACCCGCGCCCTCACACGTACGCTCCCCCTAGAGCGTTGTCGTACCCTCACCTGGACCCTAAACCGTCCCCGTCCCCTAACCCTAACCCTAGCCCGAAGCCTAACCCTAACCCTTCCCGGAAGCCTGACCCTCAGCCGTCCCCTAATCCTAACCCGTACGCCGACACTAACCCGCGCCCTCACACGTACGCTCCCCCTAGAGCGTTGTCGTACCCTCACCTGGACCCTAAACCGTCCCCGTCCCCTAACCCTAACCCTAGCTCGAACCCTAACCCTAACCCTTCCCCGAAGCCTGACCCTCAGCCGTCCCCTAATCCTAACCCGTACGCTGACACTAACCCTCGCCCTCACACGTACGCTCCCCCTAGAGCGTTGTCGTACCCTCACCTGGACCCTAAACCGTCCCCGTCCCCTAACCCTAACCCTAGCCCGAACCCTAACCCTAACCCTTCCCCGAAGCCTGACCCTCAGCCGTCCCCTAATCCTAACCCGTACGCTGACACTAACCCGCGCCCTCACACGTACGCTCCCCCTAGAGCGTTGTCGTACCCTCACCTGGACCCTAAACCGTCCCCGTCCCCTAACCCTAACCCTAGCCCGAAGCCTAACCCTAACCCTTCCCCGAAGCCTGACCCTCAGCCGTCCCCTAATCCTAACCCGTACGCTGACACTAACCCGCGCCCTCACACGTACGCTCCCCCTAGAGCGTTGTCGTACCCTCACCTGGACCCTAAACCGTCCCCGTCCCCTAACCCTAACCCTAGCCCGAAGCCTAACCCTAACCCTTCCCCGAAGCCAGACCCTCAGCCGTCCCCTGATCCTAACCCGTACGCTGTCACTAACCCGCGCCCTCACACGTACGCTCCCCCTATAGCGTTGTCATACCCTCACCTGGACCCTAAACCGTCCCCGTCCCCTAACCCTATCCCTAGCCCGAAGCCTAACCCTAAACCTTCCCCGAAGCCTGACCCTCAGCCGTCCCCTGATCCTAACCCGTACGCTGACACTAACCCGCGCCCTCACACGTACGCTCCCCCTAGAGCGTTGTCGTACCCTCACCTGGACCCTAAACCGTCCCCGTCCCCTAACCCTAACCCTAGCCCGAAGCCTAACCCTAACCCTTCCCCGAAGCCTGACCCTCAGCCGTCCCCTAATCCTAACCCGTACGCTGACACTAACCCGCGCCCTCACACGTACGCTCCCCCTAGAGCGTTGTCGTACCCTCACCTGGACCCTAAACCTTCCCCATCCCCTAACCCTAACCCTAGCCCGAACCCTAACCCTAACCCTTCCCCGAAGCCTGACCCTCAGCCGCCCCATAATCCTAACCCGTACGCTGACACTAACCCGCGCCCTCACACATACGCTCCCCCTAGAGCGTTGTCGAACCCTCACCTGGACCCTAAACCGTCCCCGTCCCCTAACCCTAACCCTAGCCCGAACCCTAACCCTAACCCTTCCCCGAAGCCTGACCCTCAGCCGTCCCCTAATCCTAACCCGTACGCTGACACTAACCCGCGCCCTCACACGTACGCTCCCCCTAGAGCGTTGTCGTACCCTCACCTGGACCCTAAACCGTCCCCGTCCCCTAACCCTAACCCTAGCCCGAAGCCTAACCCTAACCCTTCCCCGAAGCCTGACCCTCAGCCGTCCCCTAATCCTAACCCGTACGCCGACACTAACCCGCGCCCTCACACGTACGCTCCCCCTAGAGCGTTGTCGTACCCTCACCTGGACCCTAAACCGTCCCCGTCCCCTAACCCTAACCCTAGCCCGAACCCTAACCCTAACCCTTCCCCGAAGCCTGACCCTCAGCCGTCCCCTAATCCTGACCCGTACGCTGACACTAACCCGCGCCCTCACACGTACGCTCCCCCTAGAGCGTTGTCGTACCCTCACCTGGACCCTAAACCGTCCCCGTCCCCTAACCCTAACCCTAGCCCGAAGCCTAACCCTAACCCTTCCCCGAAGCCTGACCCTCAGCCGTCCCCTAATCCTAACCCGTACGCTGACACTAACCCGCGCCCTCACACGTACGCTCCCCCTAGAGCGTTGTCGTACCCTCACCTGGACCCTAAACCGTCCCCGTCCCCTAACCCTAACCCTAGCCCGAAGCCTAACCCTAACCCTTCCCCGAAGCCAGACCCTCAGCCGTCCCCTGATCCTAACCCGTACGCTGACACTAACCCGCGCCTTCACACGTACGCTCCCCCTAGAGCGTTGTCATACCCTCACCTGGACCCTAAACCGTCCCCGTCCCCTAACCCTATCCCTAGCCCGAAGCCTAACCCTAAACCTTCCTCGAAGCCTGACCCTCAGCCGTCCCCTGATCCTAACCCGTACGCTGACACTAACCCACGCCCTCACACGTACGCTCCCCCTAGAGCGTTGTCGTACCCTCACCTGGACCCTAAACCGTCCCCGTCCCCTAACCCTAACCCTAGCCCGAAGCCTAACCCTAACCCTTCCCCGAAGCCTGACCCTCAGCCGTCCCCTAATCCTAACCCGTACGCTGACACTAACCCGCGCCCTCACACGTACGCTCCCCCTAGAGCGTTGTCGTACCCTCACCTGGACCCTAAACCGTCCCCGTCCCCTAACCCTAACCCTAGCCCGAAGCCTAACCCTAACCCTTCCCCGAAGCCAGACCCTCAGCCGTCCCCTGATCCTAACCCGTACGCTGTCACTAACCCGCGCCCTCACACGTACGCTCCCCCTATAGCGTTGTCATACCCTCACCTGGACCCTAAACCGTCCCCGTCCCCTAACCCTATCCCTAGCCCGAAGCCTAACCCTAAACCTTCCCCGAAGCCTGACCCTCAGCCGTCCCCTGATCCTAACCCGTACGCTGACACTAACCCGCGCCCTCACACGTACGCTCCCCCTAGAGCGTTGTCGTACCCTCACCTGGACCCTAAACCGTCCCCGTCCCCTAACCCTAACCCTAGCCCGAAGCCTAACCCTAACTCTTCCCCGAAGCCTGACCCTCAGCCGTCCCCTAATCCTAACCCGTACGCTGACACTAACCCGCGCCCTCACACGTACGCTCCCCCTAGAGCGTTGTCGTACCCTCACCTGGACCCTAAACCTTCCCCATCCCCTAACCCTAACCCTAGCCCGAACCCTAACCCTAACCCTTCCCCGAAGCCTGACCCTCAGCCGCCCCATAATCCTAACCCGTACGCTGACACTAACCCGCGCCCTCACACATACGCTCCCCCTAGAGCGTTGTCGAACCCTCACCTGGACCCTAAACCGTCCCCGTCCCCTAACCCTAACCCTAGACCGAACCCTAACCCTAACCCTTCCCCGAAGCCTGACCCTCAGCCGTCCCCTAATCCTAACCCGTACGCTGACACTAACCCGCGCCCTCACACGTACGCTCCCCCTAGAGCGTTGTCGTACCCTCACCTGGACCCTAAACCGTCCCCGTCCCCTAACCCTAACCCTAGCCCGAAGCCTAACCCTAACCCTTCCCCGAAGCCTGACCCTCAGCCGTCCCCTAATCCTAACCCGTACGCCGACACTAACCCGCGCCCTCACACGTACGCTCCCCCTAGAGCGTTGTCGTACCCTCACCTGGACCCTAAACCGTCCCCGTCCCCTAACCCTAACCCTAGCCCGAACCCTAACCCTAACCCTTCCCCGAAGCCTGACCCTCAGCCGTCCCCTAATCCTAACCCGTACGCTGACACTAACCCGCGCCCTCACACGTACGCTCCCCCTAGAGCGTTGTCGTACCCTCACCTGGACCCTAAACCGTCCCCGTCCCCTAACCCTAACCCTAGCCCGAAGCCTAACCCTAACCCTTCCCCGAAGCCTGACCCTCAGCCGTCCCCTAATCCTAACCCGTACGCTGACACTAACCCGCGCCCTCACACGTACGCTCCCCCTAGAGCGTTGTCGTACCCTCACCTGGACCCTAAACCGTCCCCGTCCCCTAACCCTAACCCTAGCCCGAAGCCTAACCCTAACCCTTCCCCGAAGCCAGACCCTCAGCCGTCCCCTGATCCTAACCCGTACGCTGACACTAACCCGCGCCTTCACACGTACGCTCCCCCTAGAGCGTTGTCATACCCTCACCTGGACCCTAAACCGTCCCCGTCCCCTAACCCTATCCCTAGCCCGAAGCCTAACCCTAAACCTTCCTCGAAGCCTGACCCTCAGCCGTCCCCTGATCCTAACCCGTACGCTGACACTAACCCACGCCCTCACACGTACGCTCCCCCTAGAGCGTTGTCGTACCCTCACCTGGACCCTAAACCGTCCCCGTCCCCTAACCCTAACCCTAGCCCGAAGCCTAACCCTAACCCTTCCCCGAAGCCTGACCCTCAGCCGTCCCCTAATCCTAACCCGTACGCTGACACTAACCCGCGCCCTCACACGTACGCTCCCCCTAGAGCGTTGTCGTACCCTCACCTGGACCCTAAACCTTCCCCGTCCCCTAACCCTAACCCTAGCCCGAACCCTAACCCTAACCCTTCCCCGAAGCCTGACCCTCAGCCGCCCCATAATCCTAACCCGTACGCTGACACTAATCCGCGCCCTCACACGTACGCTCCCCCTAGAGCGTTGTCGAACCCTCACCTGGACCCTAAACCGTCCCCGTCCCCTAACCCTAACCCTAGCCCCAACCCTAACCCTAACCCTTCCCCGAAGCCTGACCCTCAGCCGTCCCCTAATCCTAACCCGTACGCTGACACTAACCCGCGCCCTCACACGTACGCTCCCCCTAGAGCGTTGTCGTACCCTCACCTGGACCCTAAACCGTCCCCGTCCCCTAACCCTAACCCTAGCCCGAAGCCTAACCCTAACCCTTCCCCGAAGCCTGACCCTCAGCCGTCCCCTAATCCTAACCCGTACGCCGACACTAACCCGCGCCCTCACACGTACGCTCCCCCTAGAGCGTTGTCGTACCCTCACCTGGACCCTAAACCGTCCCCGTCCCCTAACCCTAACCCTAGCCCGAAGCCTAACCCTAACCCTTCCCCGAAGCCTGACCCTCAGCCGTCCCCTAATCCTAACCCGTACGCTGACACTAACCCGCGCCCTCACACGTACGCTCCCCCTAGAGCGTTGTCGTACCCTCACCTGGACCCTAAACCGTCCCCGTCCCCTAACCCTAACCCTAGCCCGAACCCTAACCCTAACCCTTCCCCGAATCCTGACCCTCAGCCGTCCCCTAATCCTAACCCGTACGCTGACACTAACCCGCGCCCTCACACGTACGCTCCCCCTAGAGCGTTGTCGTACCCTCACCTGGACCCTAAACCGTCCACGTCCCCTAACCCTAACCCTAGCCCGAAGCCTAACCCTAATCCTTCCCCGAAGCCTGAACCTCAGCCGTCCCCTAATCCTAACCCGTACGCCGACACTAACCCGCGCCCTCACACGTACGCTCCCCCTAGAGCGTTGTCGTACCCTCACCTGGACCCTAAACCGTCCCCGTCCCCTAACCCTAACCCTAGCCCGAAGCCTAACCCTAACCCTTCCCCGAAGCCTGACCCTCAGCCGTCCCCTAATCCTAACCCGTACGCTGACACTAACCCGCGCCCTCACACGTACGCTCCCCCTAGAGCGTTGTCGTACCCTCACCTGGACCCTAAACCGTCCCCGTCCCCTAACCCTAACCCTAGCCCGAAGCCTAACCCTAACCCTTCCCCGAAGCCTGACCCTCAGCCTTCCCCTAATCCTAACCCGTACGCTGACACTAACCCGCGCCCTCACACGTACGCTCCCCCTAGAGCGTTGTCATACCCTCACCTGGACCCTAAACCGTCCCCGTCCCCTAACCCTAACCCTAGCCCGAACCCTAACCCTAACCCTTCCCCGAAGCCTGACCCTCAGCCGTCCCCTAATCCTAACCCGTACGCTGACACTAACCCGCGCCCTCACACGTACGCTCCCCCTAGAGCGTTGTCGTACCCTCACCTGGATCCTAAACCGTCCCCGTCCCCTAACCCTAACCCTGGCCCGAACCCTAACCCTAACCCTTCCCCGAAGCCTGACCCTCAGCCGTCCCCTAATCCTAACCCGTACGCTGACACTAACCCGCGCCCTCACACGTACGCTCCCCCTAGAGCGTTGTCATACCCTCACCTGGACCCTAAACCGTCCCCGTCCCCTAACCCTAACCCTAGCCCGAAGCCTAACCCTAACCCTTCCCCGAAGCCTGACCCTCAGCCGTCCCCTAATCCTAACCCGTACGCTGACACTAACCCGCGCCCTCACACGTACGCTCCCCCTAGAGCGTTGTCGTACCCTCACCTGGACCCTAAACCGTCCCCGTCCCCTAACCCTAACCCTAGCCCGAAGCCTAACCCTAACCCTTCCCCGAAGCCTGACCCTCAGCCGTCCCCTAATCCTAACCCGTACGCTGACACTAACCCGCGCCCTCACACGTACGCTCCCCCTAGAGCGTTGTCGTACCCTCACCTGGACCCTAAACCGTCCCCGTCCCCTAACCCTAACCCTAGCCCGAAGCCTAACCCTAACCCTTCCCCGAAGCCTGACCCTCAGCCGTCCCCTAATCCTAACCCGTACGCTGACACTAACCCGCGCCCTCACACGTACGCTCCCCCTAGAGCGTTGTCGTACCCTCACCTGGACCCTAAACCGTCCCCGTCCCCTAACCCTAACCCTAGCCCGAAGCCTAACCCTAACCCTTCCCCGAAGCCTGACCCTCAGCCGTTCCCTAATCCTAACCCGTACGCTGACACTAACCCGCGCCCTCACACGTACGCTCCCCCTAGAGCGTTGTCGTACCCTCACCTGGACCCTAAACCGTCCCCGTCCCCTAACCCTAACCCTAGCCCGAAGCCTAACCCTAACCCTTCCCCGAAGCCTGACCCTCTGCCGTCCCCTAATCCTAACCCGTACGGTGACACTAACCCGCGCCCTCACACGTACGCTCCCCCTAGAGCGTTGTCGTACCCTCACCTGGACCCTAAACCGTCCCCGTCCCCTAACCCTAACCCTAGCCCGAACCCTAACCCTAACCCTTCCCCGAAGCCTGACCCTCAGCCGTCCCCTAATCCTAACCCGTACGCTGACACTAACCCGCGCCCTCACACGTACGCTCCCCCTAGAGCGTTGTCGTACCCTCACCTGGACCCTAAACCGTCCCCGTCCCCTAACCCTAACCCTAGCCCGAAGCCTAATCCTAACCCTTCCCCGAAGCCTGACCCTCAGCCGTCCCCTAATCCTAACCCGTACGCTGACACTAACCCGCGCCCTCACACGTACGCTCCCCCTAGAGCGTTGTCGTACCCTCACCTGGACCCTAAACCGTCCCCGTCCCCTAACCCTAACCCTAGCCCGAAGCCTAACCCTAACCCTTCCCCGAAGCCTGACCCTCAGCCGTCCCCTAATCCTAACCCGTACGCTGACACTAACCCGCGCCCTCACACGTACGCTCCCCCTAGAGCGTTGTCGTACCCTCACCTGGACCCTAAACCGTCCCCGTCCCCTAACCCTAACCCTAGCCCGAACCCTAACCCTAACCCTTCCCCGAAGCCTGACCCTCAGCCGTCCCCTAATCCTAACCCGTACGCTGACACTAACCCGCGCCCTCACACGTACGCTCCCCCTAGAGCGTTGTCGTACCCTCACCTGGACCCTAAACCGTCCCCGTCCCCTAACCCTAACCCTAGCCCGAACCCTAACCCTAACCCTTCCCCGAAGCCTGACCCTCAGCCGTCCCCTAATCCTAACCCGTACGCTGACACTAACCCGCGCCCTCACACGTACGCTCCCCCTAGAGCATTGTCGTACCCTCACCTGGACCCTAAACCGTCCCCGTCCCCTAACCCTAACCCTAGCCCGAACCCTAACCCTACCATTCCCCGAAGCCTGACCCTCAGCCGTCCCCTAATCCTAACCCGTACGCCGACACTATCCCGCGCCCTCACACGTACGCTCCCCCTAGAGCGTTGTCGTACCCTCACCTGGACCCTAAACCGTCCCCGTCCCCTAACCCTAACCCTAGCCCGAAGCCTAACCCTAACCCTTCCCCGAAGCCTGACCCTCAGCCGTCCCCTAATCCTAACCCGTACGCTGACACTAACCCGCGCCCTCACACGTACGCTCCCCCTAGAGCGTTGTCGTACCCTCACCTGGACCCTAAACCGTCCCCGTCCCCTAACCCTAACCCTAGCCCGAACCCTAACCCTAACCCTTCCCCGAAGCCTGACCCTCAGCCGTCCCCTAATCCTAACCCGTACGCTGACACTAACCCGCGCCCTCACACGTACGCTCCCCCTAGAGCGTTGTCGTACCCTCACCTGGACCCTAAACCGTCCCCGTCCCCTAACCCTAACCCTAGCCCGAAGCCTAACCCTAACCCTTCCCCGAAGCCTGACCCTCAGCCGTCGCCTAATCCTAACCCGTACGCTGACACTAACCCGCGCCCTCACACGTACGCTCCCCCTAGAGCGTTGTCGTACCCTCACCTGGACCCTAAACCGTCCCCGTTCCCTAACCCTAACCCTAGCCCGAAGCCTAACACTAACCCTTCCCGGAAGCCTGACCCTCAGCCGTCCCCTAATCCTAACCCGTACGCTGACACTAACAAGCGCCCTCACACGTACGCTCCCCCTAGAGCGTTGTCGTACCCTCACATGGACCCTAAACCGTCCCCGTCCCCTAACCCTAACCCTAGCCCGAACCCTAACCCTAACCCTTCCCCGAAGCCTGACCCTCAGCCGTCCCCTAATCCTAACCCGTACGCCGACACTAACCCGCGCCCTCACACGTACGCTCCCCCTAGAGCGTTGTCGTACCCTCACCTGGACCCTAAACCGTCCCCGTCCCCTAACCCTAACCCTAGCCCGAAGCCTAACCCTAACCCTTCCCCGAAGCCTGACCCTCAGCCGTCCCCTAATCCTAACCCGTACGCCGACACTAACCCGCGCCCTCACACGTACGCTCCCTCTAGAGCGTTGTCGTACCCTCACCTGGACCCTAAACCGTCCCCGTCCCCTAACCCTAACCCTAGCCCGAACCCTAACCCTAACCCTTCCCCGAAGCCTGACCCTCAGCCGTCCCCTAATCCTAACCCGTACGCTGACACTAACCCGCGCCCTCACACGTACGCTCCCCCTAGAGCGTTGTCGTACCCTCACCTGGACCCTAAACCGTCCCCGTCCCCTAACCCTAACCCTAGCCCGAAGCCTAACCCTAACCCTTCCCCGAAGCCTGACCCTCAGCCGTCCCCTAATCCTAACCCGTACGCTGACACTAACCCGCGTCCTCACACGTACGCTCCCCCTATAGCGTTGTCGTACCCTCACCTGGACCCTAAACCGTCCCCGTCCCCTAACCCTAACCGTAGCCCGAACCCTAACCCTAACCCTTCCCCGAAGCCTGACCCTCAGCCGTCCCCTAATCCTAACCCGTACGCTGACACTAACCCGCGCCCTCACACGTACGCTCCCCCTAGAGCGTTGTCGTACCCTCACCTGGACCCTAAACCGTCCCCGTCCCCTAACCCTAACCCTAGCCCGAAGCCTAACCCTAACCCTTCCCCGAAGCCTGACCCTCAGCCGTCCCCTAATCCTAACCCGTACGCTGACACTAACCCGCGCCCTCACACGTACGCTCCCCCTAGAGCGTTGTCGTACCCTCACCTGGACCCTAAACCGTCCCCGTCCCCTAACCCTAACCCTAGCCCGAACCCTAACCCTAACCCTTCCCCGAAGCCTGACCCTCAGCCGTCCCCTAATCCTAACCCGTACGCTGACACTAACCCGCGCCCTCACACGTACGCTCCCCCTAGAGCGTTGTCGTACCCTCACCTGGACCCTAAACCGTCCCCGTCCCCTAACCCTAACCCTAGCCCGAACCCTAACCCTAACCCTTCCCCGAAGCCTGACCCTCAGCCGTCCCCTAATCCTAACCCGTACGCTGACACTAACCCGCGCCCTCACACGTACGCTCCCCCTATAGCGTTGTCGTACCCTCACCTGGACCCTAAACCGTCCCCGTCCCCTAACCCTAACCCTAGCCCGAACCCTAACCCTACCCTTCCCCGAAGCCTGACCCTCAGCCGTCCCCTAATCCTAACCCGTACGCCGACACTATCCCGCGCCCTCACACGTACGCTCCCCCTAGAGCGTTGTCGTACCCTCACCTGGACCCTAAACCGTCCCCGTCCCCTAACCCTAACCCTAGCCCGAAGCCTAACCCTAACCCTTCCCCGAAGCCTGACCCTCAACCGTCCCCTAATCCTAACCCGTACGCTGACACTAACCCGCGCCCTCACACGTACGCTCCCCCTAGAGCGTTGTCGTACCCTCACCTGGACCCTAAACCGTCCCCGTCCCCTAACCCTAACCCTAGACCGAACCCTAACCCTAACCCTTCCCCGAAGCCTGACCCTCAGCCGTCCCCTAATCCTAACCCGTACGCTGACACTAACCCGCGCCCTCACACGTACGCTCCCCCTAGAGCGTTGTCGTACCCTCACCTGGACCCTAAACCGTCCCCGTCCCCTAACCCTAACCCTAGCCCGAACCCTAACCCTAACCCTTCCCCGAAGCCTGACCCTCAGCCGTCCCCTAATCCTAACCCGTACGCTGACACTAACCCGCGCCCTCACACGTACGCTCCCCCTAGAGCGTTGTCGTACCCTCACCTGGACCCTAAACCGTCCCCGTCCCCTAACCCTAACCCTAGCCCGAAGCCTAATCCTAACCCTTCCCCGAAGCCTGACCCTCAGCCGTCCCCTAATCCTAACCCGTACGCTGACACTAACCCGCGCCCTCACACGTACGCTCCCCCTAGAGCGTTGTCGTACCCTCACCTGGACCCTAAACCGTCCCCGTCCCCTAACCCTAACCCTAGCCCGAACCCTAACCCTAACCCTTCCCCGAAGCCTGACCCTCAGCCGTCCCCTAATCCTAACCCGTACGCTGACACTAACCCGCGCCCTCACACGTACGCTCCCCCTAGAGCGTTGTCGTACCCTCACCTGGACCCTAAACCGTCCCCGTCCCCTAACCCTAACCCTAGCCCGAAGCCTAACCCTAACCCTTCCCCGAAGCCTGACCCTCAGCCGTCCCCTAATCCTAACCCGTACGCTGACACTAACCCGTGCCCTCACACGTACGCTCCCCCTAGAGCGTTGTCGTACCCTCACCTGGACCCTAAACCGTCCCCGTCCCCTAACCCTAACCCTAGACCGAACCCTAACCCTAACCCTTCCACGAAGCCTGACCCTCAGCCGTCCCCTAATCCTAACCCGTACGCTGACACTAACCCGCGCCCTCACACGTACGCTCCCCCTAGAGCGTTGTCGTACCCTCACCTGGACCCTAAACCGTCCCCGTCCCCTAACCCTAACCCTAGCCCGAACCCTAACCCTAAACCTTCCCCGAAGCCTGACCCTCAGCCGTCCCCTAATCCTAACCCGTACGCTGACACTAACCCGCGCCCTCACACGTACGCTCCCCCTAGAGCGTTGTCGTACCCTCACCTGGACCCTAAACCGTCCCCGTCCCCTAACCCTAACCCTAGCCCGAAGCCTAATCCTAACCCTTCCCCGAAGCCTGACCCTCAGCCGTCCCCTAATCCTAACCCGTACGCTGACACTAACCCGCGCCCTCACAGGTACGCTCCCCCTAGAGCGTTGTCGTACCCTCACCTGGACCCTAAACCGTCCCCGTCCCCTAACCCTAACCCTAGCCCGAAGCCTAACCCTAACCCTTCCCCGAAGCCTGACCCTCAACCGTCCCCTAATCCTAACCCGTACGCTGACACTAACCCGCGCCCTCACACGTACGCTCCCCCTAGAGCGTTGTCGTACCCTCACCTGGACCCTAAACCGTCCCCGTCCCCTAACCCTAACCCTAGACCGAACCCTAACCCTAACCCTTCCCCGAAGCCTGACCCTCAGCCGTCCCCTAATCCTAACCCGTACGCTGACACTAACCCGCGCCCTCACACGTACGCTCCCCCTAGAGCGTTGTCGTACCCTCACCTGGACCCTAAACCGTCCCCGTCCCCTAACCCTAACCCTAGCCCGAACCCTAACCCTAACCCTTCCCCGAAGCCTGACCCTCAGCCGTCCCCTAATCCTAACCCGTACGCTGACACTAACCCGCGCCCTCACACGTACGCTCCCCCTAGAGCGTTGTCGTACCCTCACCTGGACCCTAAACCGTCCCCGTCCCCTAACCCTAACCCTAGCCCGAAGCCTAATCCTAACCCTTCCCCGAAGCCTGACCCTCAGCCGTCCCCTAATCCTAACCCGTACGCTGACACTAACCCGCGCCCTCACACGTACGCTCCCCCTAGAGCGTTGTCGTACCCTCACCTGGACCCTAAACCGTCCCCGTCCCCTAACCCTAACCCTAGCCCGAACCCTAACCCTAACCCTTCCCCGAAGCCTGACCCTCAGCCGTCCCCTAATCCTAACCCGTACGCTGACACTAACCCGCGCCCTCACACGTACGCTCCCCCTAGAGCGTTGTCGTACCCTCACCTGGACCCTAAACCGTCCCCGTCCCCTAACCCTAACCCTAGCCCGAAGCCTAACCCTAACCCTTCCCCGAAGCCTGACCCTCAGCCGTCCCCTAATCCTAACCCGTACGCTGACACTAACCCGCGCCCTCACACGTACGCTCCCCCTAGAGCGTTGTCGTACCCTCACCTGGACCCTAAACCGTCCCCGTCCCCTAACCCTAACCCTAGACCGAACCCTAACCCTAACCCTTCCACGAAGCCTGACCCTCAGCCGTCCCCTAATCCTAACCCGTACGCTGACACTAACCCGCGCCCTCACACGTACGCTCCCCCTAGAGCGTTGTCGTACCCTCACCTGGACCCTAAACCGTCCCCGTCCCCTAACCCTAACCCTAGCCCGAACCCTAACCCTAAACCTTCCCCGAAGCCTGACCCTCAGCCGTCCCCTAATCCTAACCCGTACGCTGACACTAACCCGCGCCCTCACACGTACGCTCCCCCTAGAGCGTTGTCGTACCCTCACCTGGACCCTAAACCGTCCCCGTCCCCTAACCCTAACCCTAGCCCGAAGCCTAATCCTAACCCTTCCCCGAAGCCTGACCCTCAGCCGTCCCCTAATCCTAACCCGTACGCTGACACTAACCCGCGCCCTCACAGGTACGCTCCCCCTAGAGCGTTGTCGTACCCTCACCTGGACCCTAAACCGTCCCCGTCCCCTAACCCTAACCCTAGCCCGAAGCCTAACCCTAACCCTTCCCCGAAGCCTGACCCTCAGCCGTCCCCTAATCCTAACCCGTACGCTGACACTAACCCGCGCCCTCACACGTACGCTCCCCCTAGAGCGTTGTCGTACCCTCACCTGGACCCTAAACCGTCCCCGTCCCCTAACCCTAACCCTAGCCCGAAGCCTAACCCTAACCCTTCCCCGAAGCCTGACCCTCAGCCGTCCCCTAATCCTAACCCGTACGGTGACACTAACCCGCGCCCTCACACGTACGCTCCCCCTAGAGCGTTGTCGTACACTCACCTGGACCCTAAACCGTCCCCGTCCCCTAACCCTAACCCTAGCCCGAACCCTAACCCTAACCCTTCCCCGAAGCCTGACCCTCAGCCGTCCACTAATCCTAACCCGTACGCTGACACTAACCCGCGCCCTCACACGTACGCTCCCCCTAGAGCGTTGTCGTACCCTCACCTGGACCCTAAACCGTCCCCGTCCCCTAACCCTAACCCTAGCCCGAACCCTAACCCTAACCCTTCCCCGAAGCCTGACCCTCAGCCGTCCCCTAATCCTAACCCGTACGCTGACACTAACCCGTGCCCTCACACGTACGCTCCCCCTAGAGCATTGTCGTACCCTCACCTGGACCCTAAACCGTCCCCGTCCCCTAACCCTAACCCTAGCCCGAACACTAACCCTACCCTTCCCCGAAGCCTGACCCTCAGCCGTCCCCTAATCCTAACCCGTACGCCGACACTATCCCGCGCCCTCACACGTACGCTCCCCCTAGAGCGTTGTCGTACCCTCACCTGGACCCTAAACCGTCCCCGTCCCCTAACCCTAACCCTAGCCCGAAGCCTAACCCTAACCCTTCCCCGAAGCCTGACCCTCAGCCGTCCCCTAATCCTAACCCGTACGCTGACACTAACCCGCGCCCTCACACGTACGCTCCCCCTAGAGCGTTGTCGTACCCTCACCTGGACCCTAAACCGTCCCCGTCCCCTAACCCTAACCCTAGCCCGAAGCCTAACCCTAACCCTTCCCGGAAGCCTGACCCTCAGCCGTCCCTTAATCCTAACCCGTACGCCGACACTAACCCGCGCCCTCACACGTACGCTCCCCCTAGAGCGTTGTCGTACCCTCACCTGGACCCTAAACCGTCCCCGTCCCCTAACCCTAACCCTAGCTCGAACCCTAACCCTAACCCTTCCCCGAAGCCTGACCCTCAGCCGTCCCCTAATCCTAACCCGTACGCTGACACTAACCCTCGCCCTCACACGTACGCTCCCCCTAGAGCGTTGTCGTACCCTCACCTGGACCCTAAACCGTCCCCGTCCCCTAACCCTAACCCTAGCCCGAACCCTAACCCTAACCCTTCCCCGAAGCCTGACCCTCAGCCGTCCCCTAATCCTAACCCGTACGCTGACACTAACCCGCGCCCTCACACGTACGCTCCCCCTAGAGCGTTGTCGTACCCTCACCTGGACCCTAAACCGTCCCCGTCCCCTAACCCTAACCCTAGCCCGAAGCCTAACCCTAACCCTTCCCCGAAGCCTGACCCTCAGCCGTCCCCTAATCCTAACCCGTACGCCGACACTAACCCGCGCCCTCACACGTACGCTCCCCCTAGAGCGTTGTCGTACCCTCACCTGGACCCTAAACCGTCCCCGTCCCCTAACCCTAACCCTAGCCCGATCCCTAACCCTAACCCTTCCCCGAAGCCTGACCCTCAGCCGTCCCCTAATCCTAACCCGTACGCTGACACTAACCCGCGCCCTCACACGTACGCTCCCCCTAGAGCGTTGTCGTACCCTCACCTGGACCCTAAACCGTCCCCGTCCCCTAACCCTAACCCTAGCCCGAAGCCTAACCCTAACCCTTCCCCGAAGCCTGACCCTCAGCCGTCCCCTAATCCTAACCCGTACGCTGACACTAACCCGCGCCCTCACACGTACGCTCCCCCTAGAGCGTTGTCGTACCCTCACCTGGACCCTAAACCGTCCCCGTCCCCTAACCCTAACCCTAGCCCGAAGCCTAACCCTAACCCTTCCCCGAAGCCAGACCCTCAGCCGTCCCCTGATCCTAACCCGTACGCTGACACTAACCCGCGCCTTCACACGTACGCTCCCCCTAGAGCGTTGTCATACCCTCACCTGGACCCTAAACCGTCCCCGTCCCCTAACCCTATCCCTAGCCCGAAGCCTAACCCTAAACCTTCCTCGAAGCCTGACCCTCAGCCGTCCCCTGATCCTAACCCGTACGCTGACACTAACCCACGCCCTCACACGTACGCTCCCCCTAGAGCGTTGTCGTACCCTCACCTGGACCCTAAACCGTCCCCGTCCCCTAACCCTAACCCTAGCCCGAAGCCTAACCCTAACCCTTCCCCGAAGCCTGACCCTCAGCCGTCCCCTAATCCTAACCCGTACGCTGACACTAACCCGCGCCCTCACACGTACGCTCCCCCTAGAGCGTTGTCGTACCCTCACCTGGACCCTAAACCTTCCCCGTCCCCTAACCCTAACCCTAGCCCGAACCCTAACCCTAACCCTTCCCCGAAGCCTGACCCTCAGCCGCCCCATATTCCTAACCCGTACGCTGACACTAACCCGCGCCCTCACACGTACGCTCCCCCTAGAGCGTTGTCGAACCCTCACCTGGACCCTAAACCGTCCCCGTCCCCTAACCCTAACCCTAGCCCGAACCCTAACCCTAACCCTTCCCCGAAGCCTGACCCTCAGCCGTCCCCTAATCCTAACCCGTACGCTGACACTAACCCGCGCCCTCACACGTACGCTCCCCCTAGAGCGTTGTCGTACCCTCACCTGGACCCTAAACCGTCCCCGTCCCCTAACCCTAACCCTAGCCCGAAGCCTAACCCTAACCCTTCCCCGAAGCCTGACCCTCAGCCGTCCCCTAATCCTAACCCGTACGCCGACACTAACCCGCGCCCTCACACGTACGCTCCCCCTAGAGCGTTGTCGTACCCTCACCTGGACCCTAAACCGTCCCCGTCCCCTAACCCTAACCCTAGCCCGAAGCCTAACCCTAACCCTTCCCCGAAGCCTGACCCTCAGCCGTCCCCTAATCCTAACCCGTACGCTGACACTAACCCGCGCCCTCACACGTACGCTCCCCCTAGAGCGTTGTCGTACCCTCACCTGGACCCTAAACCGTCCCCGTCCCCTAACCCTAACCCTAGCCCGAACCCTAACCCTAACCCTTCCCCGAAGCCTGACCCTCAGCCGTCCCCTAATCCTAACCCGTACGCTGACACTAACCCGCGCCCTCACACGTACGCTCCCCCTAGAGCGTTGTCGTACCCTCACCTGGACCCTAAACCGTCCCCGTCCCCTAACCCTAACCCTAGCCCGAAGCCTAACCCTAACCCTTCCCCGAAGCCTGACCCTCAGCCTTCCCCTAATCCTAACCCGTACGCTGACACTAACCCGCGCCCTCACACGTACGCTCCCCCTAGAGCGTTGTCATACCCTCACCTGGACCCTAAACCGTCCCCGTCCCCTAACCCTAACCCTAGCCCGAACCCTAACCCTAACCCTTCCCCGAAGCCTGACCCTCAGCCGTCCCCTAATCCTAACCCGTACGCTGACACTAACCCGCGCCCTCACACGTACGCTCCCCCTAGAGCGTTGTCGTACCCTCACCTGGACCCTAAACCGTCCCCGTCCCCTAACCCTAACCCTAGCCCGAAGCCTAACCCTAACCCTTCCCCGAAGCCTGACCCTCAGCCGTCCCCTAATCCTAACCCGTACGCTGACACTAACCCGCGCCCTCACACGTACGCTCCCCCTAGAGCGTTGTCGTACCCTCACCTGGACCCTAAACCGTCCCCGTCCCCTAACCCTAACCCTAGCCCGAAGCCTAACCCTAACCCTTCCCCGAAGCCTGACCCTCAGCCGTCCCCTAATCCTAACCCGTACGCTGACACTAACCCGCGCCCTCACACGTACGCTCCCCCTAGAGCGTTGTCGTACCCTCACCTGGACCCTAAACCGTCCCCGTCCCCTAACCCTAACCCTAGCCCGAAGCCTAACCCTAACCCTTCCCCGAAGCCTGACCCTCAGCCTTCCCCTAATCCTAACCCGTACGCTGACACTAACCCGCGCCCTCACACGTACGCTCCCCCTAGAGCGTTGTCATACCCTCACCTGGACCCTAAACCGTCCCCGTCCCCTAACCCTAACCCTAGCCCGAACCCTAACCCTAACCCTTCCCCGAAGCCTGACCCTCAGCCGTCCCCTAATCCTAACCCGTACGCTGACACTAACCCGCGCCCTCACACGTACGCTCCCCCTAGAGCGTTGTCGTACCCTCACCTGGACCCTAAACCGTCCCCGTCCCCTAACCCTAACCCTGGCCCGAACCCTAACCCTAACCCTTCCCCGAAGCCTGACCCTCAGCCGTCCCCTAATCCTAACCCGTACGCTGACACTAACCCGCGCCCTCACACGTACGCTCCCCCTAGAGCGTTGTCATACCCTCACCTGGACCCTAAACCGTCCCCGTCCCCTAACCCTAACCCTAGCCCGAAGCCTAACCCTAACCCTTCCCCGAAGCCTGACCCTCAGCCGTCCCCTAATCCTAACCCGTACGCTGACACTAACCCGCGCCCTCACACGTACGCTCCCCCTAGAGCGTTGTCGTACCCTCACCTGGACCCTAAACCGTCCCCGTCCCCTAACCCTAACCCTAGCCCGAAGCCTAACCCTAACCCTTCCCCGAAGCCTGACCCTCAGCCGTCCCCTAATCCTAACCCGTACGCTGACACTAACCCGCGCCCTCACACGTACGCTCCCCCTAGAGCGTTGTCGTACCCTCACCTGGACCCTAAACCGTCCCCGTCCCCTAACCCTAACCCTAGCCCGAAGCCTAACCCTAACCCTTCCCCGAAGCCTGACCCTCAGCCGTCCCCTAATCCTAACCCGTACGCTGACACTAACCCGCGCCCTCACACGTACGCTCCCCCTAGAGCGTTGTCGTACCCTCACCTGGACCCTAAACCGTCCCCGTCCCCTAACCCTAACCCTAGCCCGAAGCCTAACCCTAACCCTTCCCCGAAGCCTGACCCTCAGCCGTTCCCTAATCCTAACCCGTACGCTGACACTAACCCGCGCCCTCACACGTACGCTCCCCCTAGAGCGTTGTCGTACCCTCACCTGGACCCTAAACCGTCCCCGTCCCCTAACCCTAACCCTAGCCCGAAGCCTAACCCTAACCCTTCCCCGAAGCCTGACCCTCTGCCGTCCCCTAATCCTAACCCGTACGGTGACACTAACCCGCGCCCTCACACGTACGCTCCCCCTAGAGCGTTGTCGTACCCTCACCTGGACCCTAAACCGTCCCCGTCCCCTAACCCTAACCCTAGCCCGAACCCTAACCCTAACCCTTCCCCGAAGCCTGACCCTCAGCCGTCCCCTAATCCTAACCCGTACGCTGACACTAACCCGCGCCCTCACACGTACGCTCCCCCTAGAGCGTTGTCGTACCCTCACCTGGACCCTAAACCGTCCCCATCCCCTAACCCTAACCCTAGCCCGAAGCCTAATCCTAACCCTTCCCCGAAGCCTGACCCTCAGCCGTCCCCTAATCCTAACCCGTACGCTGACACTAACCCGCGCCCTCACACGTACGCTCCCCCTAGAGCGTTGTCGTACCCTCACCTGGACCCTAAACCGTCCCCGTCCCCTAACCCTAACCCTAGCCTGAAGCCTAACCCTAACCCTTCCCCGAAGCCTGACCCTCAGCCGTCCCCTAATCCTAACCCGTACGCTGACACTAACCCGCGCCCTCACACGTACGCTCCCCCTAGAGCGTTGTCGTACCCTCACCTGGACCCTAAACCGTCCCCGTCCCCTAACCCTAACCCTAGCCCGAAGCCTAACCCTAACCCTTCCCCGAAGCCTGACCCTCAGCCGTCCCCTGATCCTAACCCGTACGGTGACACTAACCCGCGCCCTCACACGTACGCTCCCCCTAGAGCGTTGTCGTACCCTCACCTGGACCCTAAACTGTCCCCGTCCCCTAACCCTAACCCTAGCCCGAACCCTAACCCTAACCCTTCCCCGAAGCCTGACCCTCAGCCGTCCCCTAATCCTAACCCGTACGCTGACACTAACCCGCGCCCTCACACGTACGCTCCCCCTAGAGCGTTGTCGTACCCTCACCTGGACCCTAAACCGTCCCCGTCCCCTAACCCTAACCCTAGCCCGAACCCTAACCCTAACCCTTCCCCGAAGCCTGACCCTCAGCCGTCCCCTAATCCTAACCCGTACGCTGAAACTAACCCGCGCCCTCACACGTACGCTCCCCCTAGAGCATTGTCGTACCCTCACCTGGACCCTAAACCGTCCCCGTCCCCTAACCCTAACCCTAGCCCGAACCCTAACCCTACCATTCCCCGAAGCCTGACACTCAGCCGTACCCTAATCCTAACCCGTACGCCGACACTATCCCGCGCCCTCACACGTACGCTCCCCCTAGAGCGTTGTCGTACCCTCACCTGGACCCTAAACCGTCCCCGTCCCCTAACCCTAACCCTAGCCCGAAGCCTAACCCTAACCCTTCCCCGAAGCCTGACCCTCAGCCGTCCCCTAATCCTAACCCGTACGCTGACACTAACCCGCGCCCTCACACGTACGCTCCCCCTAGAGCGTTGTCGTACCCTCACCTGGACCCTAAACCGTCCCCGTCCCCTAACCCTAACCCTAGCCCGAAGCCTAACCCTAACCCTTCTCCGAAGCCTGACCCTCAGCCGTCCCCTAATCCTAACCCGTACGCCGACACTAACCCGCGCCCTCACACGTACGCTCCCCCTAGAGCGTTGTCGTACCCTCACCTGGACCCTAAACCGTCCCCGTCCCCTAACCCTAACCCTAGCCCGAACCCTAACCCTAACCCTTCCCCGAAGCCTGACCCTCAGCTGTCCCCTAATCCTAACCCGTACGCTGACACTAACCCGCGCCCTCACACGTACGCTCCCCCTAGAGCGTTGTCGTACCCTCACCTGGACCCTAAACCGTCCACGTCCCCTAACCCTAACCCTAGCCCGAAGCCTAACCCTAATCCTTCCCCGAAGCCTGACCCTCAGCCGTCCCCTAATCCTAACCCGTACGCCGACACTAACCCGCGCCCTCACACGTACGCTCCCCCTAGAGCGTTGTCGTACCCTCACCTGGACCCTAAACCGTCCCCGTCCCCTAACCCTAACCCTAGCCCGAAGCCTAACCCTAACCCTTCCCCGAAGCCTGACCCTCAGCCGTCCCCTAATCCTAACCCGTACGCTGACACTAACCCGCGCCCTCACACGTACGCTCCCCCTAGAGCGTTGTCGTACCCTCACCTGGACCCTAAACCGTCCCCGTCCCCTAACCCTAACCCTAGCCCGAAGCCTAACCCTAACCCTTCCCCGAAGCCTGACCCTCAGCCGTCCCCTAATCCTAACCCGTACGCTGACACTAACCCGCGCCCTCACACGTACGCTCCCCCTAGAGCGTTGTCATACCCTCACCTGGACCCTAAACCGTCCCCGTCCCCTAACCCTAACCCTAGCCCGAACCCTAACCCTAACCCTTCCCCGAAGCCTGACCCTCAGCCGTCCCCTAATCCTAACCCGTACGCTGACACTAACCCGCGCCCTCACACGTACGCTCCCCCTAGAGCGTTGTCGTACCCTCACCTGGACCCTAAACCGTCCCCGTCCCCTAACCCTAACCCTGGCCCGAACCCTAAACCTAACCCTTCCCCGAAGCCTGACCCTCAGCCGTCCCCTAATCCTAACCCGTACGCTGACACTAACCCGCGCCCTCACACGTACGCTCCCCCTAGAGGGTTGTCGTACCCTCACCTGGACCCTAAACCGTCCCCGTCCCCTAACCCTAACCCTAGCCCGAAGCCTAACCCTAACCCTTCCCCGAAGCCTGACCCTCAGCCGTCCCCTAATCCTAACCCGTACGCTGACACTAACCCGCGCCCTCACACGTACGCTCCCCCTAGAGCCTTGTCGTACCCTCACCTGGACCCTAAACCGTCCCCGTCCCCTAACCCTAACCCTAGCCCGAAGCCTAACCCTAACCCTTCCCCGAAGCCTGACCCTCAGCCGTCCCCTAATCCTAACCCGTACGCTGACACTAACCCGCGCCCTCACACGTACGCTCCCCCTAGAGCGTTGTCGTACCCTCACCTGGACCCTAAACCGTCCCCGTCCCCTAACCCTAACCCTAGCCCGAAGCCTAACCCTAACACTTCCCCGAAGCCTGACCCTCAGCCGTCCCCTAATCCTAACCCGTACGCTGACACTAACCCGCGCCCTCACACGTACGCTCCCCCTAGAGCGTTGTCGTACCCTCACCTGGACCCTAAACCGTCCCCGTCCCCTAACCCTAACCCTAGCCCGAAGCCTAACCCTAACCCTTCCCCGAAGCCTGACCCTCAGCCGTCCCCTAATCCTAACCCGTACGCTGACACTAACCCGCGCCCTCACACGTACGCTCCCCCTAGAGCCTTGTCGTACCCTCACCTGGACCCTAAACCGTCCCCGTCCCCTAACCCTAACCCTAGCCCGAAGCCTAACCCTAACCCTTCCCCGAAGCCTGACCCTCAGCCGTCCCCTAATCCTAACCCGTACGCTGACACTAACCCGCGCCCTCACACGTACGCTCCCCCTAGAGCGTTGTCGTACCCTCACCTGGACCCTAAACCGTCCCCGTCCCCTAACCCTAACCCTAGCCCGAAGCCTAACCCTAACCCTTCCCCGAAGCCTGACCCTCAGCCGTCCCCTAATCCTAACCCGTACGCTGACACTAACCCGCGCCCTCACACGTACGCTCCCCCTAGAGCGTTGTCGTACCCTCACCTGGACCCTAAACCGTCCCCGTCCCCTAACCCTAACCCTAGCCCGAAGCCTAACCCTAACCCTTCCCCGAAGCCAGACCCTCAGCCGTCCCCTGATCCTAACCCGTACGCTGACACTAACCCGCGCCCTCACACGTACGCTCCCCCTAGAGCGTTGTCATACCCTCACCTGGACCCTAAACCGTCCCCGTCCCCTAACCCTATCCCTAGCCCGAAGCCTAACCCTAAACCTTCCCCGAAGCCTGACCCTCAGCCGTCCCCTGATCCTAACCCGTACGCTGACACTAACCCGCGCCCTCACACGTACGCTCCCCCTAGAGCGTTGTCGTACCCTCACCTGGACCCTAAACCGTCCCCGTCCCCTAACCCTAACCCTAGCCCGAAGCCTAACCCTAACCCTTCCCCGAAGCCTGACCCTCAGCCGTCCCCTAATCCTAACCCGTACGCTGACACTAACCCGCGCCCTCACACGTACGCTCCCCCTAGAGCGTTGTCGTACCCTCACCTGGACCCTAAACCTTCCCCATCCCCTAACCCTAACCCTAGCCCGAACCCTAACCCTAACCCTTCCCCGAAGCCTGACCCTCAGCCGCCCCATAATCCTAACCCGTACGCTGACACTAACCCGCGCCCTCACACATACGCTCCCCCTAGAGCGTTGTCGAACCCTCACCTGGACCCTAAACCGTCCCCGTCCCCTAACCCTAACCCTAGCCCGAACCCTAACCCTAACCCTTCCCCGAAGCCTGACCCTCAGCCGTCCCCTAATCCTAACCCGTACGCTGACACTAACCCGCGCCCTCACACGTACGCTCCCCCTAGAGCGTTGTCGTACCCTCACCTGGACCCTAAACCGTCCCCGTCCCCTAACCCTAACCCTAGCCCGAAGCCTAACCCTAACCCTTCCCCGAAGCCTGACCCTCAGCCGTCCCCTAATCCTAACCCGTACGCCGACACTAACCCGCGCCCTCACACGTACGCTCCCCCTAGAGCGTTGTCGTACCCTCACCTGGACCCTAAACCGTCCCCGTCCCCTAACCCTAACCCTAGCCCGAACCCTAACCCTAACCCTTCCCCGAAGCCTGACCCTCAGCCGTCCCCTAATCCTAACCCGTACGCTGACACTAACCCGCGCCCTCACACGTACGCTCCCCCTAGAGCGTTGTCGTACCCTCACCTGGACCCTAAACCGTCCCCGTCCCCTAACCCTAACCCTAGCCCGAAGCCTAATCCTAACCCTTCCCCGAAGCCTGACCCTCAGCCGTCCCCTAATCCTAACCCGTACGCTGACACTAACCCGCGCCCTCACACGTACGCTCCCCCTAGAGCGTTGTCGTACCCTCACCTGGACCCTAAACCGTCCCCGTCCCCTAACCCTAACCCTAGCCCGAACCCTAACCCTAACCCTTCCCCGAAGCCTGACCCTCAGCCGTCCCCTAATCCTAACCCGTACGCCGACACTAACCCGCGCCCTCACACGTACGCTCCCCCTAGAGCGTTGTCGTACCCTCACCTGGACCCTAAACCGTCCCCGTCCCCTAACCCTAACCCTAGCCCGAACCCTAACCCTAACCCTTCCCCGAAGCCTGACCCTCAGCCGTCCCCTAATCCTAACCCGTACGCTGACACTAACCCGCGCCCTCACACGTACGCTCCCCCTAGAGCGTTGTCGTACCCTCACCTGGACCCTAAACCGTCCCCGTCCCCTAACCCTAACCCTAGCCCGAAACCTAACCCTAACCCTTCCCCGAAGCCTGACCCTCAGCCGTCCCCTAATCCTAACCCGTACGCTGACACTAACCCGCGCCCTCACACGTACGCTCCCCCTAGAGCGTTGTCGTACCCTCACCTGGACCCTAAACCGTCCCCGTCCCCTAACCCTAACCCTAGCCCGAAGCCTAACCCTAACCCTTCCCCGAAGCCAGACCCTCAGCCGTCCCCTGATCCTAACCCGTACGCTGACACTAACCCGCGCCTTCACACGTACGCTCCCCCTAGAGCGTTGTCGTACCCTCACCTGGACCCTAAACCGTCCCCGTCCCCTAACCCTAACCCTAGCCCGAAGCCTAACCCTAACCCTTCCCCGAAGCCTGACCCTCAGCCGTCCCCTAATCCTAACCCGTACGCCGACACTAACCCGCGCCCTCACACGTACGCTCCCCCTAGAGCGTTGTCGTACCCTCACCTGGACCCTAAACCGTCCCCGTCCCCTAACCCTAACCCTAGCCCGAAGCCTAACCCTAACCCTTCCCCGAAGCCTGACCCTCAGCCGTCCCCTAATCCTAACCCGTACGCTGACACTAACCCGCGCCCTCACACGTACGCTCCCCCTAGAGCGTTGTCGTACCCTCACCTGGACCCTAAACCGTCCCCGTCCCCTAACCCTAACCCTAGCCCGAACCCTAACCCTAACCCTTCCCCGAAGCCTGACCCTCAGCCGTCCCCTAATCCTAACCCGTACGCTGACACTAACCCGCGCCCTCACACGTACGCTCCCCCTAGAGCGTTGTCGTACCCTCACCTGGACCCTAAACCGTCCACGTCCCCTAACCCTAACCCTAGCCCGAAGCCTAACCCTAATCCTTCCCCGAAGCCTGACCCTCAGCCGTCCCCTAATCCTAACCCGTACGCCGACACTAACCCGCGCCCTCACACGTACGCTCCCCCTAGAGCGTTGTCGTACCCTCACCTGGACCCTAAACCGTCCCCGTCCCCTAACCCTAACCCTAGCCCGAAGCCTAACCCTAACCCTTCCCCGAAGCCTGACCCTCAGCCGTCCCCTAATCCTAACCCGTACGCTGACACTAACCCGCGCCCTCACACGTACGCTCCCCCTAGAGCGTTGTCGTACCCTCACCTGGACCCTAAACCGTCCCCGTCCCCTAACCCTAACCCTAGCCCGAAGCCTAACCCTAACCCTTCCCCGAAGCCTGACCCTCAGCCTTCCCCTAATCCTAACCCGTACGCTGACACTAACCCGCGCCCTCACACGTACGCTCCCCCTAGAGCGTTGTCATACCCTCACCTGGACCCTAAACCGTCCCCGTCCCCTAACCCTAACCCTAGCCCGAACCCTAACCCTAACCCTTCCCCGAAGCCTGACCCTCAGCCGTCCCCTAATCCTAACCCGTACGCTGACACTAACCCGCGCCCTCACACGTACGCTCCCCCTAGAGCGTTGTCGTACCCTCACCTGGACCCTAAACCGTCCCCGTCCCCTAACCCTAACCCTGGCCCGAACCCTAACCCTAACCCTTCCCCGAAGCCTGACCCTCAGCCGTCCCCTAATCCTAACCCGTACGCTGACACTAACCCGCGCCCTCACACGTACGCTCCCCCTAGAGCGTTGTCATACCCTCACCTGGACCCTAAACCGTCCCCGTCCCCTAACCCTAACCCTAGCCCGAAGCCTAACCCTAACCCTTCCCCGAAGCCTGACCCTCAGCCATCCCCTAATCCTAACCCGTACGCTGACACTAACCCGCGCCCTCACACGTACGCTCCCCCTAGAGCGTTGTCGTACCCTCACTTGGACCCTAAACCGTCCCCGTCCCCTAACCCTAACCCTAGCCCGAAGCCTAACCCTAACCCTTCCCCGAAGCCTGACCCTCAGCCGTCCCCTAATCCTAACCCGTACGCTGACACTAACCCGCGCCCTCACACGTACGCTCCCCCTAGAGCGTTGTCGTACCCTCACCTGGACCCTAAACCGTCCCCGTCCCCTAACCCTAACCCTAGCCCGAAGCCTAACCCTAACCCTTCCCCGAAGCCTGACCCTCAGCCGTCCCCTAATCCTAACCCGTACGCTGACACTAACCCGCGCCCTCACACGTACGCTCCCCCTAGAGCGTTGTCGTACCCTCACCTGGACCCTAAACCGTCCCCGTCCCCTAACCCTAACCCTAGCCCGAAGCCTAACCCTAACCCTTCCCCGAAGCCTGACCCTCAGCCGTTCCCTAATCCTAACCCGTACGCTGACACTAACCCGCGCCCTCACACGTACGCTCCCCCTAGAGCGTTGTCGTACCCTCACCTGGACCCTAAACCGTCCCCGTCCCCTAACCCTAACCCTAGCCCGAAGCCTAACCCTAACCCTTCCCCGAAGCCTGACCCTCTGCCGTCCCTAATCCTAACCCGTACGGTGACACTAACCCGCGCCCTCACACGTACGCTCCCCCTAGAGCGTTGTCGTACCCTCACCTGGACCCTAAACCGTCCCCGTCCCCTAACCCTAACCCTAGCCCGAACCCTAACCCTAACCCTTCCCCGAAGCCTGACCCTCAGCCGTCCCCTAATCCTAACCCGTACGCTGACACTAACCCGCGCCCTCACACGTACGCTCCCCCTAGAGCGTTGTCGTACCCTCACCTGGACCCTAAACCGTCCCCGTCCCCTAACCCTAACCCTAGCCCGAAGCCTAATCCTAACCCTTCCCCGAAGCCTGACCCTCAGCCGTCCCCTAATCCTAACCCGTACGCTGACACTAACCCGCGCCCTCACACGTACGCTCCCCCTAGAGCGTTGTCGTACCCTCACCTGGACCCTAAACCGTCCCCGTCCCCTAACCCTAACCCTAGCCCGAAGCCTAACCCTAACCCTTCCCCGAAGCCTGACCCTCAGCCGTCCCCTAATCCTAACCCGTACGCCGACACTAACCCGCGCCCTCACACGTACGCTCCCCCTAGAGCGTTGTCGTACCCTCACCTGGACCCTAAACCGTCCCCGTCCCCTAACCCTAACCCTAGCCCGAAGCCTAACCCTAACCCTTCCCCGAAGCCTGACCCTCAGCCGTCCCCTGATCCTAACCCGTACGGTGACACTAACCCGCGCCCTCACACGTACGCTCCCCCTAGAGCGTTGTCGTACCCTCACCTGGACCCTAAACCGTCCCCGTCCCCTAACCCTAACCCTGGCCCGAACCCTAAACCTAACCCTTCCCCGAAGCCTGACCCTCAGCCGTCCCCTAATCCTAACCCGTACGCTGACACTAACCCGCGCCCTCACACGTACGCTCCCCCTAGAGCGTTGTCGTACCCTCACCTGGACCCTAAACCGTCCCCGTCCCCTAACCCTAACCCTAGCCCGAACCCTAACCCTAACCCTTCCCCGAAGCCTGACCCTCAGCCGTCCCCTAATCCTAACCCGTACGCTGACACTAACCCGCGCCCTCACACGTACGCTCCCCCTAGAGCCTTGTCGTACCCTCACCTGGACCCTAAACCGTCCCCGTCCCCTAACCCTAACCCTAGCCCGAAGCCTAACCCTAACCCTTCCCCGAAGCCTGACCCTCAGCCGTCCCCTAATCCTAACCCGTACGCTGACACTAACCCGCGCCCTCACACGTACGCTCCCCCTAGAGCCTTGTCGTACCCTCACCTGGACCCTAAACCGTCCCCGTCCCCTAACCCTAACCCTAGCCCGAAGCCTAACCCTAACCCTTCCCCGAAGCCTGACCCTCAGCCGTCCCCTAATCCTAACCCGTACGCTGACACTAACCCGCACCCTCACACGTACGCTCCCCCTAGAGCGTTGTCGTACCCTCACCTGGACCCTAAACCGTCCCCGTCCCCTAACCCTAACCCTAGCCCGAAGCCTAACCCTAACCCTTCCCCGAAGCCTGACCCTCAGCCGTTCCCTAATCCTAACCCGTACGCTGACACTAACCCGCGCCCTCACACGTACGCTCCCCCTAGAGCGTTGTCGTACCCTCACCTGGACCCTAAACCGTCCCCGTCCCCTAACCCTAACCCTAGCCCGAAGCCTAACCCTAACCCTTCCCCGAAGCCTGACCCTCAGCCGTCCCCTAATCCTAACCCGTACGGTGACACTAACCCGCGCCCTCACACGTACGCTCCCCCTAGAGCGTTGTCGTACCCTCACCTGGACCCTAAACCGTCCCCGTCCCCTAACCCTAACCCTAGCCCGAACCCTAACCCTAACCCTTCCCCGAAGCCTGACCCTCAGCCGTCCCCTAATCCTAACCCGTACGCTGACACTAACCCGCGCCCTCACACGTACGCTCCCCCTAGAGCGTTGTCGTACCCTCACCTGGACCCTAAACCGTCCCCGTCCCCTAACCCTAACCCTAGCCCGAAGCCTAATCCTAACCCTTCCCCGAAGCCTGACCCTCAGCCGTCCCCTAATCCTAACCCGTACGCTGACACTAACCCGCGCCCTCACACGTACGCTCCCCCTAGAGCGTTGTCGTACCCTCACCTGGACCCTAAACCGTCCCCGTCCCCTAACCCTAACCCTAGCCCGAAGCCTAACCCTAACCCTTCCCCGAAGCCTGACCCTCAGCCGTCCCCTAATCCTAACCCGTACGCTGACACTAACCCGCGCCCTCACACGTACGCTCCCCCTAGAGCGTTGTCGTACCCTCACCTGGACCCTAAACCGTCCCCGTCCCCTAACCCTAACCCTAGCCCGAAGCCTAACCCTAACCCTTCCCCGAAGCCTGACCCTCAGCCGTCCCCTAATCCTAACCCGTACGGTGACACTAACCCGCGCCCTCACACGTACGCTCCCCCTAGAGCGTTGTCGTACCCTCACCTGGACCCTAAACTGTCCCCGTCCCCTAACCCTAACCCTAGCCCGAACCCTAACCCTAACCCTTCCCCGAAGCCTGACCCTCAGCCGTCCCCTAATCCTAACCCGTACGCTGACACTAACCCGCGCCCTCACACGTACGCTCCCCCTAGAGCGTTGTCGTACCCTCACCTGGACCCTAAAACGTCCCCGTCCCCTAACCCTAACCCTAGCCCGAACCCTAACCCTAACCCTTCCCCGAAGCCTGACCCTCAGCCGTCCCCTAATCCTAACCCGTACGCTGACACTAACCCGCGCCCTCACACGTACGCTCCCCCTAGAGCATTGTCGTACCCTCACCTGGACCCTAAACCGTCCCCGTCCCCTAACCCTAACCCTAGCCCGAACCCTAACCCTACCATTCCCCGAAGCCTGACCCTCAGCCGTCCCCTAATCCTAACCCGTACGCCGACACTATCCCGCGCCCTCACACGTACGCTCCCCCTAGAGCGTTGTCGTACCCTCACCTGGACCCTAAACCGTCCCCGTCCCCTAACCCTAACCCTAGCCCGAAGCCTAACCCTAACCCTTCCCCGAAGCCTGACCCTCAGCCGTCCCCTAATCCTAACCCGTACGCTGACACTAACCCGCGCCCTCACACGTACGCTCCCCCTAGAGCGTTGTCGTACCCTCACCTGGACCCTAAACCGTCCCCGTCCCCTAACCCTAACCCTAGCCCGAAGCCTAACCCTAACCCTTCCCTTAAGCCTGACCCTCAGCCGTCCCCTAATCCTAACCCGTACGCCGACACTAACCCGCGCCCTCACACGTACGCTCCCCCTAGAGAGTTGTCGTACACTCACCTGGACCCTAAACCGTCCCCGTCCCCTAACCCTAACCCTAGCCCGAACCCTAACCCTAACCCTTCCCCGAAGCCTGACCCTCAGCCGTCCCCTAATCCTAACCCGTACGCTGACACTAACCCGCGCCCTCACACGTACGCTCCCCCTAGAGCGTTGTCGTACCCTCACCTGGACCCTAAACCGTCCCCGTCCCCTAACCCTAACCCTAGCCCGAACCCTAACCCTAACCCTTCCCCGAAGCCTGACCCTCAGCCGTCCCCTAATCCTAACCCGTACGCTGACACTAACCCGCGCCCTCACACGTACGCTCCCCCTAGAACGTTGTCGTACCCTCACCTGGACCCTAAACCGTCCCCGTCCCCTAACCCTAACCCTAGCCCGAAGCCTAACCCTAACCCTTCCCCGAAGCCTGACCCTCAGCCGTCCCCTAATCCTAACCCGTACGCTGACACTAACCCGCGCCCTCACACGTACGCTCCCCCTAGAGCGTTGTCGTACCCTCACCTGGACCCTAAACCGTCCCCGTCCCCTAACCCTAACCCTAGCCCGAACCCTAACCCTAACCCTTCCCCGAAGCCTGACCCTCAGCCATCCCCTAATCCTAACCCGTACGCTGACACTAACCCGCGCCCTCACACGTACGCTCCCCCTAGAGCGTTGTCGTACCCTCACCTGGACCCTAAACCGTCCCCGTCCCCTAACCCTAACCCTAGCCCGAAGCCTAACCCTAACCCTTCCCCGAAGCCTGACCCTCAGCCGTCGCCTAATCCTAACCCGTACGCTGACACTAACCCGCGCCCTCACACGTACGCTCCCCCTAGAGCGTTGTCGTACCCTCACCTGGACCCTAAACCGTCCCCGTCCCCTAACCCTAACCCTAGCCCGAAGCCTAACCCTAACCCTTCCCGGAAGCCTGACCCTCAGCCGTCCCCTAATCCTAAACCGTACGCTGACACTAACAAGCGCCCTCACACGTACGCTCCCCCTAGAGCATTGTCGTACCCTCACCTGGACCCTAAACCGTCCCCGTCCCCTAACCCTAACCCTAGCCCGAACCCTAACCCTAACCCTTCCCCGAAGCCTGACCCTCAGCCGTCCCCTAATCCTAACCCGTACGCCGACACTAACCCGCGCCCTCACACGTACGCTCCCCCTAGAGCGTTGTCGTACCCTCACCTGGACCCTAAACCGTCCCCGTCCCCTAACCCTAACCCTAGCCCGAAGCCTAACCCTAACCCTTCCCCGAAGCCTGACCCTCAGCCGTCCCCTAATCCTAAACCGTACGCCGACACTAACCCGCGCCCTCACACGTACGCTCCCCCTAGAGCGTTGTCGTACCCTCACCTGGACCCTAAACCGTCCCCGTCCCCTAACCCTAACCCTAGCCCGAAGCCTAACCCTAACCCTTCCCCGAAGCCTGACCCTCAGCCGTCCCCTAATCCTAACCCGTACGCTGACACTAACCCGCGCCCTCACACGTACGCTCCCCCTAGAGCGTTGTCGTACCCTCACCTGGACCCTAAACCGTCCCCGTCCCCTAACCCTAACCCTAGCCCGAAGCCTAATCCTAACCCTTCCCCGAAGCCTGACGCTCAGCTGTCCCCTAATCCTAACCCGTACGCTGACACTAACCCGCGTCCTCACACGTACGCTCCCCCTACAGCGTTGTCGTACCCTCACCTGGACCCTAAACCGTCCCCGTCCCCTAACCCTAACCCTAGCCCGAACGCTAACCCTAACCCTTCCCCGAAGCCTGACCCTCAGCCGTCCCCTAATCCTAACCCGTACGCTGACACTAACCCGCGCCCTCACACGTACGCTCCCCCTAGAGCGTTGTCGTACCCTCACCTGGACCCTAAACCGTCCCCGTCCCCTAACCCTAACCCTAGCCCGAACCCTAACCCTAACCCTTCCCCGAAGCCTGACCCTCAGCCGTCCCCTAATCCTAACCCGTACGCTGACACTAACCCGCGCCCTCACACGTACGCTCCCCCTAGAGCGTTGTCGTACCCTCACCTGGACCCTAAACCGTCCCCGTCCCCTAACCCTAACCCTAGCCCGAACCCTAACCCTAACCCTTCCCCGAAGCCTGACCCTCAGCCGTCCCCTAATCCTAACCCGTACGCTGACACTAACCCGCGCCCTCACACGTACGCTCCCCCTAGAGCGTTGTCGTACCCTCACCTGGACCCTAAACCGTCCCCGTCCCCTAACCCTAACCCTAGCCCGAACCCTAACCCTAACCCTTCCCCGAAGCCTGACCCTCAGCCGTCCCCTAATCCTAACCCATACGCTGACACTAACCCGCGCCCTCACACGTACGCTCCCCCTAGAGCGTTGTCGTACCCTCACCTGGACCCTAAACCGTCCCCGTCCCCTAACCCTAACCCTAGCCCGAACCCTAACCCTAACCCTTCCCCGAAGCCTGACCCTCAGCCGTCCCCTGATCCTAACCCGTACGCTGACACTAACCCGCGCCTTCACACGTACGCTCCCCCTAGAGCGTTGTTGTACCCTCACCTGGACCCTAAACCGTCCCCGTCCCCTAACCCTAACCCTAGCCTGAAGCCTAACCCTAACCCTTCCCCGAAGCCTGACCCTCAGCCGTCCCCTAATCCTAACCCGTACGCTGACACTAACCCGCGCCCTCACACGTACGCTCCCCCTAGAGCGTTGTCGTACCCTCACCTGGACCCTAAACCGTCCCTGTCCCCTAACACTAACCCTAGCCCGAAGCCTAACCCTAACCATTCCCCGAAGCCTGACCCTCAGCCGTCCCCTAATCCTAACCCGTACGCTGACACTAACCCGCGCCCTCACACGTACGCTCCCCCTAGAGCGTTGTCGTACCCTCACCTGGACCCTAAACCGTCCCCGTCCCCTAACCCTAACCCTAGCCCGAAGCCTAACCCTAACCCTTCCCCGAAGCCTGACCCTCAGCCGTCCCCTAATCCTAACCCGTACGCTGACACTAACCCGCGCCCTCACACGTACGCTCCCCCTAGAGCGTTGTCGTACCCTCACCTGGACCCTAAACCGTCCCCGTCCCCTAACCCTAACCCTAGCCCGAACCCTAACCCTAACCCTTCCCCGAAGCCTGTCCCTCAGCCGTCCCATAATCTTAACCCGTACGCTGACACTAACCCGCGCCCTCACACGTACCCTCCCCCTAGAGCGTTGTCGTACCCTCACCTGGACCCTAAACCGTCCCCGTCCCCTAACCCTAACCCTAGCCCGAAGCCTAACCCTAACCCTTCCCCGAAGCCTGACCCTCAGCCGTCCCCTAATCCTAACCCGTACGCTGACACTAACCCGCGCCCTCACACGTACGCTCCCCCTAGAGCGTTGTCGTACCCTCACCTGGACCCTAAACCGTCCCCGTCCCCTAACCCTAACCCTAGCCCGAAGCCTAACCCTAACCTTCCCCGAAGCCTGACCCTCAGCCGTCCCCTAATCCTAACCCGTACGCTGACACTAACCCGCGCCCTCACACGTACGCTCCCCCTAGAGCGTTGTCGTACCCTCACCTGGACCCTAAACCGTCCCCGTCCCCTAACCCTAACCCTAGCCCGAAGCCTAACCCTAACCCTTCCCCGAAGCCTGACCCTCAGCCGTCCCCTAATCCTAACCCGTACGCTGACACTAACCCGCGCCCTCACACGTACGCTCCCCCTAGAGCGTTGTCGTACCCTCACCTGGACCCTAAACCGTCCCCGTCCCCTAACCCTAACCCTAGCCCGAAGCCTAACCCTAACCCTTCCCCGAAGCCTGACCCTCAGCCGTCCCCTAATCCTAACCCGTACGCTGACACTAACCCGCGCCCTCACACGTACGCTCCCCCTAGAGCGTTGTCATACCCTCACCTGGACCCTAAACCGTCCCCGTCCCCTAACCCTATCCCTAGCCCGAAGCCTAACCCTAAACCTTCCCCGAAGCCTGACCCTCAGCCGTCCCCTGATCCTAACCCGTACGCTGACACTAACACGCGCCCTCACACGTACGCTCCCCCTAGAGCGTTGTCGTACCCTCACCTGGACCCTAAACCGTCCCCGTCCCCTAACCCTAACCCTAGCCCGAAGCCTAACCCTAACCCTTCCCCGAAGCCTGACCCTCAGCCGTCCCCTAATCCTAACCCGTACGCTGACACTAACCCGCGCCCTCACACGTACGCTCCCCCTAGAGCGTTGTCGAACCCTCACCTGGACCCTAAACCGTCCCCGTCCCCTAACCCTAACCCTAGCCCGAACCCTAACCCTAACCCTTCCCCGAAGCCTGACCCTCAGCCGTCCCCTAATCCTAACCCGTACGCTGACACTAACCCGCGCCCTCACACGTACGCTCCCCCTAGAGCGTTGTCGTACCCTCACCTGGACCCTAAACCGTCCCCGTCCCCTAACCCTAACCCTAGCCCGAAGCCTAACCCTAACCCTTCCCCGAAGCCTGACCCTCAGCCGTCCCATAATCCTAACCCGTACGCTGACACTACCCCGCGCCCTCACACGTACGCTCCCCCTAGAGCGTTGTCGTACCCTCACCTGGACCCTAAACCGTCCCCGTCCCCTAACCCTAACCCTAGCCCGAACCCTAACCCTAACCCTTCCCCGAAGCCTGACCCTCAGCCGTCCCCTAATCCTAACCCGTACGCTGACACTAACCCGCGCCCTCACACGTACGCTCCCCCTAGAGCGTTGTCGTACCCTCACCTGGACCCTAAACCGTCCCCGTCCCCTAACCCTAACCCTAGCCCAAAGCCTAACCCTAACCCTTCCCCGAAGCCTGACCCTCAGCCGTCCCCTAATCCTAACCCGTACGCTGACACTAACCCGCGCCCTCACACGTACGCTCCCCCTAGAGCGTTGTCGTACCCTCACCTGGACCCTAAACCGTCCCCGTCCCCTAACCCTAACCCTAGCCCGAAGCCTAACCCTAACCCTTCCCCGAAGCCAGACCCTCAGCCGTCCCCTAATCCTAACCCGTACGCTGACACTAACCCGCGCCCTCACACGTACGCTCCCCCTAGAGCGTTGTCGTACCCTCACCTGGACCCTAAACCGTCCCCGTCCCCTAACCCTATCCCTAGCCCGAAGCCTAACCCTAAACCTTCCCCGAAGCCTGACCCTCAGCCGTCTCCTGATCCTAACCCGTACGCTGACACTAACCCGCGCCCTCACACGTACGCTACCCCTAGAGCGTTGTCGTACCCTCACCTGGACCCTAAACCGTCCCCGTCCCCTAACCCTAACCCTAGCCCGAAGCCTAACCCTAACCCTTCCCCGAAGCCTGACCCTCAGCCGTCCCCTGATCCTAACCCGTACGCTGACACTAACCCGCGCCCTCACACGTACGCTCCCCCTAGAGCGTTGTCGTACCCTCACCTGGACCCTAAACCGTCCCCGTCCCCTAACCCTAACCCTAGCCCGAAGCCTAACCCTAACCCTTCCCCGAAGCCTGACCCTCAGCCGTCCCCTAATCCTAACCCGTACGCTGACACTAACCCGCGCCCTCACACGTACGCTCCCCCTAGAGCGTTGTCGTACCCTCACCTGGACCCTAAACCGTCCCCGTCCCCTAACCCTAACCCTAGCCCGAAGCCTAACCCTAACCCTTCCCCGAAGCCTGACCCTCAGCCGTCCCCTAATCCTAACCCGTACGCTGACACTAACCCGCGCCCTCACACGTACGCTCCCCCTAGAGCGTTGTCGTACCCTCACCTGGACCCTAAACCGTCCCCGTCCCCTAACCCTAACCCTAGCCCGAACCCTAACCCTAACCCTTCCCCGAAGCCTGACCCTCAGCCGTCCCCTAATCCTAACCCGTACGCTGACACTAACCCGCGCCCTCACACGTACGCTCCCCCTAGAGCGTTGTCGTACCCTCACCTGGACCCTAAACCGTCCCCGTCCCCTAACCCTAACCCTGGCCCGAACCCTAAACCTAACCCTACCCCGAAGCCTGACACTCAGCCGTCCCCTAATCCTAACCCGTACGCTGACACTAACCCGCGCCCTCACACGTACCCTCCCCCTAGAGCGTTGTCGTACCCTCACCTGGACCCTAAACCGTCCCCGTCCCCTAACCCTAACCCTAGCCCGAAGCCTAACCCTAACACTTCCCCGAAGCCTGACCCTCAGCCGTCCCCTAATCCTAACCCGTACGCTGACACTAACCCGCGCCCTCACACGTACGCTCCCCCTAGAGCGTTGTCGTACCCTCACCTGGACCCTAAACCGTCCCCGTCCCCTAACCCTAACCCTAGCCCGAAGCCTAACCCTAACCCTTCCCCGAAGCCTGACCCTCAGCCGTCCCCTAATCCTAACCCGTACGCTGACACTAACCCGCGCCCTCACACGTACGCTCCCCCTAGAGCGTTGTCGTACCCTCACCTGGACCCTAAACCGTCCCCGTCCCCTAACCCTAACCCTAGCCCGAAGCCTAACCCTAACCCTTCCCCGAAGCCTGACCCTCAGCCGTCCCCTAATCCTAACCCGTACGCTGACACTAACCCGCGCCCTCACACGTACGCTCCCCCTAGAGCGTTGTCGTACCCTCACCTGGACCCTAAACCGTCCCCGTCCCCTAACCCTAACCCTAGCCCGAACCCTAACCCTAACCCTTCCCCGAAGCCTGACCCTCAGCCGTCCCCTAATCCTAACCCGTACGCTGACACTAACCCGCGCCCTCACACGTACGCTCCCCCTAGAGCGTTGTCGTACCCTCACCTGGACCCTTAACCGTCCCCGTCCCCTAACCCTAACCCTAGCCCGAAGCCTAACCCTAACCCTTCCCCGAAGCCTGACCCTCAGCCCTCCCCTAATCCTAACCCGTACGCAGACACTAACCCGCGCCCTCACACGTACGCTCCCCCTAGAGCGTTGTCGTACCCTCACCTGGACCCTAAACCGTCCCCGTCCCCTAACCCTAACCCTAGCCCGAAGCCTAACCCTAACCCTTCCCCGAAGCCTGACCCTCAGCCCTCCCCTAATCCTAACCCGTACGCTGACACTAACCCGCGCCCTCACACGTACGCTCCCCCTAGAGCGTTGTCGTACCCTCACCTGGACCCTAAACCGTCCCCGTCCCCTAACCCTAACCCTAGCCCGAAGCCTAACCCTAACCCTTCCCCGAAGCCTGACCCTCAGCCGTCCCCTAATCCTAACCCGTAGGCTGACACTAACCCGCGCCCTCACACGTACGCTCCCCCTAGAGCGTTGTCGTACCCTCACCTGGACCCTAAACCGTCCCCGTCCCCTAACCCTAACCCTAGCCCGAAGCCTAACCCTAACCCTTCCCCGAAGCCTGACCCTCAGCCGTCCCCTAATCCTAACCCGTACGCTGACACTAACCCGCGCCCTCACACGTACGCTCCCCCTAGAGCGTTGTCGTACCCTCACCTGGACCCTAAACCGTCCCCGTCCCCTAACCCTAACCCTAGCCCGAAGCCTAACCCTAACCCTTCCCCGAAGCCTGACCCTCAGCCGTCCCCTAATCCTAACCCGTACGCTGACACTAACCCGCGCCCTCACACGTACGCTCCCCCTAGAGCGTTGTCGTACCCTCACCTGGACCCTAAACCGTCCCCGTCCCCTAACCCTAACCCTAGCCCGAAGCCTAACCCTAACCCTTCCCCGAAGCCTGACCCTCAGCCGTCCCCTAATCCTAACCCGTACGCTGACACTAACCCGCGCCCTCAAACGTACGCTCCCCCTAGAGCGTTGTCGTACCCTCACCTGGACCCTAAACCGTCCCCGTCCCCTAACCCTATCCCTAGCCCGAAGCCTAACCCTAAACCTTCCCCGAAGCCTGACCCTCAGCCGTCTCCTGATCCTAACCCGTACGCTGACACTAACCCGCGCCCTCACACGTACGCTCCCCCTAGAGCGTTGTCGTACCCTCACCTGGACCCTAAACCGTCCCCGTCCCCTAACCCTAACCCTAGCCCGAACCCTAACCCTAACCCTTCCCCGAAGCCTGACCCTCAGCCGTCCCCTGATCCTAACCCGTACGCTGACACTAACCCGCGCCCTCACACGTACGCTCCCCCTAGAGCGTTGTCGTACCCTCACCTGGACCCTAAACCGTCCCCGTCCCCTAACCCTAACCCTAGCCCGAAGCCTAACCCTAACCCTTCCCCGAAGCCTGACCCTCAGCCGTCCCCTAATCCTAACCCGTACGCTGACACTAACCCGCGCCCTCACACGTACGCTCCCCCTAGAGCGTTGTCGTACCCTCACCTGGACCCTAAACCGTCCCCGTCCCCTAACCCTAACCCTAGCCCGAACCCTAACCCTAACCCTTCCCCGAAGCCTGACCCTCAGCCGTCCCCTAATCCTAACCCGTACGCTGACACTAACCCGCGCCCTCACACGTACGCTCCCCCTAGAGCGTTGTCGTACCCTCACCTGGACCCTAAACCGTCCCCGTCCCCTAACCCTAACCCTGGCCCGAACACTAACCCTAACCCTTCCCCGAAGCCTGACCCTCAGCCGTCCCCTAATCCTAACCCGTACGCTGACACTAACCCGCGCCCTCACACGTACGCTACCCGTAGAGCGTTGTCGTACCCTCACCTGGACCCTAAACCGTCCCCGTCCCCTAACCCTAACCCTAGCCCGAAGCCTAACCCTAACCCTTCCCCGAAGCCTGACCCTCAGCCGTCCCCTAATCCTAACCCGTACGCTGACACTAACCCGCGCCCTCACACGTACGGTCCCCCTAGAGCGTTGTCGTACCCTCACCTGGACCCTAAACCGTCCCCGTCCCCTAACCCTAACCCTAGCCCGAAGCCTAACCCTAACCCTTCCCCGAAGCCTGACCCTCAGCCGTCCCCTAATCCTAACCCGTACGCTGACACTAACCCGCGCCCTCACACGTACGCTCCCCCTAGAGCGTTGTCGTACCCTCACCTGGACCCTAAACCGTCCCCGTCCCCTAACCCTAACCCTAGCCCGAAGCCTAACCCTAACCCTTCCCCGAAGCCTGACCCTCAGCCGTCCCCTAATCCTAACCCGTACGCTGACACTAACCCGCGCCCTCACACGTACGCTCCCCCTAGAGCGTTGTCGTACCCTCACCTGGACCCTAAACCGTCCCCGTCCCCTAACCCTAACCCTAGCCCGAACCCTAACCCTAACGCTTCCCCGAAGCCTGACCCTCAGCCGTCCCCTAATCCTAACCCGTACGCTGACACTAACCCGCGCCCTCACACGTACGCTCCCCCTAGAGCGTTGTCGTACCCTCACCTGGACCCTAAACCGTCCCCGTCCCCTAACCCTAACCCTGGCCCGAACCCTAACCCTAACCCTTCCCCGAAGCCTGACCCTCAGCCGTCCCCTAATCCTAACCCGTACGCTGACACTAACCCGCGCCCTCACACGTACGCTCCCCCTAGAGCGTTGTCGTACCCTCACCTGGACCCTAAACCGTCCCCGTCCCCTAACCCTAACCCTAGCCCGAAGCCTAACCCTAACCCTTCCCCGAAGCCTGACCCTCAGCCGTCCCCTAATCCTAACCCGTACGCTGACACTAACCCACGCCCTCACACGTACGCTCCCCCTAGAGCGTTGTCGTACCCTCACCTGGACCCTAAACCGTCCCCGTCCCCTAACCCTAACCCTAGCCCGAAGCCTAACCCTAACCCTTCCCCGAAGCCTGACCCTCAGCCCTCCCCTAATCCTAACCCGTACGCTGACACTAACCCGCGCCCTCACACGTACGCTCCCCCTAGAGCGTTGTCGTACCCTCACCTGGACCCTAAACCGTCCCCGTCCCCTAACCCTAACCCTAGCCCGAAGCCTAACCCTAACCCTTCCCCGAAGCCTGACCCTCAGCCGTCCCCTAATCCTAACCCGTACGCTGACACTAACCCGCGCCCTCACACGTACGCTCCCCCTAGAGCGTTGTCGTACCCTCACCTGGACCCTAAACCGTCCCCGTCCCCTAACCCTAACCCTAGCCCGAACCCTAATCCTAACCCTTCCCCGAAGCCTGACCCTCAGCCGTCCCCTAATCCTAACCCGTACGCTGACACTAACCCGCGCCCTCACACGTACGCTCCCCCTAGAGCGTTGTCGTACCCTCACCTGGACCCTAAACCGTCCCCGTCCCCTAACCCTAACCCTAGCCCGAAGCCTAACCCTAACCCTTCCCCGAAGCCTGACCCTCAGCCTTCCCCTAATCCTAACCCGTACGCTGACACTAACCCGCGCCCTCACACGTACGCTCCCCCTAGAGCGTTGTCGTACCCTCACCTGGACCCTAAACCGTCCCCATCCCCTAACCCTAACCCTAGCCCGAAACCTAACCCTAACCCTTCCCCGAAGCCTGACCCTCAGCCGTCCCCTAATCCTAACCCGTACGCTGACACTAACCCGCGCCCTCACACGTACGCTCCCCCTAGAGCGTTGTCGTACCCTCACCTGGACCCTAAACCGTCCCCGTCCCCTAACCCTAACCCTAGCCCGAAGCCTAACCCTAACCCTTCCCCGAAGCCTGACCCTCAGCCGTCCCCTAATCCTAACCCGTAGGCTGACACTAACCCGCGCCCTCACACGTACGCTCCCCCTAGAGCGTTGTCGTACCCTCACCTGGACCCTAAACCGTCCCCGTCCCCTAACCCTAACCCTAGCCCGAAGCCTAACCCTAACCCTTCCCCGAAGCCTGACCCTCAGCCGTCCCCTAATCCTAACCCGTACACTGACACTAACCCTCGCCTTCACACGTACGCTCCCCCTAGAGCGTTGTCGTACCCTCACCTGGACCCTAAACCGTCCCCGTCCCCTAACCCTAACCCTAGCCCGAACCCTAACCCTAACCCTTCCCCGAAGCCTGACCCTCAGCCGTCCCCTAATCCTAACCCGTACGCCGACACTAACCCGCGCCCTCACACGTACGCTCCCCCTAGAGCGTTGTCGTACCCTCACCTGGACCCTAAACCGTCCACGTCCCCTAACCCTAACCCTAGCCCGAAGCCTAACCCTAACCCTTCCCCGAAGCCTGACCCTCAGCCGTCCCCTAATCCTAACACGTACGCCGACACTAACCCGCGCCCTCACACGTACGCTCCCCCTAGAGCGTTGTCGTACCCTCACCTGGACCCTAAACCGTCCCCGTCCCCTAACCCTAACCCTAGCCCGAAGCCTAACCCTAACCCTTCCCCGAAGCCTGACCCTCAGCCGTCCCCTAATCCTAACCCGTACGCTGACACTAACCCGCGCCCTCACACGTACGCTCCCCCTAGAGCGTTGTCGTACCCTCACCTGGACCCTAAACCGTCCCCGTCCCCTAACCCTAACCCTAGCCCGAAGCCTAACCCTAACCCTTCCCCGAAGCCTGACCCTCAGCCGTCCCCTAATCCTAACCCGTACGCTGACACTAACCCTCGCCCTCACACGTACGCTCCCCCTAGAGCATTGTCGTACCCTCACCTGGACCCTAAACCGTCCCCGTCCCCTAACCCTAACCCTAGCCCGAAGCCTAAACGTAACCCTTCCCCGAAGCCTGACCCTCAGCCGTCCCCTAATCCTAACCCGTACGCTGACACTAACCCGCGCCCTCACACGTACGCTCCCCCTAGAGCGTTGTCGTACCCTCACCTGGACCCTAAACCGTCCCCGTCCCCTAACCCTAACCCTAGCCCGAAGCCTAACCCTAACCCTTCCCCGAAGCCTGACCCTCAGCCGTCCCCTAATCCTAACCCGTACGCTGACACTAACCCGCGCCCTCACACGTACGCTCCCCCTAGAGCGTTGTCGTACCCTCACCTGGACCCTAAACCGTCCCCGTCCCCTAACCCTAACCCTAGCCCGAAGCCTAACCCTAACCCTTCCCCGAAGCCTGACCCTCAGCCGTCCCCTAATCCTAACCCGTATGCTGACACTAACCCGCGCCCTCACACGTACGCTCCCCCTAGAGCGTTGTCGTACCCTCACCTGGACCCTAAACCGTCCCCGTCCCCTAACCCTAACCCTAGCCCGAAGCCTAACCCTAACCCTTCCCCGAAGCCTGACCCTCAGCCGTCCCCTAATCCTAACCCGTACGCTGACACTAACCCGCGCCCTCACACGTACGCTCCCCCTAGAGCGTTGTCGTACCCTCACCTGGACCCTAAACCGTCCCCGTCCCCTAACCCTAACCCTAGCCCGAAGCCTAACCCTAACCCTTCCCCGAAGCCTGACCCTCAGCCGTCCCCTAATCCTAACCCGTAGGCTGACACTAACCCGCGCCGTCACACGTACGCTCCCCCTAGAGCGTTGTCGTGCCCTCACCTGGACCCTAAACCGTCCCCGTCCCCTAACCCTAACCCTAGCCCGAAGCCTAACCCTAACCCTTCCCCGAAGCCTGACCCTCAGCCGTCCCCTAATCCTAACCCGTACGCTGACACTAACCCGCGCCCTCACACGTACGCTCCCCCTAGAGCGTTGTCGTACCCTCACCTGGACCCTAAACCGTCCCCGTCCCCTAACCCTAACCCTAGCCCGAAGCCTAACCCTAACCCTTCCCCGAAGCCTGACCCTCAGCCGTCCCCTAATCCTAACCCGTACGCTGACACTAACCCGCGCCCTCACACGTACGCTCCCCCTAGAGCGTTGTCGTACCCTCACCTGGACCCTAAACCGTCCCCGTCCCCTAACCCTAACCCTAGCCCGAAGCCTAACCCTAACCCTTCCCCGAAGCCTGACCCTCAGCCGTCCCCTAATCCTAACCTGTACGCTGACACTAACCCGCGCCCTCACACGTACGCTCCCCCTAGAGCGTTGTCGTACCCTCACCTGGACCCTTAACCGTCCCCGTCCCCTAACACTAACCCTAGCCCGAAGCCTAACCCTAACCCTTCCCCGAAGCCTGACCCTCAGCCCTCCCCTAATCCTAACCCGTACGCTGACACTAACCCGCGCCCTCACACGTACGCTCCCCCTAGAGCGTTGTCGTACCCTCACCTGGACCCTAAACCGTCCCCGTCCCCTAACCCTAACCCTAGCCCGAAGCCTAACCCTAACCCTTCCCCGAAGCCTGACCCTCAGCCGTCCCCTAATCCTAACCCGTACGCTGACACTAACCCGCGCCCTCACACGTACGCTCCCCCTAGAGCGTTGTCGTACCCTCACCTGGACCCTAAACCGTCCCCGTCCCCTAACCCTAACCCTAGCCCGAAGCCTAACCCTAACCCTTCCCCGAAGCCTGACCCTCAGCCGTCCCCTAATCCTAACCCGTACGCTGACACCAACCCGCGCCCTCACACTTACGCTCCCCCTAGAGCGTTGTTGTACCCTCACCTGGACCCTAAACCGTCCCCGTCCCCTAACCCTAACCCTAGCCCGAAGCCTAACCCTAACCCTTCCCCGAAGCCTGACCCTCAGCCGTCCCCTAATCCTAACCCGTACACTGACACTAACCCTCGCCCTCACACGTACGCTCCCCCTAGAGCGTTGTCGTACCCTCACCTGGACCCTAAACCGTCCCCGTCCCCTAACCCTAACCCTAGCCCGAACCCTAACCCTAACCCTTCCCCGAAGCCTGACCCTCAGCCGTCCCCTAATCCTAACCCGTACGCTGACACTAACCCGCGCCCTCACACGTACGCTCCCCCTAGAGCGTTGTCGTACCCTCACCTGGACCCTAAACCGTCCCCGTCCCCTAACCCTAACCCTAGCCCGAAGCCTAACCCTAATCCTTCCCCGAAGCCTGACCCTCAGCCGTCCCCTAATCCTAACCCGTACGCCGACACTAACCCGCGCCCTCACACGTACGCTCCCCCTAGAGCGTTGTCGTACCCTCACCTGGACCCTAAACCGTCCCCGTCCCCTAACCCTAACCCTAGCCCGAAGCCTAACCCTAACCCTTCCCCGAAGCCTGACCCTCAGCCGTCCCCTAATCCTAACCCGTACGCTGACACTAACCCGCGCCCTCACACGTACGCTCCCCCTAGAGCGTTGTCGTACCCTCACCTGGACCCTAAACCGTCCCCGTCCCCTAACCCTAACCCTAGCCCGAAGCCTAAACCTAACCCTTCCCCGAAGCCTGACCCTCAGCCGTCCCCTAATCCTAACCCGTACGCTGACACTAACCCGCGCCCTCACACGTACGCTCCCCCTAGAGCGTTGTCGTACCCTCACCTGGACCCTAAACCGTCCCCGTCCCCTAACCCTAACCCTAGCCCGAACCCTAACCCTAACCCTTCCCCGAAGCCTGACCCTCAGCCGTCCCCTAATCCTAACCCGTACGCTGACACTAACCCGCGCCCTCACACGTACGCTCCCCCTAGAGCGTTGTCGTACCCTCACCTGGACCCTAAACCGTCCCCGTCCCCTAACCCTAACCCTAGCCCGAACCCTAACCCTAACCCTTCCCCGAAGCCTGACCCTCAGCCGTCCCCTAATCCTAACCCGTACGCTGACACTAACCCGCGCCCTCACACGTACGCTCCCCCTAGAGCGTTGTCGTACCCTCACCTGGACCCTAAACCGTCCCCGTCCCCTAACCCTAACCCTAGCCCGAAGCCTAACCCTAACCCTTCCCCGAAGCCTGACCCTCAGCCGTCCCCTAATCCTAACCCGTACGCTGACACTAACCCGCGCCCTCACACGTACGCTCCCCCTAGAGCGTTGTCGTACCCTCACCTGGACCCTAAACCGTCCCCGTCCCCTAACCCTAACCCTAGCCCGAAGCCTAACCCTAACCCTTCCCCGAAGCCTGACCCTCAGCCGTCCCCTAATCCTAACCCGTACGCTGACACTAACCCGTGCCCTCACACGTACGCTCCCCCTAGAGCGTTGTCGTACCCTCACCTGGACCCTAAACCGTCCCCGTCCCCTAACCCTAACCCTAGCCCGAAGCCTAACCCTAACCCTTCCCCGAAGCCTGACCCTCAGCCGTCCCCTAATCCTAACCCGTAGGCTGACACTAACCCGCGCCGTCACACGTACGCTCCCCCTAGAGCGTTGTCGTGCCCTCACCTGGACCCTAAACCGTCCCCGTCCCCTAACCCTAACCCTAGCCCGAACCCTAACCCTAACCCTTCCCCGAAGCCTGACCCTCAGCCGTCCCCTATTCCTAACCCGTACGCTGACACTAACCCGCGCCCTCACACGTACGCTCCCCCTAGAGCGTTGTCGTACCCTCACCTGGACCCTAAACCGTCCCCGTCCCCTAACCCTAACCCTAGCCCGAACCCTAACCCTAACCCTTCCCCGAAGCCTGACCCTCAGCCGTCCCCTAATCCTAACCCGTACGCTGACACTAACCCGCGCCCTCACACGTACGCTCCCCCTAGAGCGTTGTCGTACCCTCACCTGGACCCTAAACCGTCCCCGTCCCCTAACCCTAACCCTAGCCCGAACCCTAACCCTAACCCTTCCCCGAAGCCTGACCCTCAGCCGTCCCCTAATCCTAACCCGTACGCTGACACTAACCCGCGCCCTCACACGTACGCTCCCCCTAGAGCGTTGTCGTACCCTCACCTGGACCCTAAACCGTCCACGTCTCCTAACCCTAACCCTAGCCCGAAGCATAACCCTAACCCTTCCCCGAAGCCTGACCCTCAGCCGTCCCCTAATCCTAACCCGTACGCTGACACTAACCCGCGCCCTCACACGTACGCTCCCCCTAGAGCGTTGTCGTACCCTCACCTGGACCCTAAACCGTCCCCGTCCCCTAACCCTAACCCTAGCCCGAAGCCTAACCCTAACCCTTCCCCGAAGCCTGACCCTCAGCTGTCCCCTAATACTAACCCGTACGCTGACACTAACCCGCGCCCTCACACGTACGCTCCCCCTAGAGCGTTGTCGTACCCTCACCTGGACCCTAAACCGTCCCCGTCCCCTAACCCTAACCCTAGCCCGAACCCTAACCCTAACCCTTCCCCGAAGCCTGACCCTCAGCCGTCCCCTAATCCTAACCCGTACGCTGACACTAACCCGCGCCCTCACACGTACGCTCCCCCTAGAGCGTTGTCGTACCCTCACCTGGACCCTAAACCGTCCCCGTCCCCTAACCCTAACCCTAGCCCGAACCCTAACCCTAACCCTTCCCCGAAGCCTGACCCTCAGCCGTCCCCTAATCCTAACCCGTACGCTGACACTAACCCGCGCCCTCACACGTACGCTCCCCCTAGAGCGTTGTCGTACCCTCACCTGGACCCTAAACCGTCCCCGTCCCCTAACCCTAACCCTAGCCCGAAGCCTAACCCTAACCCTTCCCCGAAGCCTGACACTCAGCCATCCCCTAATCCTAACCCGTACGCTGACACTAACCCGCGCCCTCACACGTACGCTCCCCCTAGAGCGTTGTCGTACCCTCACCTGGACCCTAAACTGTCCCCGTCCCCTATCCCTAACACTAGCCCGAACCCTAACCCTAACCCTTCCCCGAAGCCTGACCCTCAGCCGTCCCCTAATCCTAAACCGTACGCTGACACTAACCCGCGCCCTCACACGTACGCTCCCCCTAGAGCGTTGTCGTAACCTCACCTGGACCCTAAACCGTCCCCGTCCCCTAACCCTAACCCTAGCCCGAAGCCTAACCCTAACCCTTCCCCGAAGCCTGACACTCAGCCGTCCCCTAATCCTAACCCGTACGCTGACACTAACCCGCGCCCTCACACGTACGCTCCCCCTAGAGCGTTGTCGTACCCTCACCTGGAACCTAAGCCGTCCCCGTCCCCTAACCCTAACCCTAGCCCGAAGCCTAACCCTAACCCTTCCCCGAAGCCTGACCCTCAGCCGTCCCCTAATCCTAACCCGTACGCTGACACTAACCCGCGCCCTCACACGTACGCTCCCCCTAGAGTGTTGTCGTACCCTCACCTGGACCCTAAACCGTCCCCGTCCCCTAACCCTAACCCTAGCCCGAAGCCTAACCCTAACCCTTCCCCGAAGCCTGACCCTCAGCCGTCCCCTAATCCTAACCCGTACGCTGACACTAACCCGCGCCCTCACACGTACGCTCCCCCTAGAGCGTTGTCGTACCCTCACCTGGACCCTAAGCCGTCCCCGTCCCCTAACCCTAACCCTAGCCCGAAGCCTAACCCTAACCCTTCCCCGAAGCCTGACCCTCAGCCGTCCCCTAATCCTAACCCGTACGCTGACACTAACCCGCGCCCTCACACGTACGCTCCCCCTAGAGCGTTGTCGTACCCTCACCTGGACCCTAAACCGTCCCCGTCCCCTAACCCTAACCCTAGCCCGAAGCTTAACCCTAACCCTTCCCCGAAGCCTGACCCTCAGTCGTCCCCTAATCCTAACCCGTACGCTGACACTAACCCGCGCCCTCACACGTACGCTCCCCCTAGAGCGTTGTCGTACCCTCACCTGGACCCTAAACCGTCCCCGTCCCCTAACCCTAACCCTAGCCCGAAGCCTAACCCTAACCCTTCCCCGAAGCCTGACCCTCAGCCGTCCGCTAATCCTAACCCGTAGGCTGACACTAACCCGCGCCCTCACACGTACGCTCCCCCTAAAGCGTTGTCGTACCCTCACCTGGACCCTAAACCGTCCCCGTCCCCTAACCCTAACCCTAGCCCGAAGCCTAACCCTAACCCTTCCCCGAAGCCTGACCCTCAGCCGTCCCCTAATCCTAACCCGTACGCTGACACTAACCCGCGCCCTCACACGTACGCTCCCCCTAGAGCGTTGTCGTACCCTCACCTGGACCCTAAACCGTCCCCGTCCCCTAACCCTAACCCTAGCCCGAACCCTAACCCTAACCCTTCCCCGAAGCCTGACCCTCAGCCGTCCCCTAATCCTAACCCGTACGCTGACACTAACCCGCGCCCTCACACGTACGCTCCCCCTAGAGCGTTGTCGTACCCTCACCTGGACCCTAAACCGTCCCCGTCCCCTAACCCTAACCCTAGCCCGAACCCTAACCCTAACCCTTCCCCGAAGCCTGACCCTCAGCCGTCCCCTAATCCTAACCCGTACGCTGACACTAACCCGCGCCCTCACACGTACGCTCCCCCTAGAGCGTTGTCGTACCCTCACCTGGACCCTAAACCGTCCCCGTCCCCTAACCCTAACCCTAGCCCGAACCCTAACCCTAACCCTTCCCCGAAGCCTGACCCTCAGCCGTCCCCTAATCCTAACCCGTACGCTGACAGTAACCCGCGCCCTCACACGTACGCTCCCCCTAGAGCGTTGTCGTACCCTCACCTGGACCCTAAACCGTCCCCGTCCCCTAACCCTAACCCTAGCCCGAAGCCTAACCCTAACCCTTCCCCGAAGCCTGACCCTCAGCCGTCCCCTAATCCTAACCCGTACGCTGACACTAACCCGCGCCCTCACACGTACGCTCCCCCTAGAGCGTTGTCGTACCCTCACCTGGACCCTAAACCGTCCCCGTCCCCTAACCCTAACCCTAGCCCGAACCCTAACCCTAACCCTTCCCCGAAGCCTGACCCTCAGCCGTCCCCTAATCCTAACCCGTACGCTGACACTAACCCGCGCCCTCACACGTACGCTCCCGCTAGAGCGTTGTCGTACCCTCACCTGGACCCTAAACCGTCCCCGTCCCCTAACCCTAACCCTAGCCCGAAGCCTAACCCTAACCCTTCCCCGAAGCCTGACCCTCAGCCGTCCCCTAATCCTAACCCGTACGCCGACACTAACCCGCGCCCTCACACGTACGCTCCCCCTAGAGCGTTGTCGTACCCTCACCTGGACCCTAAACCGTCCCCGTCCCCTAACCCTAACCCTAGCCCGAAGCCTAACCCTAACCCTTCCCCGAAGCCTGACCCTCAGCCGTCCCCTAATCCTAACCCGTACGCCGACACTAACCCGCGCCCTCACACGTACGCTCCCCCTAGAGCGTTGTCGTACCCTCACCTGGACCCTAAACCGTCCCCGTCCCCTAACCCTAACCCTAGCCCGAACCCTAACCCTAACCCTTCCCCGAAGCCTGACCCTCAGCCGTCCCCTAATCCTAACCCGTACGCTGACACTAACCCGCGCCCTCACACGTACGCTCCCCCTAGAGCGTTGTCGTACCCTCACCTGGACCCTAAACCGTCCCCGTCCCCTAACCCTAACCCTAGCCCGAAGCCTAACCCTAACCCTTCCCCGAAGCCTGACCCTCAGCCGTCCCCCAATCCTAACCCGTACGCTGACACTAACCCGCGCCCTCACACGTACGCTCCCCCTAGAGCGTTGTCGTACCCTCACCTGGACCCTAAACCGTCCCCGTCCCCTAACCCTAACCCTAGCCCGAAGCCTAACCCTAACCCTTCCCCGAAGCCTGACCCTCAGCCGTCCCCTAATCCTAACCCGTACGCCGACACTAACCCGCGCCCTCACACGTACGCTCCCCCTAGAGCATTGTCGTACCCTCACGTGGACCCTAAACCGTCCCCGTCCCCAACCCTAACCCTAGCCCGAAGCCTAACCCTAACCCTTCCCCGAAGCCTGACCCTCAGCCGTCCCCTAATCCTAACCCGTACGCTGACACTAACCCGCGCCCTCACACGTACGCTCCCCCTAGAGCGTTGTCGTACCCTCACCTGGACCCTAAACCGTCCCCGTCCCCTAACCCTAACCCTAGCCCGAAGCCTAACCCTAACCCTTCCCCGAAGCCTGACCCTCAGCCGTCCCCTAATCCTAACCCGTACGCTGACACTAACCCGCGCCCTCACACGTACGCTCCCCCTAGAGCGTTGTCGTACCCTCACCTGGACCCTAAACCGTCCCCGTCCCCTAACCCTAACCCTAGCCCGAACCCTAACCCTAACCCTTCCCCGAAGCCTGACCCTCAGCCGTCCCCTAATCCTAACCCGTACGCTGACACTAACCCGCGCCCTCACACGTACGCTCCCCCTAGAGCGTTGTCGTACCCTCACCTGGACCCTAAACCGTCCCCGTCCCCTAACCCTAACCCTAGCCCGAAGCCTAACCCTAACCCTTCCCCGAAGCCTGACCCTCAGCCGTCCCCTAATCCTAACCCGTACGCTGACACTAACCCGCGCCCTCACACGTACGCTCCCCCTAGAGCGTTGTCGTACCCTCACCTGGACCCTAAACCGTCCCCGTCCCCTAACCCTAACCCTAGCCCGAACCCTAACCCTAACCCTTCCCCGAAGCCTGACCCTCAGCCGTCCCCTAATCCTAACCCGTACGCTGACAGTAACCCGCGCCCTCACACGTACGCTCCCCCTAGAGCGTTGTCGTACCCTCACCTGGACCCTAAACCGTCCCCGTCCCCTAACCCTAACCCTAGCCCGAAGCCTAACCCTAACCCTTCCCCGAAGCCTGACCCTCAGCCGTCCCCTAATCCTAACCCGTACGCTGACACTAACCCGCGCCCTCACACGTACGCTCCCCCTAGAGCGTTGTCGTACCCTCACCTGGACCCTAAACCGTCCCCGTCCCCTAACCCTAACCCTAGCCCGAACCCTAACCCTAACCCTTCCCCGAAGCCTGACCCTCAGCCGTCCCCTAATCCTAACCCGTACGCTGACACTAACCCGCGCCCTCACACGTACGCTCCCGCTAGAGCGTTGTCGTACCCTCACCTGGACCCTAAACCGTCCCCGTCCCCTAACCCTAACCCTAGCCCGAAGCCTAACCCTAACCCTTCCCCGAAGCCTGACCCTCAGCCGTCCCCTAATCCTAACCCGTACGCCGACACTAACCCGCGCCCTCACACGTACGCTCCCCCTAGAGCGTTGTCGTACCCTCACCTGGACCCTAAACCGTCCCCGTCCCCTAACCCTAACCCTAGCCCGAAGCCTAACCCTAACCCTTCCCCGAAGCCTGACCCTCAGCCGTCCCCTAATCCTAACCCGTACGCCGACACTAACCCGCGCCCTCACACGTACGCTCCCCCTAGAGCGTTGTCGTACCCTCACCTGGACCCTAAACCGTCCCCGTCCCCTAACCCTAACCCTAGCCCGAACCCTAACCCTAACCCTTCCCCGAAGCCTGACCCTCAGCCGTCCCCTAATCCTAACCCGTACGCTGACACTAACCCGCGCCCTCACACGTACGCTCCCCCTAGAGCGTTGTCGTACCCTCACCTGGACCCTAAACCGTCCCCGTCCCCTAACCCTAACCCTAGCCCGAAGCTTAACCCTAACCCTTCCCCGAAGCCTGACCCTCAGCCGTCCCCCAATCCTAACCCGTACGCTGACACTAACCCGCGCCCTCACACGTACGCTCCCCCTAGAGCGTTGTCGTACCCTCACCTGGACCCTAAACCGTCCCCGTCCCCTAACCCTAACCCTAGCCCGAAGCCTAACCCTAACCCTTCCCCGAAGCCTGACCCTCAGCCGTCCCCTAATCCTAACCCGTACGCCGACACTAACCCGCGCCCTCACACGTACGCTCCCCCTAGAGCATTGTCGTACCCTCACGTGGACCCTAAACCGTCCCCGTCCCCAACCCTAACCCTAGCCCGAAGCCTAACCCTAACCCTTCCCCGAAGCCTGACCCTCAGCCGTCCCCTAATCCTAACCCGTACGCTGACACTAACCCGCGCCCTCACACGTACGCTCCCCCTAGAGCGTTGTCGTACCCTCACCTGGACCCTAAACCGTCCCCGTCCCCTAACCCTAACCCTAGCCCGAAGCCTAACCCTAACCCTTCCCCGAAGCCTGACCCTCAGCCGTCCCCTAATCCTAACCCGTACGCTGACACTAACCCGCGCCCTCACACGTACGCTCCCCCTAGAGCGTTGTCGTACCCTCACCTGGACCCTAAACCGTCCCCGTCCCCTAACCCTAACCCTAGCCCGAACCCTAACCCTAACCCTTCCCCGAAGCCTGACCCTCAGCCGTCCCCTAATCCTAACCCGTACGCTGACACTAACCCGCGCCCTCACACGTACGCTCCCCCTAGAGCGTTGTCGTACCCTCACCTGGACCCTAAACCGTCCCCGTCCCCTAACCCTAACCCTAGCCCGAAGCCTAACCCTAACCCTTCCTCGAAGCCTGACCCTCAGCCGTCCCCTAATCCTAACCCGTACGCTGACACTAACCCGCGCCCTCACACGTACGCTCCCCCTAGAGCGTTGTCGTACCCTCACCTGGACCCTAAACCGTCCCCGTCCCCTAACCCTAACCCTAGCCCGAACCCTAACCCTAACCCTTCCCCGAAGCCTGACCCTCAGCCGTCCCCTAATCCTAACCCGTACGCTGACACTAACCCGCGCCCTCACACGTACGCTCCCCCTAGAGCGTTGTCGTACCCTCACCTGGACCCTAAACCGTCCCCGTCCCCTAACCCTAACCCTAGCCCGAACCTTAACCCTAACCCTTCCCCGAAGCCTGACCCTCAGCCGTCCCCTAATCCTAACCCGTACGCTGACACTAACCCGCGCCCTCACACGTACGCTCCCCCTAGAGCGTTGTCGTACCCTCACCTGGACCCTAAACCGTCCCCGTCCCCTAACCCTAACCCTAGCCCGAAGCCTAACCCTAACCCTTCCCCGAAGCCTGACCCTCAGCCGTCCCCTAATCCTAACCCGTACGCTGACACTAACCCGCGCCCTCACACGTACGCTCCCCCTAGAGCGTTGTCGTACCCTCACCTGGACCCTAAACCGTCCCCGTCCCCTAACCCTAACCCTAGCCCGAACCCTAACCCTAACCCTTCCCCGAAGCCTGACCCTCAGCCGTCCCCTAATCCTAACCCGTACGCTGACACTAACCCGCGCCCTCACACGTACGCTCCCCCTAGAGCGTTGTCGTACCCTCACCTGGACCCTAAACCGTCCCCGTCCCCTAACCCTAACCCTAGCCCGAAGCCTAACCCTAACACTTCCTCGAAGCCTGACCCTCAGCCGTCCCCTAATCCTAACCCGTACGCTGACACTAACCCGCGCCCTCACACGTACGCTCCCCCTAGAGCGTTGTCGTACCCTCACCTGGACCCTAAACCGTCCCCGTCCCCTAACCCTAACCCTAGCCCGAACCCTAACCCTAACCCTTCCCCGAAGCCTGACCCTCAGCCGTCCCCTAATCCTAACCCGTACGCTGACACTAACCCGCGCCCTCACACGTACGCTCCCCCTAAAGCGTTGTCGTACCCTCACCTGGACCCTAAACCGTCCCCGTCCCCTAACCCTAACCCTAGCCCGAAGCCTAACCCTAACCCTTCCCCGAAGCCTGACCCTCAGCCGTCCCCTAATCCTAACCCGTACGCTGACACTAACCCGCGCCCTCACACGTACGCTCCCCCTAGAGCGTTGTCGTACCCTCACCTGGACCCTAAACCGTCCCCGTCCCCTAACCCTAACCCTAGCCCGAACCCTAACCCTAACCCTTCCCCGAAGCCTGACCCTCAGCCGTCCCCTAATCCTAACCCGTACGCTGACACTAACCCGCGCCCTCACACGTACGCTCCCCCTAGAGCGTTGTCGTACCCTCACCTGGACCCTAAACCGTCCCCGTCCCCTAACCCTAACCCTAGCCCGAACCCTAACCCTAACCCTTCCCCGAAGCCTGACCCTCAGCCGTCCCCTAATCCTAACCCGTACGCTGACACTAACCCGCGCCCTCACACGTACGCTCCCCCTAGAGCGTTGTCGTACCCTCACCTGGACCCTAAACCGTCCCCGTCCCCTAACCCTAACCCTAGCCCGAACCTTAACCCTAACCCTTCCCCGAAGCCTGACCCTCAGCCGTCCCCTAATCCTAACCCGTACGCTGACACTAACCCGCGCCCTCACACGTACGCTCCCCCTAGAGCGTTGTCGTACCCTCACCTGGACCCTAAACCGTCCCCGTCCCCTAACCCTAACCCTAGCCCGAAGCCTAACCCTAACCCTTCCCCGAAGCCTGACCCTCAGCCGTCCCCTAATCCTAACCCGTACGCTGACACTAACCCGCGCCCTCACACGTACGCTCCCCCTAGAGCGTTGTCGTACCCTCACCTGGACCCTAAACCGTCCCCGTCCCCTAACCCTAACCCTAGCCCGAACCCTAACCCTAACCCTTCCCCGAAGCCTGACCCTCAGCCGTCCCCTAATCCTAACCCGTACGCTGACACTAACCCGCGCCCTCACACGTACGCTCCCCCTAGAGCGTTGTCGTACCCTCACCTGGACCCTAAACCGTCCCCGTCCCCTAACCCTAACCCTAGCCCGAAGCCTAACCCTAACACTTCCTCGAAGCCTGACCCTCAGCCGTCCCCTAATCCTAACCCGTACGCTGACACTAACCCGCGCCCTCACACGTACGCTCCCCCTAGAGCGTTGTCGTACCCTCACCTGGACCCTAAACCGTCCCCGTCCCCTAACCCTAACCCTAGCCCGAACCCTAACCCTAACCCTTCCCCGAAGCCTGACCCTCAGCCGTCCCCTAATCCTAACCCGTACGCTGACACTAACCCGCGCCCTCACACGTACGCTCCCCCTAGAGCGTTGTCGTACCCTCACCTGGACCCTAAACCGTCCCCGTCCCCTAACCCTAACCCTAGCCCGAACCTTAACCCTAACCCTTCCCCGAAGCCTGACCCTCAGCCGTCCCCTAATCCTAACCCGTACGCTGACACTAACCCGCGCCCTCACACGTACGCTCCCCCTAGAGCGTTGTCGTACCCTCACCTGGACCCTAAACCGTCCCCGTCCCCTAACCCTAACCCTAGCCCGAAGCCTAACCCTAACCCTTCCCCGAAGCCTGACCCTCAGCCGTCCCCTAATCCTAACCCGTACGCTGACACTAACCCGCGCCCTCACACGTACGCTCCCCCTAGAGCGTTGTCGTACCCTCACCTGGACCCTAAACCGTCCCCGTCCCCTAACCCCAACCCTAGCCCGAAGCCTAACCCTAACCCTTCCCCGAAGCCTGACCCTCAGCCGTCCCCTAATCCTAACCCGTACGCTGAAACTAACCCGCGCCCTCACACGTACGCTCCCCCTAGAGCGTTGTCGTACCCTCACCTGGACCCTAAACCGTCCCCGTCCCCTAACCCTAACCCTAGCCCGAAGCCTAACCCTAACACTTCCCCGAAGCCTGACCCTCAGCTGTCCCCTAATACTAACCCGTACGCTGACACTAACCCGCGCCCTCACACGTACGCTCCCCCTAGAGCGTTGTCGTACCCTCACCTGGACCCTAAACCGTCCCCGTCCCCTAACCCTAACCCTAGCCCGAACCCTAACCCTAACCCTTCCCCGAAGCCTGACCCTCAGCCGTCCCCTAATCCTAACCCGTACGCTGACACTAACCCGCGCCCTCACACGTACGCTCCCCCTAGAGCGTTGTCGTGCCCTCACCTGGACCCTAAACCGTCCCCGTCCCCTAACCCTAACCCTAGCCCGAACCCTAACCCTAACCCTTCCCCGAAGCCTGACCCTCAGCCGTCCCCTAATCCTAACCCGTACGCTGACACTAACCCGCGCCCTCACACGTACGCTCCCCCTAGAGCGTTGTACCCTCACCTGGACCCTAAACCGTCCCCGTCCCCTAACCCTAACCCTAGCCCGAAGCCTAACCCTAACCCTTCCCCGAAGCCTGACACTCAGCCGTCCCCTAATCCTAACCCGTACGCTGACACTAACCCGCGCCCTCACACGTACGCTCCCCCTAGAGTGTTGTCGTACCCTCACCTGGACCCTAAACTGTCCCCGTCCCCTATCCTTAACCCTAGCCCGAACCCTAACCCTAACCCTTCCCCGAAGCCTGACCCTCAGCCGTCCCCTAATCCTAACCCGTACGCTGACACTAACCCGCGCCCTCACACGTACGCTCCCCCTAGAGCGTTGTCGTACCCTCACCTGGACCCTAAACCGTCCCCGTCCCCTAACCCTAACCCTAGCCCGAAGCCTAACCCTAACCCTTCCCCGAAGCCTGACCCTCAGCCGTCCCCTAATCCTAACCCGTACGCTGACACTAGCCCGCGCCCTCACACGTACGCTCCCCCTAGAGCGTTGTCGTACCCTCACCTGGACCCTAAGCCGTCCCCGTCCCCTAACCCTAACCCTAGCCCGAAGCCTAACCCTAACCCTTCCCCGAAGCCTGACCCTCAGCCGTCCCCTAATCCTAACCCGTACGCTGACACTAACCCGCGCCCTCACACGTACGCTCCCCCTAGAGCGTTGTCGTACCCTCACCTGGACCCTAAACCGTCCCCGTCCCCTAACCCTAACCCTAGCCCGAAGCCTAACCCTAACCCTTCCCCGAAGCCTGACCCTCAGCCGTCCCCTAATCCTAACCCGAACGCTGACACTAACCCGCGCCCTCACACGTACGCTCCCCCTAGAGCGTTGTCGTACCCTCACCTGGACCCTAAACCGTCCCCGTCCCCTAACCCTAACCCTAGCCCGAAGCCTAACCCTAACCCTTCCCCGAAGCCTGACCCTCAGCCGTCCCCTAATCCTAACCCGTAGGCTGACACTAACCCGCGCCCTCACACGTACGCTCCCCCTAGAGCGTTGTCGTACCCTCACCTGGACCCTAAACCGTCCCCGTCCCCTAACCCTAACCCTAGCCCGAAGCCTAACCCTAACCCTTCCCCGAAGCCTGACCCTCAGCCGTCCCCTAATCCTAACCCGTACGCTGACACTAACCCGCGCCCTCACACGTACGCTCCCCCTAGAGCGTTGTCGTACCCTCACCTGGACCCTAAACCGTCCCCGTCCCCTAACCCTAACCCTAGCCCGAAGCCTAACCCTAACCCTTCCCCGAAACCTGACACTCAGCCGTCCCCTAATCCTAACCCGTACGCTGACACTAACCCGCGCCCTCACACGTACGCTCCCCCTAGAGCGTTGTCGTACCCTCACCTGGACCCTAAACTGTCCCCGTCCCCTATCCCTAACACTAGCCTGAACCCTAACCCTAACCCTTCCCCGAAGCCTGACCCTCAGCCGTCCCCTAATCCTAACCCGTACGCTGACACTAACCCGCGCCCTCACACGTACGCTCCCCCTAGAGTGTTGTCGTACCCTCACCTGGACCCTAACCCGTCCCCGTCCCCTAACCCTAACCCTAGCCCGAACCCTAACCCTAACCCTTCCCCTCAGCCTGACCCTCAGCCGTCCCCTAATCCTAACCCGTACGCTGACACTAACCCGCGCCCTCACACGTACGCTCCCCCTAGAGCGTTGTCGTACCCTCACCTGGACCCTAAACTGTCCCCGTCCCCTAACCCTAGCCCGAAGCCTAACCCTAACCCTTCCCCGAAGCCTGACCCTCAGCCGTCCCCTAATCCTAAACCGTACGCTGACACTAACCCGCGCCCTCACACGTACGCTCCCCCTAGAGCGTTGTCGTAACCTCACCTGGACCCTAAACCGTCCCCGTCCCCTAACCCTAACCCTAGCCCGAAGCCTAACCCTAACCCTTCCCCGAAGCCTGACACTCAGCCGTCCCCTAATCCTAACCCGTAAGCTGACACTAACCCGCGCCCTCACACGTACGCTCCCCCTAGAGCGTTGTCGTACCCTCACCTGGACCCTAAGCCGTCCCCGTCCCCTAACCCTAACCCTAGCCCGAAGCCTAACCCTAACACTTCCCCGAAGCCTGACCCTCAGCCGTCCCCTAATCCTAACCCGTACGCTGACACTAACCCGCGCCCTCACACGTACGCTCCCCCTAGAGCATTGTCGTACCCTCACCTGGACCCTAAACCGTCCCCGTCCCCTAACCCTAACCCTAGCCCGAAGCCTAACCCTAACCCTTCCCCGAAGCCTGACCCTCAGCCGTCCCCTAATCCTAACCCGTACGCCGACACTAACCCGCGCCCTCACACGTACGCTCCCCCTAGAGCGTTGTCGTACCCTCACCTGGACCCTAAACCGTCCCCGTCCCCTAACCCTAACCCTAGCCCGAACCCTAACCCTAACACTTCCCCGAAGCCTGACCCTCAGCCGTCCCCTAATCCTAACCCGTACGCTGACACTAACCCGCGCCCTCACACGTACGCTCCCCCTAGAGCGTTGTCGTACCCTCACCTGGACCCTAAACCGTCCCCGTCCCCTAACCCTAACCCTAGCCCGAAGCCTAACCCTAACCCTTCCCCGAAGCCTGACCCTCAGCCGTCCCCCAATCCTAACCCGTACGCTGACACTAACCCGCGCCCTCACACGTACGCTCCCCCTAGAGCGTTGTCGTACCCTCACCTGGACCCTAAACCGTCCCCGTCCCCTAACCCTAACCCTAGCCCGAAGCCTAACCCTAACCCTTCCCCGAAGCCTGACCCTCAGCCGTCCCCTAATCCTAACCCGTACGCCGACACTAACCCGCGCCCTCACACGTACGCTCCCCCTAGAGCATTGTCGTACCCTCACGTGGACCCTAAATCGTCCCCGTCCCCAACCCTAACCCTAGCCCGAAGCCTAACCCTAACCCTTCCCCGAAGCCTGACCCTCAGCCGTCCCCTAATCCTAACCCGTACGCTGACACTAACCCGCGCCCTCACACGTACGCTCCCCCTAGAGCGTTGTCGTACCCTCACCTGGACCCTAAACCGTCCCCGTCCCCTAACCCTAACCCTAGCCCGAAGCCTAACCCTAACCCTTCCCCGAAGCCTGACCCTCAGCCGTCCCCTAATCCTAACCCGTACGCTGACACTAACCCGCGCCCTCACACGTACGCTCCCCCTAGAGCGTTGTCGTACCCTCACCTGGACCCTAAACCGTCCCCGTCCCCTAACCCTAACCCTAGCCCGAAGCCTAACCCTAACCCTTCCCCGAAGCCTGACCCTCAGCCGTCCCCTAATCCTAACCCGTACGCTGACACTAACCCGCGCCCTCACACGTACGCTCCCCCTAGAGCGTTGTCGTACCCTCACCTGGACCCTAAACCGTCCCCGTCCCCTAACCCTAACCCTAGCCCGAAGCCTAACCCTAACCCTTCCTCGAAGCCTGACCCTCAGCCGTCCCCTAATCCTAACCCGTACGCTGACACTAACCCGCGCCCTCACACGTACGCTCCCCCTAGAGCGTTGTCGTACCCTCACCTGGACCCTAAACCGTCCCCGTCCCCTAACCCTAACCCTAGCCCGAACCCTAACCCTAACCCTTCCCCGAAGCCTGACCCTCAGCCGTCCCCTAATCCTAACCCGTACGCTGACACTAACCCGCGCCCTCACACGTACGCTCCCCCCAGAGCGTTGTCGTACCCTCACCTGGACCCTAAACCGTCCCCGTCCCCTAACCCTAACCCTAGCCCGAACCTTAACCCTAACCCTTCCCCGAAGCCTGACCCTCAGCCGTCCCCTAATCCTAACCCGTACGCTGACACTAACCCGCGCCCTCACACGTACGCTCCCCCTAGAGCGTTGTCGTACCCTCACCTGGACCCTAAACCGTCCCCGTCCCCTAACCCTAACCCTAGCCCGAAGCCTAACCCTAACCCTTCCCCGAAGCCTGACCCTCAGCCGTCCCCTAATCCTAACCCGTACGCTGACACTAACCCGCGCCCTCACACGTACGCTCCCCCTAGAGCGTTGTCGTACCCTCACCTGGACCCTAAACCGTCCCCGTCCCCTAACCCTAACCCTAGCCCGAAGCCTAACCCTAACCCTTCCCCGAAGCCTGACCCTCAGCCGTCCCCTAATCCTAACCCGTACGCTGAAACTAACCCGCGCCCTCACACGTACGCTCCCCCTAGAGCGTTGTCGTACCCTCACCTGGACCCTAAACCGTCCCCGTCCCCTAACCCTAACCCTAGCCCGAAGCCTAACCCTAACACTTCCCCGAAGCCTGACCCTCAGCTGTCCCCTAATACTAACCCGTACGCTGACACTAACCCGCGCCCTCACACGTACGCTCCCCCTAGAGCGTTGTCGTACCCTCACCTGGACCCTAAACCGTCCCCGTCCCCTAACCCTAACCCTAGCCCGAACCCTAACCCTAACCCTTCCCCGAAGCCTGACCCTCAGCCGTCCCCTAATCCTAACCCGTACGCTGACACTAACCCGCGCCCTCACACGTACGCTCCCCCTAGAGCGTTGTCGTACCCTCACCTGGACCCTAAACCGTCCCCGTCCCCTAACCCTAACCCTAGCCCGAAGCCTAACCCTAACCCTTCCCCGAAGCCTGACCCTCAGCCGTCCCCTAATCCTAACCCGTACGCTGACACTAACCCGCGCCCTCACACGTACGCTCCCCCTAGAGCGTTGTACCCTCACCTGGACCCTAAACCGTCCCCGTCCCCTAACCCTAACCCTAGCCCGAAGCCTAACCCTAACCCTTCCCCGAAGCCTGACACTCAGCCGTCCCCTAATCCTAACCCGTACGCTGACACTAACCCGCGCCCTCACACGTACGCTCCCCCTAGAGTGTTGTCGTACCCTCACCTGGACCCTAAACTGTCCCCGTCCCCTATCCCTAACCCTAGCCCGAACCCTAACCCTAACCCTTCCCCGAAGCCTGACCCTCAGCCCTCCCCTAATCCTAACCCGTACGCTGACACTAACCCGCGCCCTCACACGTACGCTCCCCCTAGAGCGTTGTCGTACCCTCACCTGGACCCTAAACCGTCCCCGTCCCCTAACCCTAACCCTAGCCCGAAGCCTAACCCTAACCCTTCCCCGAAGCCTGACACTCAGCCGTCCCCTAATCCTAACCCGTACGCTGACACTAACCCGCGCCCTCACACGTACGCTCCCCCTAGAGCGTTGTCGTACCCTCACCTGGACCCTAAGCCGTCCCCGTCCCCTAACCCTAACCCTAGCCCGAAGCCTAACCCTAACCCTTCCCCGAAGCCTGACCCTCAGCCGTCCCCTAATCCTAACCCGTACGCTGACACTAACCCGCGCCCTCACACGTACGCTCCCCCTAGAGCGTTGTCGTACCCTCACCTGGACCCTAAACCGTCCCCGTCCCCTAACCCTAACCCTAGCCCGAAGCCTAACCCTAAACCTTCCCCGAAGCCTGACCCTCAGCCGTCCCCTAATCCTAACCCGTACGCTGACACTAACCCGCGCCCTCACACGTACGCTCCCCCTAGAGCGTTGTCGTACCCTCACCTGGACCCTAAACCGTCCCCGTCCCCTAACCCTAACCCTAGCCCGAACCCTAACCCTAACCCTTCCCCGAAGCCTGACCCTCAGCCGTCCCCTAATCCTAACCCGTACGCTGACACTAACCCGCGCCCTCACACGTACGCTCCCCCTAGAGCGTTGTCGTACCCTCACCTGGACCCTAAACCGTCCCCGTCCCCTAACCCTAACCCTAGCCCGAAGCCTAACCCTAACCCTTCCCCGAAGCCTGACCCTCAGCCGTCCCCTAATCCTAACCCGTACGCTGACACTAACCCGCGCCCTCACACGTACGCTCCCCCTAGAGCGTTGTCGTACCCTCACCTGGACCCTAAACCGTCCCCGTCCCCTAACCCTAACCCTAGCCCGAAGCCTAACCCTAACCCTTCCCCGAAGCCTGACACTCAGCCGTTCCCTAATCCTAACCCGTACGCTGACACTAACCCGCGCCCTCACACGTACGCTCCCCCTAGAGCGTTGTCGTACCCTCACCTGGACCCTAAACTGTCCCCGTCCCCTATCCCTAACACTAGCCTGAACCCTAACCCTAACGCTTCCCCGAAGCCTGACCCTCAGCCGTCCCCTAATCCTAACCCGTACGCTGACACTAACCCGCGCCCTCACACGTACGCTCCCCCTAGAGTGTTGTCGTACCCTCACCTGGACCCTAAACCGTCCCCGTCCCCTAACCCTAACCCTAGCCCGAACCCTAACCCTAACCCTTCCCCTCAGCCTGACCCTCAGCCGTCCCCTAATCCTAACCCGTACGCTGACACTAACCCGCGCCCTCACACGTACGCTCCCCCTAGAGCGTTGTCGTACCCTCACCTGGACCCTAAACTGTCCCCGTCCCCTAACCCTAGCCCGAAGCCTAACCCTAACCCTTCCCCGAAGCCTGACCCTCAGCCGTCCCCTAATCCTAAACCGTACGCTGACACTAACCCGCGCCCTCACACGTACGCTCCCCCTAGAGCGTTGTCGTAACCTCACCTGGACCCTAAACCGTCCCCGTCCCCTAACCCTAACCCTAGCCCGAAGCCTAACCCTAACCCTTCCCCGAAGCCTGACACTCAGCCGTCCCCTAATCCTAACCCGTAAGCTGACACTAACCCGCGCCCTCACACGTACGCTCCCCCTAGAGCGTTGTCGTACCCTCACCTGGACCCTAAGCCGTCCCCGTCCCCTAACCCTAACCCTAGCCCGAAGCCTAACCCTAACACTTCCCCGAAGCCTGACCCTCAGCCGTCCCCTAATCCTAACCCGTACGCTGACACTAACCCGCGCCCTCACACGTACGCTCCCCCTAGAGCGTTGTCGTACCCTCACCTGGACCCTAAACCGTCCCCGTCCCCTAACCCTAACCCTAGCCCGAAGCCTAACCCTAACCCTTCCCCGAAGCCTGACCCTCAGCCGTCCCCTAATCCTAACCCGTACGCTGACACTAACCCGCGCCCTCACACGTACGCTCCCCCTAGAGCGTTGTCGTACCCTCACCTGGACCCTAAGCCGTCCCCGTCCCCTATCCCTAACCCTAGCCCGAACCCTAACCCTAACCCTTCCCCGAAGCCTGACCCTCAGCCGTCCCCTAATCCTAACCCGTACGCTGACACTAACCCGCGCCCTCACACGTACGCTCCCCCTAGAGCGTTGTCGTACCCTCACCTGGACCCTAAGCCGTCCCCGTCCCCTAACCCTAACCCTAGCCCGAAGCCTAACCCTAACCCTTCCCCGAAGCCTGACCCTCAGCCGTCCCCTAATCCTAACCCGTACGCTGACACTAACCCGCGCCCTCACACGTACGCTCCCCCTAGAGCGTTGTCGTACCCTCACCTGGACCCTAAACCGTCCCCGTCCCCTAACCCTAACCCTAGCCCGAAGCCTAACCCTAACCCTTCCCCGAAGCCTGACCCTCAGCCGTCCCCTAATCCTAACCCGTACGCTGACACTAACCCGCGCCCTCACACGTACGCTCCCCCTAGAGCGTTGTCGTACCCTCACCTGGACCCGAAACCGTCCCCGTCCCCTAACCCTAACCCTGGCCCGAACCCTAACCCTAACCCTTCCCCGAAGCCTGACCCTCAGCCGTCCCCTAATCCTAACCCGTACGCTGACACTAACCCGCGCCCTCACACGTACGCTCCCCCTAGAGCGTTGTCGTACCCTCACCTGGACCCTAAACCGTCCCCGTCCCCTAACCCTAACCCTAGCCCGAAGCCTAACCCAAACCCTTCCCCGAAGCCTGACCCTCAGCCGTCCCCTAATCCTAACCCGTACGCTGACACTAACCCGCGCCCTCACACGTACGCTCCCCCTAGAGCGTTGTCGTACCCTCACCTGGACCCTAAACCGTCCCCGTCCCCTAACCCTAACCCTAGCCCGAAGCCTAACCCTAACCCTTCCCCGAAGCCTGACCCTCAGCCGTCCCCTAATCCTAACCCGTACGCTGACAGTAACCCGCGCCCTCACACGTACGCTCCCCCTAGAGCGTTGTCGTACCCTCACCTGGACCCTAAACCGTCCCCGTCCCCTAACCCTAACCCTAGCCCGAAGCCTAACCCTAACCCTTCCCCGAAGCCTGACCCTCAGCCGTCCCCTAATCCTAACCCGTACGCTGACAGTAACCCGCGCCCTCACACGTACGCTCCCCCTAGAGCGTTGTCGTACCCTCACCTGGACCCTAAACCGTCCCCGTCCCCTAACCCTAACCCTAGCCCGAACCCTAACCCTAACCCTTCCCCGAAGCCTGACCCTCAGCCGTCCCCTAATCCTAACCCGTACGCTGACACTAACCCGCGCCCTCACACGTACGCTCCCCCTAGAGCGTTGTCGTACCCTCACCTGGACCCTAAACCGTCCCCGTCCCCTAACCCTAACCCTAGCCCGAAGCCTAACCCTAACCCTTCCCCGAAGCCTGACCCTCAGCCGTCCCCTAATCCTAACCCGTACGCCGACACTAACCCGCGCCCTCACACGTACGCTCCCCCTAGAGCGTTGTCGTACCCTCACCTGGACCCTAAACCGTCCCCGTCCCCTAACCCTAACCCTAGCCCGAAGCCTAACCCTAACCCTTCCCCGAAGCCTGACCCTCAGCCGTCCCCTAATCCTAACCCGTACGCCGACACTAACCCGCGCCCTCACACGTACGCTCCCCCTAGAGCGTTGTCGTACCCTCACCTGGACCCTAAACCGTCCCCGTCCCCTAACCCTAACCCTAGCCCGAAGCCTAACCCTAACCCTTCCCCGAAGCCTGACCCTCAGCCGTCCCCCAATCCTAACCCGTACGCTGACACTAACCCGCGCCCTCACACGTACGCTCCCCCTAGAGCGTTGTCGTACCCTCACCTGGACCCTAAACCGTCCCCGTCCCCTAACCCTAACCCTAGCCCGAAGCCTAACCCTAACCCTTCCCCGAAGCCTGACCCTCAGCCGTCCCCTAATCCTAACCCGTACGCCGACACTAACCCGCGCCCTCACACGTACGCTCCCCCTAGAGCATTGTCGTACCCTCACGTGGACCCTAAACCGTCCCCGTCCCCTAACCCTAACCCTAGCCCGAAGCCTAACCCTAACCCTTCCCCGAAGCCTGACCCTCAGCCGTCCCCTAATCCTAACCCGTACGCTGACACTAACCCGCGCCCTCACACGTACGCTCCCCCTAGAGCGTTGTCGTACCCTCACCTGGACCCTAAACCGTCCCCGTCCCCTAACCCTAACCCTAGCCCGAAGCCTAACCCTAACCCTTCCCCGAAGCCTGACCCTCAGCCGTCCCCTAATCCTAACCCGTACGCTGACACTAACCCGCGCCCTCACACGTACGCTCCCCCTAGAGCGTTGTCGTACCCTCACCTGGACCCTAAACCGTCCCCGTCCCCTAACCCTAACCCTAGCCCGAACCCTAACCCTAACCCTTCCCCGAAGCCTGACCCTCAGCCGTCCCCTAATCCTAACCCGTACGCTGACACTAACCCGCGCCCTCACACGTACGCTCCCCCTAGAGCGTTGTCGTACCCTCACCTGGACCCTAAACCGTCCCCGTCCCCTAACCCTAACCCTAGCCCGAAGCCTAACCCTAACCCTTCCCCGAAGCCTGACCCTCAGCCGTCCCCTAATCCTAACCCGTACGCTGACACTAACCCGCGCCCTCACACGTACGCTCCCCCTAGAGCGTTGTCGTACCCTCACCTGGACCCTAAACCGTCCCCGTCCCCTAACCCTAACCCTAGCCCGAACCCTAACCCTAACCCTTCCCCGAAGCCTGACCCTCAGCCGTCCCCTAATCCTAACCCGTACGCTGACACTAACCCGCGCCCTCACACGTACGCTCCCCCTAGAGCGTTGTCGTACCCTCACGTGGACCCTAAACCGTCCCCGTCCCCTAACCCTAACCCTAGCCCGAAGCCTAACCCTAACCCTTCCCCGAAGCCTGACCCTCAGCCGTCCCCTAATCCTAACCCGTACGCTGACACTAACCCGCGCCCTCACACGTACGCTCCCCCTAGAGCGTTGTCGTACCCTCACCTGGACCCTAAACCGTCCCCGTCCCCTAACCCTAACCCTAGCCCGAAGCCTAACCCTAACCCTTCCCCGAAGCCTGACCCTCAGCCGTCCCCTAATCCTAACCCGTACGCTGACACTAACCCGCGCCCTCACACGTACGCTCCCCCTAGAGCGTTGTCGTACCCTCACCTGGACCCTAAACCGTCCCCGTCCCCTAACCCTAACCCTAGCCCGAAGCCTAACCCTAAACCTTCCCCGAAGCCTGACCCTCAGCCGTCCCCTAATCCTAACCCGTACGCTGACACTAACCCGCGCCCTCACACGTACGCTCCCCCTAGAGCGTTGTCGTACCCTCACCTGGACCCTAAACCGTCCCCGTCCCCTAACCCTAACCCTAGCCCGAAGCCTAACCCTAACCCTTCCTCGAAGCCTGACCCTCAGCCGTCCCCTAATCCTAACCCGTACGCTGACACTAACCCACGCCCTCACACGTACGCTCCCCCTAGAGCGTTGTCGTACCCTCACCTGGACCCTAAACCGTCCCCGTCCCCTAACCCTAACCCTAGCCCGAACCCTAACCCTAACCCTTCCCCGAAGCCTGACCCTCAGCCGTCCCCTAATCCTAACCCGTACGCTGACACTAACCCGCGCCCTCACACGTACGCTCCCCCTAGAGCGTTGTCGTACCCTCACCTGGACCCTAAACCGTCCCCGTCCCCTAACCCTAACCCTAGCCCGAAGCCTAACCCTAACCCTTCCCCGAAGCCTGACCCTCAGCCGTCCCCTAATCCTAACCCGTACGCTGACACTAACCCGCGCCCTCACACGTACGCTCCCCCTAGAGCGTTGTCGTACCCTCACCTGGACCCTAAACCGTCCCCGTCCCCTAACCCTAACCCTAGCCCGAAGCCTAACCCTAACCCTTCCCCGAAGCCTGACCCTCAGCCGTCCCCTAATCCTAACCCGTACGCTGAAACTAACCCGCGCCCTCACACGTACGCTCCCCCTAGAGCGTTGTCGTACCCTCACCTGGACCCTAAACCGTCCCCGTCCCCTAACCCTAACCCTAGCCCGAAGCCTAACCCTAACACTTCCCCGAAGCCTGACCCTCAGCTGTCCCCTAATACTAACCCGTACGCTGACACTAACCCGCGCCCTCACACGTACGCTCCCCCTAGAGCGTTGTCGTACCCTCACCTGGACCCTAAACCGTCCCCGTCCCCTAACCCTAACCCTAGCCCGAACCCTAAACCTAACCCTTCCCCGAAGCCTGACCCTCAGCCGTCCCCTAATCCTAACCCGTACGCTGACACTAACCCGCGCCCTCACACGTACGCTCCCCCTAGAGCGTTGTCGTACCCTCACCTGGACCCTAAACCGTCCCCGTCCCCTAACCCTAACCCTAGCCCGAACCCTAACCCTAACCCTTCCCCGAAGCCTGACCCTCAGCCGTCCCCTAATCCTAACCCGTACGCTGACACTAACCCGCGCCCTCACACGTACGCTCCCCCTAGAGCGTTGTACCCTCACCTGGACCCTAAACCGTCCCCGTCCCCTAACCCTAACCCTAGCCCGAAGCCTAACCCTAACCCTTCCCCGAAGCCTGACACTCAGCCGTCCCCTAATCCTAACCCGTACGCTGACACTAACCAGCGCCCTCACACGTACGCTCCCCCTAGAGTGTTGTCGTACCCTCACCTGGACCCTAAACTGTCCCCGTCCCCTATCCCTAACCCTAGCCCGAACCCTAACCCTAACCCTTCCCCGAAGCCTGACCCTCACCCGTCCCCTAATCCTAACCCGTACGCTGACACTAACCCGCGCCCTCACACGTACGCTCCCCCTAGAGCGTTGTCGTACCCTCACCTGGACCCTAAACCGTCCCCGTCCCCTAACCCTAACCCTAGCCCGAAGCCTAACCCTAACCCTTCCCCGAAGCCTGACCCTCAGCCGTCCCCTAATCCTAACCCGTACGCTGACACTAACCCGCGCCCTCACACGTACGCTCCCCCTAGAGCGTTGTCGTACCCTCACCTGGACCCTAAGCCGTCCCCGTCCCCTAACCCTAACCCTAGCCCGAAGCCTAACCCTAACCCTTCCCCGAAGCCTGACCCTCAGCCGTCCCCTAATCCTAACCCGTAGGCTGACACTAACCCGCGCCCTCACACGTACGCTCCCCCTAGAGCGTTGTCGTACCCTCACCTGGACCCTAAACCGTCCCCGTCCCCTAACCCTAACCCTAGCCCGAAGCCTAACCCTAACCCTTCCCCGAAGCCTGACCCTCAGCCGTCCCCTAATCCTAACCCGTACGCTGACACTAACCCGCGCCCTCACACGTACGCTCCCCCTAGAGCGTTGTCGTACCCTCACCTGGACCCTAAACCGTCCCCGTCCCCTAACCCTAACCCTAGCCCGAAGCCTAACCCTAACCCTTCCCCGAAGCCTGACCCTCAGCCGTCCCCTAATCCTAACCCGTAGGCTGACACTAACCCGCGCCCTCACACGTACGCTCCCCCTAGAGCGTTGTCGTACCCTCACCTGGACCCTAAACCGTCCCCGTCCCCTAACCCTAACCCTAGCCCGAAGCCTAACCCTAACCCTTCCCCGAAGCCTGACCCTCAGCCGTCCCCTAATCCTAACCCGTACGCTGACACTAACCCGCGCCCTCACACGTACGCTCCCCCTAGAGCGTTGTCGTACCCTCACCTGGACCCTAAACCGTCCCCGTCCCCTAACCCTAACCCTAGCCCGAAGCCTAACCCTAACCCTTCCCCGAAGCCTGACACTCAGCCGTCCCCTAATCCTAACCCGTACGCTGACACTAACCCGCGCCCTCACACGTACGCTCCCCCTAGAGCGTTGTCGTACCCTCACCTGGACCCTAAACTGTCCCCGTCCCCTATCCCTAACACTAGCCTGAACCCTAACCCTAATCCTTCCCCGAAGCCTGACCCTCAGCCGTCCCCTAATCCTAACCCGTACGCTGACACTAACCCGCGCCCTCACACGTACGCTCCCCCTAGAGTGTTGTCGTACCCTCACCTGGACCCTAAACCGTCCCCGTCCCCTAACCCTAACCCTAGCCCGAACCCTAACCCTAACCCTTCCCCTCAGCCTGACACTCAGCCGTCCCCTAATCCTAACCCGTACGCTGACACTAACCTGCGCCCTCACACGTACGCTCCCCCTAGAGCGTTGTCGTACCCTCACCTGGACCCTAAACTGTCCCCGTCCCCTAACCCTAGCCCGAAGCCTAACCCTAACCCTTCCCCGAAGCCTGACCCTCAGCCGTCCCCTAATCCTAAACCGTACGCTGACACTAACCCGCGCCCTCACACGTACGCTCCCCCTAGAGCGTTGTCGTAACCTCACCTGGACCCTAAACCGTCCCCGTCCCCTAACCCTAACCCTAGCCCGAAGCCTAACCCTAACCCTTCCCCGAAGCCTGACACTCAGCCGTCCCCTAATCCTAACCCGTAAGCTGACACTAACCCGCGCCCTCACACGTACGCTCCCCCTAGAGCGTTGTCGTACCCTCACCTGGACCCTAAGCCGTCCCCGTCCCCTAACCCTAACCCTAGCCCGAAGCCTAACCCTTACACTTCCCCGAAGCCTGACCCTCAGCCGTCCCCTAATCCTAACCCGTACGCTGACACTAACCCGCGCCCTCACACGTACGCTCCCCCTAGAGCGTTGTCGTACCCTCACCTGGACCCTAAACCGTCCCCGTCCCCTAACCCTAACCCTAGCCCGAAGCCTAACCCTAACCCTTCCCCGAAGCCTGACCCTCAGCCGTCCCCTAATCCTAACCCGTACGCTGACACTAACCCGCGCCCTCACACGTACGCTCCCCCTAGAGCGTTGTCGTACCCTCACCTGGACCCTAAGCCGTCCCCGTCCCCAATCCCTAACCCTAGCCCGAACCCTAACCCTAACCCTTCCCCGAAGCCTGACCCTCAGCCGTCCCCTAATCCTAACCCGTACGCTGACACTAACCCGCGCCCTCACACGTACGCTCCCCCTAGAGCGTTGTCGTACCCTCACCTGGACCCTAAACCGTCCCCGTCCCCTAACCCTAACCCTAGCCCGAAGCCTAACCCTAACCCTTCCCCGAAGCCTGACCCTCAGCCGTCCCCTAATCCTAACCCGTACGCTGACACTAACCCGCGCCCTCACACGTACGCTCCCCCTAGAGCGTTGTCGTACCCTCACCTGGACCCTAAGCCGTCCCCGTCCCCTAACCCTAACCCTAGCCCGAAGCCTAACCCTAACCCTTCCCCGAAGCCTGACCCTCAGCCGTCCCCTAATCCTAACCCGTACGCTGACACTAACCCGCGCCCTCACACGTACGCTCCCCCTAGAGCGTTGTCGTACCCTCACCTGGACCCTAAACCGTCCCCGTCCCCTAACCCTAACCCTAGCCCGAAGCCTAACCCTAACCCTTCCCCGAAGCCTGACCCTCAGCCGTCCCCTAATCCTAACCCGTACGCTGACACTAACCCGCGCCCTCACACGTACGCTCCCCCTAGAGCGTTGTCGTACCCTCACCTGGACCCTAAACCGTCCCCGTCCCCTAACCCTAACCCTAGCCCGAAGCCTAACCCTAACCCTTCCCCGAAGCCTGACCCTCAGCCGTCCCCTAATCCTAACCCGTAGGCTGACACTAACCCGCGCCCTCACACGTACGCTCCCCCTAGAGCGTTGTCGTACCCTCACCTGGACCCTAAACCGTCCCCGTCCCCTAACCCTAACCCTAGCCCGAAGCCTAACCCTAACCCTTCCCCGAAGCCTGACCCTCAGCCGTCCCCTAATCCTAACCCGTACGCTGACACTAACCCGCGCCCTCACACGTACGCTCCCCCTAGAGCGTTGTCGTACCCTCACCTGGACCCTAAACCGTCCCCGTCCCCTAACCCTAACCCTAGCCCGAAGCCTAACCCTAACCCTTCCCCGAAGCCTGACCCTCAGCCGTCCCCTAATCCTAACCCGTACGCTGACACTAACCCGCGCCCTCACACGTACGCTCCCCCTAGAGCGTTGTCGTACCCTCACCTGGACCCTAAACCGTCCCCGTCCCCTAACCCTAACCCTAGCCCGAAGCCTAACCCTAACCCTTCCCCGAAGCCTGACCCTCAGCCGTCCCCTAATCCTAACCCGTACGCTGACACTAACCCGCGCCCTCACACGTACGCTCCCCCTAGAGCGTTGTCGTACCCTCACCTGGACCCTAAACCGTCCCCGTCCCCTAACCCTAACCCTAGCCCGAACCCTAACCCTAACCCTTCCCCGAAGCCTGACCCTCAGCCGTCCCCTAATCCTAACCCGTACGCTGACACTAACCCGCGCCCTCACACGTACGCTCCCCCTAGAGCGTTGTCGTACCCTCACCTGGACCCTAAACCGTCCCCGTCCCCTAACCCTAACCCTGGCCCGAACCCTAACCCTAACCCTTCCCCGAAGCCTGACCCTCAGCCGTCCCCTAATCCTAACCCGTACGCTGACACTAACCCGCGCCCTCACACGTACGCTCCCCCTAGAGCGTTGTCGTACCCTCACCTGGACCCTAAACCGTCCCCGTCCCCTAACCCTAACCCTAGCCCGAAGCCTAACCCTAACCCTTCCCCGAAGCCTGACCCTCAGCCGTCCCCTAATCCTAACCCGTACGCTGACACTAACCCGCGCCCTCACACGTACGCTCCCCCTAGAGCGTTGTCGTACCCTCACCTGGACCCTAAACCGTCCCCGTCCCCTAACCCTAACCCTAGCCCGAAGCCTAACCCTAACCCTTCCCCGAAGCCTGACCCTCAGCCGACCCTAATCCTAACCCGTACGCTGACACTAACCCGCGCCCTCACACGTACGCTCCCCCTAGAGCGTTGTCGTACCCTCACCTGGACCCTAAACCGTCCCCGTCCCCTAACCCTAACCCTGGCCCGAACCCTAACCCTAACCCTTCCCCGAAGCCTGACCCTCAGCCGTCCCCTAATCCTAACCCGTACGCTGACACTAACCCGCGCCCTCACACGTACGCTCCCCCTAGAGCGTTGTCGTACCCTCACCTGGACCCTAAACCGTCCCCGTCCCCTAACCCTAACCCTAGCCCGAAGCCTAACCCTAACCCTTCCCCGAAGCCTGACCCTCAGCCGTCCCCTAATCCTAACCCGTACGCTGACACTAACCCGCGCCCTCACACGTACGCTCCCCCTAGAGCGTTGTCGTACCCTCACCTGGACCCTAAACCGTCCCCGTCCCCTAACCCTAACCCTAGCCCGAAGCCTAACCCTAACCCTTCCCCGAAGCCTGACCCTCAGCCGTCCCCTAATCCTAACCCGTACGCTGACACTAACCCGCGCCCTCACACGTACGCTCCCCCTAGAGCGTTGTCGTACCCTCACCTGGACCCTAAACCGTCCCCGTCCCCTAACCCTAACCCTAGCCCGAAGCCTAACCCTAACCCTTCCCCGAAGCCTGACCCTCAGCCGTCCCCTAATCCTAACCCGTACGCTGACACTAACCCGCGCCCTCACACGTACGCTCCCCCTAGAGCGTTGTCGTACCCTCACCTGGACCCTAAACCGTCCCCGTCCCCTAACCCTAACCCTAGCCCGAAGCCTAACCCTAACCCTTCCCCGAAGCCTGACCCTCAGCCGTCCCCTAATCCTAACCCGTACGCTGACACTAACCCGCGCCCTCACACGTACGCTCCCCCTAGAGCGTTGTCGTACCCTCACCTGGACCCTAAACCGTCCCCGTCCCCTAACCCTAACCCTAGCCCGAACCCTAACCCTAACCCTTCCCCGAAGCCTGACCCTCAGCCGTCCCCTAATCCTAACCCGTACGCTGACACTAACCCGCGCCCTCACACGTACGCTCCCCCTAGAGCGTTGTCGTACCCTCACCTGGACCCTTAACCGTCCCCGTCCCCTAACACTAACCCTAGCCCGAAGCCTAACCCTAACCCTTCCCCGAAGCCTGACCCTCAGCCCTCCCCTAATCCTAACCCGTACGCTGACACTAACCCGCGCCCTCACACGTACGCTCCCCCTAGAGCGTTGTCGTACCCTCACCTGGACCCTAAACCGTCCCCGTCCCCTAACCCTAACCCTAGCCCGAAGCCTAACCCTAACCCTTCCCCGAAGCCTGACCCTCAGCCGTCCCCTAATCCTAACCCGTACGCTGACACTAACCCGCGCCCTCACACGTACGCTCCCCCTAGAGCGTTGTCGTACCCTCACCTGGACCCTAAACCGTCCCCGTCCCCTAACCCTAACCCTAGCCCGAAGCCTAACCCTAACCCTTCCCCGAAGCCTGACCCTCAGCCGTCCCCTAATCCTAACCCGTAGGCTGACACTAACCCGCGCCCTCACACGTACGCTCCCCCTAGAGCGTTGTCGTACCCTCACCTGGACCCTAAACCGTCCCCGTCCCCTAACCCTAACCCTAGCCCGAAGCCTAACCCAAACCCTTCCCCGAAGCCAGACCCTCAGCCGTCCCCTAATCCTAACCCGTACGCTGACACTAACCCGCGCCCTCACACGTACGCTCCCCCTAGAGCGTTGTCGTACCCTCACCTGGACCCTAAACCGTCCCCGTCCCCTAACCCTAACCCTAGCCCGAAGCCTAACCCTAACCCTTCCCCGAAGCCTGACCCTCAGCCGTCCCCTAATCCTAACCCGTACGCTGACACTAACCTGCGCCCTCACACGTACGCTCCCCCTAGAGCGTTGTCGTACCCTCACCTGGACCCTAAACCGTCCCCGTCCCCTAACCCTAACCCTAGCCCGAAGCCTAACCCTAACCCTTCCCCGAAGCCTGACCCTCAGCCGTCCCCTAATCCTAACCCGTACGCTGACACTAACCCGCGCCCTCACACGTACGCTCCCCCTAGAGCGTTGTCATACCCTCACCTGGACCCTAAACCGTCCCCGTCCCCTAACCCTATCCCTAGCCCGAAGCCTAACCCTAAACCTTCCCCGAAGCCTGACCCTCAGCCGTCTCCTGATCCTAACCCGTACGCTGACACTAACCCGCGCCCTCACACATACGCTACCCCTAGAGCGTTGTCGTACCCTCACCTGGACCCTAAACCGTCCCCGTCCCCTAACCCTAACCCTAGCCCGAAGCCTAACCCTAACCCTTCCCCGAAGCCTGACCCTCAGCCGTCCCCTAATCCTAACCCGTACGCTGACACTAACCCGCGCCCTCACACGTACGCTCCCCCTAGAGCGTTGTCGTACCCTCACCTGGACCCTAAACCGTCCCCGTCCCCTAACCCTAACCCTAGCCCGAAGCCTAACCCTAACCCTTCCCCGAAGCCTGACCCTCAGCCGTCCCCTAATCCTAACCCGTACGCTGACACTAACCCGCGCCCTCACACGTACGCTCCCCCTAGAGCGTTGTCGTACCCTCACCTGGACCCTAAACCGTCCCCGTCCCCTAACCCTAACCCTAGCCCGAAGCCTAACCCTAACCCTTCCCCGAAGCCTGACCCTCAGCCGTCCCCTAATCCTAACCCGTACGCTGACACTAACCCGCGCCCTCACACGTACGCTCCCCCTAGAGCGTTGTCGTACCCTCACCTGGACCCTAAACCGTCCCCGTCCCCTAACCCTAACTCTAGCCCGAACCCTAACCCTAACCCTTCCCCGAAGCCTGACCCTCAGCCGTCCCCTAATCCTAACCCGTACGCTGACACTAACCCGCGCCCTCACACGTACGCTCCCCCTAGAGCGTTGTCGTACCCTCACCTGGACCCTAAACCGTCCCCGTCCCCTAACCCTAACCCTGGCCCGAACCCTAACCCTAACCCTTCCCCGAAGCCTGACCCTCAGCCGTCCCCTAATCCTAACCCGTACGCTGACACTAACCCGCGCCCTCACACGTACGCTCCCCCTAGAGCGTTGTCGTACCCTCACCTGGACCCTAAACCGTCCCCGTCCCCTAACCCTAACCCTAGCCCGAAGCCTAACCCTAACCCTTCCCCGAAGCCTGGCCCTCAGCCGTCCCCTAATCCTAACCCGTACGCTGACACTAACCCGCGCCCTCACACGTACGCTCCCCCTAGAGCGTTGTCGTACCCTCACCTGGACCCTAAACCGTCCCCGTCCCCTAACCCTAACCCTAGCCCGAAGCCTAACCCTAACCCTTCCCCGAAGCCTGACCCTCAGCCGTCCCCTAATCCTAACCCGTACGCTGACACTAACCCGCGCCCTCACACGTACGCTCCCCCTAGAGCGTTGTCGTACCCTCACCTGGACCCTAAACCGTCCCCGTCCCCTAACCCTAACCCTAGCCCGAAGCCTAACCCTAACCCTTCCCCGAAGCCTGACCCTCAGCCGTCCCCTAATCCTAACCCGTACGCTGACACTAACCCGCGCCCTCACACGTACGCTCCCCCTAGAGCGTTGTCGTACCCTCACCTGGACCCTAAACCGTCCCCGTCCCCTAACCCTAACCCTAGCCCGAACCCTAACCCTAACCCTTCCCCGAAGCCTGACCCTCAGCCGTCCCCTAATCCTAACCCGTACGCTGACACTAACCCGCGCCCTCACACGTACGCTCCCCCTAGAGCGTTGTCGTACCCTCACCTGGACCCTTAAGCGTCCCCGTCCCCTAACACTAACCCTAGCCCGAAGCCTAACCCTAACCCTTCCCCGAAGCCTGACCCTCAGCCCTCCCCTAATCCTAACCCGTACGCTGACACTAACCCGCGCCCTCACACGTACGCTCCCCCTAGAGCGTTGTCGTACCCTCACCTGGACCCTAAACCGTCCCCGTCCCTTAACCCTAACCCTAGCCCGAAGCCTAACCCTAACCCTTCCCCGAAGCCTGACCCTCAGCCGTCCCCTAATCCTAACCCGTACGCTGACACTAACCCGCGCCCTCACACGTACGCTCCCCCTAGAGCGTTGTCGTACCCTCACCTGGACCCTAAACCGTCCCCGTCCCCTAACCCTAACCCTAGCCCGAAGCCTAACCCTAACCCTTCCCCGAAGCCTGACCCTCAGCCGTCCCCTAATCCTAACCCGTAGGCTGACACTAACCCGCGCCCTCACACGTACGCTCCCCCTAGAGCGTTGTCGTACCCTCACCTGGACCCTAAACCGTCCCCGTCCCCTAACCCTAACCCTAGCCCGAAGCCTAACCCTAACCCTTCCCCGAAGCCTGACCCTCAGCCGTCCCCTAATCCTAACCCGTACGCTGACACTAACCCGCGCCCTCACACGTACGCTCCCCCTAGAGCGTTGTCGTACCCTCACCTGGACCCTAAACCGTCCCCGTCCCCTAACCCTAACCCTAGCCCGAAGCCTAACCCTAACCCTTCCCCGAAGCCTGACCCTCAGCCGTCCCCTAATCCTAACCCGTACGCTGACACTAACCCGCGCCCTCACACGTACGCTCCCCCTAGAGCGTTGTCGTACCCTCACCTGGACCCTAAACCGTCCCCGTCCCCTAACCCTAACCCTAGCCCGAAGCCTAACCCTAACCCTTCCCCGAAGCCTGACCCTCAGCCGTCCCCTAATCCTAACCCGTACGCTGACACTAACCCGCGCCCTCACACGTACGCTCCCCCTAGAGCGTTGTTGTACCCTCACCTGGACCCTAAACCGTCCCCGTCCCCTAACCCTAACCCTAGCCCGAAGCCTAACCCTAACCCTTCCCCGAAGCCTGACCCTCAGCCGTCCCCTAATCCTAACCCGTACATTGACACTAACCCTCGCCCTCACACGTACGCTCCCCCTAGAGCGTTGTCGTACCCTCACCTGGACCCTAAACCGTCCCCGTCCCCTAACCCTAACCCTAGCCCGAACCCTAACCCTAACCCTTCCCCGAAGCCTGACCCTCAGCCGTCCCCTAATCCTAACCCGTACGCTGACACTAACCCGCGCCCTCACACGTACGCTCCCCCTAGAGCGTTGTCGTACCCTCACCTGGACCCTAAACCGTCCCCGTCCCCTAACCCTAACCCTAGCCCGAAGCCTAACCCTAACCCTTCCCCGAAGCCTGACCCTCAGCCGTCCCCTAATCCTAACCCGTACGCCGACACTAACCCGCGCCCTCACACGTACGCTCCCCCTAGAGCGTTGTCGTACCCTCACCTGGACCCTAAACCGTCCCCGTCCCCTAACCCTAACCCTAGCCCGAAGCCTAACCCTAACCCTTCCCCGAAGCCTGACCCTCAGCCGTCCCCTAATCCTAACCCGTACGCTGACACTAACCCGCGCCCTCACACGTACGCTCCCCCTAGAGCGTTGTCGTACCCTCACCTGGACCCTAAACCGTCCCCGTCCCCTAACCCTAACCCTAGCCCGAAGCCTAACCCTAACCCTTCCCCGAAGCCTGACCCTCAGCCGTCCCCTAATCCTAACCCGTACGCTGACACTAACCCGCGCCCTCACACGTACGCTCCCCCTAGAGCGTTGTCGTACCCTCACCTGGACCCTAAACCGTCCCCGTCCCCTAACCCTAACCCTAGCCCGAAGCCTAACCCTAACCCTTCCCCGAAGCCTGACCCTCAGCCGTCCCCTAATCCTAACCCGTACGCTGACACTAACCCGCGCCCTCACACGTACGCTCCCCCTAGAGCGTTGTCGTACCCTCACCTGGACCCTAAACCGTCCCCGTCCCCTAACCCTAACCCTAGCCCGAAGCCTAACCCTAACCCTTCCCCGAAGCCTGACCCTCAGCCGTCCCCTAATCCTAACCCGTACGCTGACACTAACCCGCGCCCTCACACGTACGCTCCCCCTAGAGCGTTGTCGTACCCTCACCTGGACCCTAAACCGTCCCCGTCCCCTAACCCTAACCCTAGCCCGAAGCCTAACCCTAACCCTTCCCCGAAGCCTGACCCTCAGCCGTCCCCTAATCCTAACCCGTACGCTGACACTAACCCGTGCCCTCACACGTACGCTCCCCCTAGAGCGTTGTTGTACCCTCACCTGGACCCTAAACCGTCCCCGTCCCCTAACCCTAACCCTAGCCCGAAGCCTAACCCTAACCCTTCCCCGAAGCCTGACCCTCAGCCGTCCCCTAATCCTAACCCGTACATTGACACTAACCCTCGCCCTCACACGTACGCTCCCCCTAGAGCGTTGTCGTACCCTCACCTGGACCCTAAACCGTCCCCGTCCCCTAACCCTAACCCTAGCCCGAACCCTAACCCTAACCCTTCCCCGAAGCCTGACCCTCAGCCGTCCCCTAATCCTAACCCGTACGCTGACACTAACCCGCGCCCTCACACGTACGCTCCCCCTAGAGCGTTGTCGTACCCTCACCTGGACCCTAAACCGTCCACGTCCCCTAACCCTAACCCTAGCCCGAAGCCTAACCCTAATCCTTCCCCGAAGCCTGACCCTCAGCCGTCCCCTAATCCTAACCCGTACGCCGACACTAACCCGCGCCCTCACACGTACGCTCCCCCTAGAGCGTTGTCGTACCCTCACCTGGACCCTAAACCGTCCCCGTCCCCTAACCCTAACCCTAGCCCGAAGCCTAACCCTAACCCTTCCCCGAAGCCTGACCCTCAGCCGTCCCCTAATCCTAACCCGTACGCTGACACTAACCCGCGCCCTCACACGTACGCTCCCCCTAGAGCGTTGTCGTACCCTCACCTGGACCCTAAACCGTCCCCGTCCCCTAACCCTAACCCTAGCCCGAAGCCTAACCCTAACCCTTCCCCGAAGCCTGACCCTCAGCCGTCCCCTAATCCTAACCCGTACGCTGACACTAACCCGCGCCCTCACACGTACGCTCCCCCTAGAGCGTTGTCGTACCCTCACCTGGACCCTAAACCGTCCCCGTCCCCTAACCCTAACCCTAGCCCGAAGCCTAACCCTAACCCTTCCCCGAAGCCTGACCCTCAGCCGTCCCCTAATCCTAACCCGTACGCTGACACTAACCCGCGCCCTCACACGTACGCTCCCCCTAGAGCGTTGTCGTACCCTCACCTGGACCCTAAACCGTCCCCGTCCCCTAACCCTAACCCTAGCCCGAAGCCTAACCCTAACCCTTCCCCGAAGCCTGACACTCAGCCGTCCCCTAATCCTAACCCGTACGCTGACACTAACCCGCGCCCTCACACGTACGCTCCCCCTAGAGCGTTGTCGTACCCTCACCTGGACCCTAAACCGTCCCCGTCCCCTAACCCTAACCCTAGCCCGAAGCCTAACCCTAACCCTTCCCCGAAGCCTGACCCTCAGCCGTCCCCTAATCCTAACCCGTACGCTGACACTAACCCGCGCCCTCACACGTACGCTCCCCCTAGAGCGTTGTCGTACCCTCACCTGGACCCTAAACCGTCCCCGTCCCCTAACCCTAACCCTAGCCCGAAGCCTAACCCTAACCCTTCCCCGAAGCCTGACCCTCAGCCGTCCCCTAATCCTAACCCGTACGCTGACACTAACCCGCGCCCTCACACGTACGCTCCCCCTAGAGCGTTGTCGTACCCTCACCTGGACCCTAAACCGTCCCCGTCCCCTAACCCTAACCCTAGCCCGAAGCCTAACCCTAACCCTTCCCCGAAGCCTGACCCTCAGCCGTCCCCTAATCCTAACCCGTACGCTGACACTAACCCGCGCCCTCACACGTACGCTCCCCCTAGAGCGTTGTCGTACCCTCACCTGGACCCTAAACCGTCCCCGTCCCCTAACCCTAACCCTAGCCCGAAGCCTAACCCTAACCCTTCCCCGAAGCCTGACCCTCAGCCGTCCCCTAATCCTAACCCGTACGCTGACACTAAACCGTGCCCTCACACGTACGCTCCCCCTAGAGCGTTGTCGTACCCTCACCTGGACCCTAAACCGTCCCCGTCCCCTAACCCTAACCCTAGCCCGAAGCCTAACCCTAACCCTTCCCCGAAGCCTGACCCTCAGCCGTCCCCTAATCCTAACCCGTAGGCTGACACTAACCCGCACCGTCACACGTACGCTCCCCCTAGAGCGTTGTCGTGCCCTCACCTGGACCCTAAACCGTCCCCGTCCCCTAACCCTAACCCTAGCCCGAAGCCTAACCCTAACCCTTCCCCGAAGCCTGACCCTCAGCCGTCCCCTATTCCTAACCCGTACGCTGACACTAACCCGCGCCCTCACACGTACGCTCCCCCTAGAGCGTTGTCGTAACCTCACCTGGACCCTAAACCGTCCCCGTCCCCTAACCCTAACCCTAGCCCGAACCCTAACCCTAACCCTTCCCCGAAGCCTGACCCTCAGCCGTCCCCTAATCCTAACCCGTACGCTGACACTAACCCGCGCCCTCACACGTACGCTCCCCCTAGAGCGTTGTCGTACCCTCACCTGGACCCTAAACCGTCCCCGTCCTCTAACCCTAACCCTAGCCCGAACCCTAACCCTAACCCTTCCCCGAAGCCTGACCCTCAGCCGTCCCCTAATCCTAACCCGTACGCTGACACTAACCCGCGCCCTCACACGTACGCTCCCCCTAGAGCGTTGTCGTACCCTCACCTGGACCCTTAACCGTCCCCGTCCCCTAACACTAACCCTAGCCCGAAGCCTAACCCTAACCCTTCCCCGAAGCCTGACCCTCAGCCCTCCCCTAATCCTAACCCGTACGCTGACACTAACCCGCGCCCTCACACGTACGCTCCCCCTAGAGCGTTGTCGTACCCTCACCTGGACCCTAAACCGTGCCCGTCCCCTAACCCTAACCCTAGCCCGAAGCCTAACCCTAACCCTTCCCCGAAGCCTGACCCTCAGCCGTCCCCTAATCCTAACCCGTACGCTGACACTAACCCGCGCCCTCACACGTACGCTCCCCCTAGAGCGTTGTCGTACCCTCACCTGGACCCTAAACCGTCCCCGTCCCCTAACCCTAACCCTAGCCCGAAGCCTAACCCTAACCCTTCCCCGAAGCCTGACCCTCAGCCGTCCCCTAATCCTAACCCGTAGGCTGACACTAACCCGCGCCCTCACACGTACGCTCCCCCTAGAGCGTTGTCGTACCCTCACCTGGACCCTAAACCGTCCCCGTCCCCTAACCCTAACCCTAGCCCGAAGCCTAACCCTAACCCTTCCCCGAAGCCTGACCCTCAGCCGTCCCCTAATCCTAACCCGTACGCTGACACTAACCCGCGCCCTCACACGTACGCTCCCCCTAGAGCGTTGTCGTACCCTCACCTGGACCCTAAACCGTCCCCGTCCCCTAACCCTAACCCTAGCCCGAAGCCTAACCCTAACCCTTCCCCGAAGCCTGACCCTCAGCCGTCCCCTAATCCTAACCCGTACGCTGACACTAACCCGCGCCCTCTCACGTACGCTCCCCCTAGAGCGTTGTCGTACCCTCACCTGGACCCTAAACCGTCCCCGTCCCCTAACCCTAACCCTAGCCCGAAGCCTAACCCTAACCCTTCCCCGAAGCCTGACCCTCAGCCGTCCCCTAATCCTAACCCGTACGCTGACACTAACCCGCGCCCTCACACGTACGCTCCCCCTAGAGCGTTGTTGTACCCTCACCTGGACCCTAAACCGTCCCCGTCCCCTAACCCTAACCCTAGCCCGAAGCCTAACCCTAACCCTTCCCCGAAGCCTGACCCTCAGCCGTCCCCTAATCCTAACCCGTACACTGACACTAACCCTCGCCCTCACACGTACGCTCCCCCTAGAGCGTTGTCATACCCTCACCTGGACCCTAAACCGTCCCCGTCCCCTAACCCTAACCCTAGCCCGAACCCTAACCCTAACCCTTCCCCGAAGCCTGACCCTCAGCCGTCCCCTAATCCTAACCCGTACGCTGACACTAACCCGCGCCCTCACACGTACGCTCCCCCTAGAGCGTTGTCGTACCCTCACCTGGACCCTAAACCGTCCACGTCCCCTAACCCTAACCCTAGCCCGAAGCCTAACCCTAATCCTTCCCCGAAGCCTGACCCTCAGCCGTCCCCTAATCCTAACCCGTACGCCGACACTAACCCGCGCCCTCACACGTACGCTCCCCCTAGAGCGTTGTCGTACCCTCACCTGGACCCTAAACCGTCCCCGTCCCCTAACCCTAACCCTAGCCCGAAGCCTAACCCTAACCCTTCCCCGAAGCCTGACCCTCAGCCGTCCCCTAATCCTAACCCGTACGCTGACACTAACCCGCGCCCTCACACGTACGCTCCCCCTAGAGCGTTATCGTACCCTCACCTGGACCCTAAACCGTCCCCGTCCCCTAACCCTAACCCTAGCCCGAAGCCTAACCCTAACCCTTCCCCGAAGCCTGACCCTCAGCCGTCCCCTAATCCTAACCCGTACGCTGACACTAACCCGCGCCCTCACACGTACGCTCCCCCTAGAGCGTTGTCGTACCCTCACCTGGACCCTAAACCGTCCCCGTCCCCTAACCCTAACCCTAGCCCGAAGCCTAACCCTAACCCTTCCCCGAAGCCTGACCCTCAGCTGTCCCCTAATCCTAACCCGTACGCTGACACTAACCCGCGCCCTCACACGTACGCTCCCCCTAGAGCGTTGTCGTACCCTCACCTGGACCCTAAACCGTCCCCGTCCCCTAACCCTAACCCTAGCCCGAAGCCTAAACCTAACCCTTCCCCGAAGCCTGACCCTCAGCCGTCCCCTAATCCTAACCCGTACGCTGACACTAACCCGCGCCCTCACACGTACGCTCCCCCTAGAGCGTTGTCGTACCCTCACCTGGACCCTAAACCGTCCCCGTCCCCTAACCCTAACCCTAGCCCGAACCCTAACCCTAACCCTTCCCCGAAGCCTGACCCTCAGCCGTCCCCTAATCCTAACCCGTACGCTGACACTAACCCGCGCCCTCACACGTACGCTCCCCCTAGAGCGTTGTCGTACCCTCACCTGGACCCTAAACCGTCCCCGTCCCCTAACCCTAACCCTAGCCCGAACCCTAACCCTAACCCTTCCCCGAAGCCTGACCCTCAGCCGTCCCCTAATCCTAACCCGTACGCTGACACTAACCCGCGCCCTCACACGTACGCTCCCCCTAGAGCGTTGTCGTACCCTCACCTGGACCCTAAACCGTCCCCGTCCCCTAACCCTAACCCTAGCCCGAAGCCTAACCCTAACCCTTCCCCGAAGCCTGACCCTCAGCCGTCCCCTAATCCTAACCCGTACGCTGACACTAACCCGCGCCCTCACACGTACGCTCCCCCTAGAGCGTTGTCGTACCCTCACCTGGACTCTAAACCGTCCCCGTCCCCTAACCCTAACCCTAGCCCGAAGCCTAACCCTAACCCTTCCCCGAAGCCTGACCCTCAGCCGTCCCCTAATCCTAACCCGTACGCTGACACTAACCCGTGCCCGCACACGTACGCTCCCCCTAGAGCGTTGTCGTACCCTCACCTGGACCCTAAACCGTCCCCGTCCCCTAACCCTAACCCTAGCCCGAAGCCTAACCCTAACCCTTCCCCGAAGCCTGACCCTCAGCCGTCCCCTAATCCTAACCCGTAGGCTGACACTAACCCGCGCCGTCACACGTACGCTCCCCCTAGAGCGTTGTCGTGCCCTCACCTGGACCCTAAACCGTCCCCGTCCCCTAACCCTAACCCTAGCCCGAACCCTAACCCTAACCCTTCCCCGAAGCCTGACCCTCAGCCGTCCCCTATTCCTAACCCGTACGCTGACACTAACCCGCGCCCTCACACGTACGCTCCCCCTAGAGCGTTGTCGTACCCTCACCTGGACCCTAAACCGTCCCCGTCCCCTAACCCTAACCCTAGCCCGAACCCTAACCCTAACCCTTCCCCGAAGCCTGACCCTCAGCCGTCCCCTAATCCTAACCCGTACGCTGACACTAACCCGCGCCCTCACACGTACGCTCCCCCTAGAGCGTTGTCGTACCCTCACCTGGACCCTAAACCGTCCCCGTCCCCTACCCCTAACCCTAGCCCGAACCCTAACCCTAACCCTTCCCCGAAGCCTGACCCTCAGCCGTCCCCTAATCCTAACCCGTACGCTGACACTAACCCGCACCCTCACACGTACGCTCCCCCTAGAGCGTTGTCGTACCCTCACCTGGACCCTAAACCGTCCACGTCACCTAACCCTAACCCTAGCCCGAAGCCTAACCCTAACCCTTCCCCGAAGCCTGACCCTCAGCCGTCCCCTAATCCTAACCCGTACGCTGACACTAACCCGCGCCCTCACACGTACGCTCCCCCTAGAGCGTTGTCGTACCCTCACCTGGACCCTAAACCGTCCCCGTCCCCTAACCCTAGCCCGAAGCCTAACCCTAACCCTTCCCCGAAGCCTGACCCTCAGCTGTCCCCTAATACTAACCCGTACGCTGACACTAACCCGCGCCCTCACACGTACGCTCCCCCTAGAGCGTTGTCGTACCCTCACCTGGACCCTAAACCGTCCCCGTCCCCTAACCTAACCCTAGCCCGAACCCTAACCCTAACCCTTCCCCGAAACCTGACCCTCAGCCGTCCCCTAATCCTAACCCGTACGCTGACACTAACCCGCGCCCTCACACGTACGCTCCCCCTAGAGCGTTGTCGTACCCTCACCTGGACCCTAAACCGTCCCCGTCCCCTAACCCTAACCCTAGCCCGAAGCCTAACCCTAACCCTTCCCCGAAGCCTGACCCTCAGCCGTCCCCTAATCCTAACCCGTACGCTGACACTAACCCGCGCCCTCACACGTACGCTCCCCCTAGAGCGTTGTCGTACCCTCACCTGGACCCTAAACCGTCCCCGTCCCCTAACCCTAACCCTAGCCCGAAGCCTAACCCTAACCCTTCCCCGAAGCCTGACACTCAGCCGTCCCCTAATCCTAACCCGTACGCTGACACTAACCCGCGCCCTCACACGTACGCTCCCCCTAGAGCGTTGTCGTACCCTCACCTGGACCCTAAACTGTCCCCGTCCCCTATCCCTAACACTAGCCCGAATCCTAACCCTAACCCTTCCCCGAAGCCTGACCCTCAGCCGTCCCCTAATCGTAAACCGTACGCTGACACTAACCCGCGCCCTCACACGTACGCTCCCCCTAGAGCGTTGTCGTAACCTCACCTGGACCCTAAACCGTCCCCATCCCCTAAACCTAACCCTAGCCCGAAGCCTAACCCTAACCCTTCCCCGAAGCCTGACACTCAGCCGTCCCCTAATCCTAACCCGTACGCTGAAACTAACCCGCGCCCTCACACGTACGCTCCCCCTAGAGCGTTGTCGTACCCTCACCTGGACCCTAAACCGTCCCCGTCCCCTAACCCTAACCCTAGCCCGAAGCCTAACCCTAACACTTCCCCGAAGCCTGACCCTCAGCTGTCCCCTAATACTAACCCGTACGCTGACACTAACCCGCGCCCTCACACGTACGCTCCCCCTAGAGCGTTGTCGTACCCTCACCTGGACCCTAAACCGTCCCCGTCCCCTAACCCTAACCCTAGCCCGAACCCTAACCCTAACCCTTCCCCGAAGCCTGACCCTCAGCCGTCCCCTAATCCTAACCCGTACGCTGACACTAACCCGCGCCCTCACACGTACGCTCCCCCTAGAGCGTTGTCGTAGCCTCACCTGGACCCTAAACCGTCCCCGTCCCCTAACCCTAACCCTAGCCCGAAGCCTAACCCTAACCCTTCCCCGAAGCCTGACCCTCAGCCGTCCCCTAATCCTAACCCGTACGCTGACACTAACCCGCGCCCTCACACGTACGCTCCCCCTAGAGCGTTGTCGTACCCTCACCTGGACCCTAAACCGTCCCCGTCCCCTAACCCTAACCCTAGCCCGAAGCCTAACCCTAACCCTTCCCCGAAGCCTGACCCTCAGCCGTCCCCTAATCCTAACCCGTAGGCTGACACTAACCCGCGCCCTCACACGTACGCTCCCCCTAGAGCGTTGTCGTACCCTCACCTGGACCCTAAACCGTCCCCGTCCCCTAACCCTAACCCTAGCCCGAAGCCTAACCCTAACCCTTCCCCGAAGCCTGACCCTCAGCCGTCCCCTAATCCTAACCCGTACGCTGACACTAACCCGCGCCCTCACACGTACGCTCCCCCTAGAGCGTTGTCGTACCCTCACCTGGACCCTAAACCGTCCCCGTCCCCTAACCCTAACCCTAGCCCGAAGCCTAACCCTAACCCTTCCCCGAAGCCTGACACTCAGCCGTCCCCTAATCCTAACCCGTACGCTGACACTAACCCGCGCCCTCACACGTACGCTCCCCCTAGAGCGTTGTCGTACCCTCACCTGGACCCTAAACTGTCCCCGTCCCCTATCCCTAACACTAGCCTGAACTCTAACCCTAATCCTTCCCCGAAGCCTGACCCTCAGCCGTCCCCTAATCCTAACCCGTACGCTGACACTATCCCGCGCCCTCACACGTACGCTCCCCCTAGAGTGTTGTCGTACCCTCACCTGGACCCTAAACCGTCCCCGTCCCCTAACCCTAACCCTAGCCCGAACCCTAACCCTAACCCTTCCCCTCAGCCTGACCCTCAGCCGTCCCCTAATCCTAACCCGTACGCTGACACTAACCCGCGCCCTCACACGTACGCTCCCCCTAGAGCGTTGTCGTACCCTCACCTGGACCCTAAACTGTCCCCGTCCCCTAACCCTACCCCGAAGCTTAACCCTAACCCTTCCCCGAAGCCTGACCCTCAGCCGTCCCCTAATCCTAAACCGTACGCAGACACTAACCCGCGCCCTCACACGTACGCTCCCCCTAGAGCGTTGTCGTAACCTCACCTGGACCCTAAACCGTCCCCGTCCCCTAACCCTAACCCTAGCCCGAAGCCTAACCCTAACCCTTCCCCGAAGCCTGACACTCAGCCGTCCCCTAATCCTAACCCGTAAGCTGACACTAACCCGCGCCCTCACACGTACGCTCCCCCTAGAGCGTTGTCGTACCCTCACCTGGACCCTAAGCCGTCCCCGTCCCCTAACCCTAACCCTAGCCCGAAGCCTAACCCTAACACTTCCCCGAAGCCTGACCCTCAGCCGTCCCCTAATCCTAACCCGTACGCTGACACTAACCCGCGCCCTCACACGTACGCTCCCCCTAGAGCGTTGTCGTACCCTCACCTGGACCCTAAACCGTCCCCGTCCCCTAACCCTAACCCTAGCCCGAAGCCTAACCCTAACCCTTCCCCGAAGCCTGACCCTCAGCCGTCCCCTAATCCTAACCCGTACGCTGACACTAACCCGCGCCCTCACACGTACGCTCCCCCTAGAGCGTTGTCGTACCCTCACCTGGACCCTAAGCCGTCCCCGTCCCCAATCCCTAACCCTAGCCCGAACCCTAACCCTAACCCTTCCCCGAAGCCTGACCCTCAGCCGTCCCCTAATCCTAACCCGTACGCTGACACTAACCCGCGCCCTCACACGTACGCTCCCCCTAGAGCGTTGTCGTACCCTCACCTGGACCCTAAACCGTCCCCGTCCCCTAACCCTAACCCTAGCCCGAAGCCTAACCCTAACCCTTCCCCGAAGCCTGACCCTCAGCCGTCCCCTAATCCTAACCCGTACGCTGACACTAACCCGCGCCCTCACACGTACGCTCCCCCTAGAGCGTTGTCGTACCCTCACCTGGACCCTAAGCCGTCCCCGTCCCCTAACCCTAACCCTAGCCCGAAGCCTAACCCTAACCCTTCCCCGAAGCCTGACCCTCAGCCGTCCCCTAATCCTAACCCGTACGCTGACACTAACCCGCGCCCTCACACGTACGCTCCCCCTAGAGCGTTGTCGTAGCCTCACCTGGACCCTAAACCGTCCCCGTCCCCTAACCCTAACCCTAGCCCGAAGCCTAACCCTAACCCTTCCCCGAAGCCTGACCCTCAGCCGTCCCCTAATCCTAACCCGTACGCTGACACTAACCCGCGCCCTCACACGTACGCTCCCCCTAGAGCGTTGTCGTACCCTCACCTGGACCCTAAACCGTCCCCGTCCCCTAACCCTAACCCTAGCCCGAAGCCTAACCCTAACCCTTCCCCGAAGCCTGACCCTCAGCCGTCCCCTAATCCTAACCCGTAGGCTGACACTAACCCGCGCCCTCACACGTACGCTCCCCCTAGAGCGTTGTCGTACCCTCACCTGGACCCTAAACCGTCCCCGTCCCCTAACCCTAACCCTAGCCCGAAGCCTAACCCTAACCCTTCCCCGAAGCCTGACCCTCAGCCGTCCCCTAATCCTAACCCGTACGCTGACACTAACCCGCGCCCTCACACGTACGCTCCCCCTAGAGCGTTGTCGTACCCTCACCTGGACCCTAAACCGTCCCCGTCCCCTAACCCTAACCCTAGCCCGAAGCCTAACCCTAACCCTTCCCCGAAGCCTGACACTCAGCCGTCCCCTAATCCTAACCCGTACGCTGACACTAACCCGCGCCCTCACACGTACGCTCCCCCTAGAGCGTTGTCGTACCCTCACCTGGACCCTAAACTGTCCCCGTCCCCTATCCCTAACACTAGCCTGAACCCTAACCCTAATCCTTCCCCGAAGCCTGACCCTCAGCCGTCCCCTAATCCTAACCCGTACGCTGACACTATCCCGCGCCCTCACACGTACGCTCCCCCTAGAGTGTTGTCGTACCCTCACCTGGACCCTAAACCGTCCCCGTCCCCTAACCCTAACCCTAGCCCGAACCCTAACCCTAACCCTTCCCCTCAGCCTGACCCTCAGCCGTCCCCTAATCCTAACCCGTACGCTGACACTAACCCGCGCCCTCACACGTACGCTCCCCCTAGAGCGTTGTCGTACCCTCACCTGGACCCTAAACTGTCCCCGTCCCCTAACCCTACCCCGAAGCTTAACCCTAACCCTTCCCCGAAGCCTGACCCTCAGCCGTCCCCTAATCCTAAACCGTACGCAGACACTAACCCGCGCCCTCACACGTACGCTCCCCCTAGAGCGTTGTCGTAACCTCACCTGGACCCTAAACCGTCCCCGTCCCCTAACCCTAACCCTAGCCCGAAGCCTAACCCTAACCCTTCCCCGAAGCCTGACACTCAGCCGTCCCCTAATCCTAACCCGTAAGCTGACACTAACCCGCGCCCTCACACGTACGCTCCCCCTAGAGCGTTGTCGTACCCTCACCTGGACCCTAAGCCGTCCCCGTCCCCTAACCCTAACCCTAGCCCGAAGCCTAACCCTAACACTTCCCCGAAGCCTGACCCTCAGCCGTCCCCTAATCCTAACCCGTACGCTGACACTAACCCGCGCCCTCACACGTACGCTCCCCCTAGAGCGTTGTCGTACCCTCACCTGGACCCTAAACCGTCCCCGTCCCCTAACCCTAACCCTAGCCCGAAGCCTAACCCTAACCCTTCCCCGAAGCCTGACCCTCAGCCGTCCCCTAATCCTAACCCGTACGCTGACACTAACCCGCGCCCTCACACGTACGCTCCCCCTAGAGCGTTGTCGTACCCTCACCTGGACCCTAAGCCGTCCCCGTCCCCAATCCCTAACCCTAGCCCGAACCCTAACCCTAACCCTTCCCCGAAGCCTGACCCTCAGCCGTCCCCTAATCCTAACCCGTACGCTGACACTAACCCGCGCCCTCACACGTACGCTCCCCCTAGAGCGTTGTCGTACCCTCACCTGGACCCTAAACCGTCCCCGTCCCCTAACCCTAACCCTAGCCCGAAGCCTAACCCTAACCCTTCCCCGAAGCCTGACCCTCAGCCGTCCCCTAATCCTAACCCGTACGCTGACACTAACCCGCGCCCTCACACGTACGCTCCCCCTAGAGCGTTGTCGTACCCTCACCTGGACCCTAAGCCGTCCCCGTCCCCTAACCCTAACCCTAGCCCGAAGCCTAACCCTAACCCTTCCCCGAAGCCTGACCCTCAGCCGTCCCCTAATCCTAACCCGTACGCTGACACTAACCCGCGCCCTCACACGTACGCTCCCCCTAGAGCGTTGTCGTACCCTCACCTGGACCCTAAACCGTCCCCGTCCCCTAACCCTAACCCTAGCCCGAAGCCTAACCCTAACCCTTCCCCGAAGCCTGACCCTCAGCCGTCCCCTAATCCTAACCCGTACGCTGACACTAACCCGCGCCCTCACACGTACGCTCCCCCTAGAGCGTTGTCGTACCCTCACCTGGACCCTAAACCGTCCCCGTCCCCTAACCCTAACCCTAGCCCGAAGCCTAACCCTAACCCTTCCCCGAAGCCTGACCCTCAGCCGTCCCCTAATCCTAACCCGTAGGCTGACACTAACCCGCGCCCTCACACGTACGCTCCCCCTAGAGCGTTGTCGTACCCTCACCTGGACCCTAAACCGTCCCCGTCCCCTAACCCTAACCCTAGCCCGAAGCCTAACCCTAACCCTTCCCCGAAGCCTGACCCTCAGCCGTCCCCTAATCCTAACCCGTACGCTGACACTAACCCGCGCCCTCACACGTACGCTCCCCCTAGAGCGTTGTCGTACCCTCACCTGGACCCTAAACCGTCCCCGTCCCCTAACCCTAACCCTAGCCCGAAGCCTAACCCTAACCCTTCCCCGAAGCCTGACCCTCAGCCGTCCCCTAATCCTAACCCGTACGCTGACACTAACCCGCGCCCTCACACGTACGCTCCCCCTAGAGCGTTGTCGTACCCTCACCTGGACCCTAAACCGTCCCCGTCCCCTAACCCTAACCCTAGCCCGAAGCCTAACCCTAACCCTTCCCCGAAGCCTGACCCTCAGCCGTCCCCTAATCCTAACCCGTACGCTGACACTAACCCGCGCCCTCACACGTACGCTCCCCCTAGAGCGTTGTCGTACCCTCACCTGGACCCTAAACCGTCCCCGTCCCCTAACCCTAACCCTAGCCCGAACCCTAACTCTAACCCTTCCCCGAAGCCTGACCCTCAGCCGTCCCCTAATCCTAACCCGTACGCTGACACTAACCCGCGCCCTCACACGTACGCTCCCCCTAGAGCGTTGTCGTACCCTCACCTGGACCCTAAACCGTCCCCGTCCCCTAACCCTAACCCTGGCCCGAACCCTAACCCTAACCCTTCCCCGAAGCCTGACCCTCAGCCGTCCCCTAATCCTAACCCGTACGCTGACACTAACCCGCGCCCTCACACGTACGCTCCCCCTAGAGCGTTGTCGTACCCTCACCTGGACCCTAAACCGTCCCCGTCCCCTAACCCTAACCCTAGCCCGAAGCCTAACCCTAACCCTTCCCCGAAGCCTGACCCTCAGCCGTCCCCTAATCCTAACCCGTACGCTGACACTAACCCACGCCCTCACACGTACGCTCCCCCTAGAGCGTTGTCGTACCCTCACCTGGACCCTAAACCGTCCCCGTCCCCTAACCCTAACCCTAGCCCGAAGCCTAACCCTAACCCTTCCCCGAAGCCTGACCCTCAGCCGTCCCCTAATCCTAACCCGTACGCTGACACTAACCCACGCCCTCACACGTACGCTCCCCCTAGAGCGTTGTCGTACCCTCACCTCGACCCTAAACCGTCCCCGTCCCCTAACCCTAACCCTAGCCCGAAGCCTAACCCTAACCCTTCCCCGAAGCCTGACCCTCAGCCGTCCCCTAATCCTAAACCGTACGCTGACACTAAACCGCGCCCTCACACGTACGCTCCCCCTAGAGCGTTGTCGTACCCTCACCTGGACCCTAAACCGTCCCCGTCCCCTAACCCTAACCCTAGCCCGAACCCTAACCCTAACCCTTCCCCGAAGCCTGACCCTCAGCCGTCCCCTAATCCTAACCCGTACGCTGACACTAACCCGCGCCCTCACACGTACGCTCCCCCTAGAGCGTTGTCGTACCCTCACCTGGACCCTTAACCGTCCCCGTCCCCTAACACTAACCCTAGCCCGAAGCCTAACCCTAACCCTTCCCCGAAGCCTGACCCTCAGCCCTCCCCTAATCCTAACCCGTACGCTGACACTAACCCGCGCCCTCACACGTACGCTCCCCCTAGAGCGTTGTCGTACCCTCACCTGGACCCTAAACCGTCCCCGTCCCCTAACCCTAACCCTAGCCCGAAGCCTAACCCTAACCCTTCCGCGAAGCCTGACCCTCAGCCGTCCCCTAATCCTAACCCGTACGCTGACACTAACCCGCGCCCTCACACGTACGCTCCCCCTAGAGCGTTGTCGTACCCTCACCTGGACCCTAAACCGTCCCCGTCCCCTAACCCTAACCCTAGCCCGAAGCCTAACCCTAAACCTTCCCCGAAGCCTGACCCTCAGCCGTCCCCTAATCCTAACCCGTAGGCTGACACTAACCCGCGCCCTCACACGTACGCTCCCCCTAGAGCGTTGTCGTACCCTCACCTGGACCCTAAACCGTCCCCGTCCCCTAACCCTAACCCTAGCCCGAAGCCTAACCCTAACCCTTCCGCGAAGCCTGACCCTCAGCCGTCCCCTAATCCTAACCCGTACGCTGACACTAACCCGCGCCCTCACACGTACGCTCCCCCTAGAGCGTTGTCGTACCCTCACCTGGACCCTAAACCGTCCCCGTCCCCTAACCCTAACCCTAGCCCGAAGCCTAACCCTAAACCTTCCCCGAAGCCTGACCCTCAGCCGTCCCCTAATCCTAACCCGTAGGCTGACACTAACCCGCGCCCTCACACGTACGCTCCCCCTAGAGCGTTGTCGTACCCTCACCTGGACCCTAAACCGTCCCCGTCCCCTAACCCTAACCCTAGCCCGAAGCCTAACCCTAACCCTTCCCCGAAGCCTGACCCTCAGCCGTCCCCTAATCCTAACCCGTACGCTGACACTAACCCGCGCCCTCACACGTACGCTCCCCCTAGAGCGTTGTCGTACCCTCACCTGGACCCTAAACCGTCCCCGTCCCCTAACCCTAACCCTAGCCCGAAGCCTAACCCTAACCCTTCCCCGAAGCCTGACCCTCAGCCGTCCCCTAATCCTAACCCGTACGCTGACACTAACCCGCGCCCTCACACGTACGCTCCCCCTAGAGCGTTGTCGTACCCTCACCTGGACCCTAAACCGTCCCCGTCCCCTAACCCTAACCCTAGCCCGAAGCCTAACCCTAACCCTTCCCCGAAGCCTGACCCTCAGCCGTCCCCTAATCCTAACCCGTACGCTGACACTAACCCGCGCCCTCACACGTACGCTCCCCCTAGAGCGTTGTCGTACCCTCACCTGGACCCTAAACCGTCCCCGTCCCCTAACCCTAACCCTAGCCCGAACCCTAACCCTAACCCTTCCCCGAAGCCTGACCCTCAGCCGTCCCCTAATCCAAACCCGTACGCTGACACTAACCCGCGCCCTCACACGTACGCTCCCCCTAGAGCGTTGTCGTACCCTCACCTGGACCCTTAAGCGTCCCCGTCCCCTAACACTAACCCTAGCCCGAAGCCTAACCCTAACCCTTCCCCGAAGCCTGACCCTCAGCCCTCCCCTAATCCTAACCCGTACGCTGACACTAACCCGCGCCCTCACACGTACGCTCCCCCTAGAGCGTTGTCGTACCCTCACCTGGACACTAAACCGTCCCCGTCCCCTAACCCTAACCCTAGCCCGAAGCCTAACCCTAACCCTTCCCCGAAGCCTGACCCTCAGCCGTCCCCTAATCCTAACCCGTACGCTGACACTAACCCGCGCCCTCACACGTACGCTCCCCCTAGAGCGTTGTCGTACCCTCACCTGGACCCTAAACCGTCCCCGTCCCCTAACCCTAACCCTAGCCCGAAGCCTAACCCTAACCCTTCCCCGAAGCCTGACCCTCAGCCGTCCCCTAATCCTAACCCGTAGGCTGACACTAACCCGCGCCCTCACACGTACGCTCCCCCTAGAGCGTTGTCGTACCCTCACCTGGACCCTAAACCGTCCCCGTCCCCTAACCCTAACCCTAGCCCGAAGCCTAACCCTAACCCTTCCCCGAAGCCTGACCCTCAGCCGTCCCCTAATCCTAACCCGTACGCTGACACTAACCCGCGCCCTCACACGTACGCTCCCCCTAGAGCGTTGTCGTACCCTCACCTGGACCCTAAACCGTCCCCGTCCCCTAACCCTAACCCTAGCCCGAAGCCTAACCCTAACCCTTCCCCGAAGCCTGACCCTCAGCCGTCCCCTAATCCTAACCCGTACGCTGACACTAACCCGCGCCCTCACACGTACGCTCCCCCTAGAGCATTGTCGTACCCTCACCTGGACCCTAAACCGTCCCCGTCCCCTAACCCTAACCCTAGCCCGAAGCCTAACCCTAACCCTTCCCCGAAGCCTGACCCTCAGCCGTCCCCTAATCCTAACCCGTACGCTGACACTAACCCGCGCCCTCACACGTACGCTCCCCCTAGAGCGTTGTTGTACCCTCACCTGGACCCTAAACCGTCCCCGTCCCCTAACCCTAACCCTAGCCCGAAGCCTAACCCTAACCCTTCCCCGAAGCCTGACCCTCAGCCGTCCCCTAATCCTAACCCGTACACTGACACTAACCCTCGCCCTCACACGTACGCTCCCCCTAGAGCGTTGTCGTACCCTCACCTGGACCCTAAACCGTCCCCGTCCCCTAACCCTAACCCTAGCCCGAACCCTAACCCTAACCCTTCCCTGAAGCCTGACCCTCAGCCGTCCCCTAATCCTAACCCGTACGCTGACACTAACCCGCGCCCTCACACGTACGCTCCCCCTAGAGCGTTGTCGTACCCTCACCTGGACCCTAAACCGTCCACGTCCCCTAACCCTAACCCTAGCCCGAAGCCTAACCCTAATCCTTCCCCGAAGCCTGACCCTCAGCCGTCCCCTAATCCTAACCCGTACGCCGACACTAACCCGCGCCCTCACACGTACGCTCCCCCTAGAGCATTGTCGTACCCTCACCTGGACCCTAAACCGTCCCCGTCCCCTAACCCTAACCCTAGCCCGAAGCCTAACCCTAACCCTTCCCCGAAGCCTGACCCTCAGCCGTCCCCTAATCCTAACCCGTACGCTGACACTAACCCGCGCCCTCACACGTACGCTCCCCCTAGAGCGTTGTCGTACCCTCACCTGGACCCTAAACCGTCCCCGTCCCCTAACCCTAACCCTAGCCCGAAGCCTAAACGTAACCCTTCCCCGAAGCCTGACCCTCAGCCGTCCCCTAATCCTAACCCGTACGCTGACACTAACCCGCGCCCTCACACGTACGCTCCCCCTAGAGCGTTGTCGTACCCTCACCTGGACCCTAAACCGTCCCCGTCCCCTAACCCTAACCCTAGCCCGAAGCCTAACCCTAACCCTTCCCCGAAGCCTGACCCTCAGCCGTCCCCTAATCCTAACCCGTACGCTGACACTAACCCGCGCCCTCACACGTACGCTCCCCCTAGAGCGTTGTCGTACCCTCACCTGGACCCTAAACCGTCCCCGTCCCCTAACCCTAACCCTAGCCCGAAGCCTAACCCTAACCCTTCCCCGAAGCCTGACCCTCAGCCGTCCCCTAATCCTAACCCGTACGCTGACACTAACCCGCGCCCTCACATGTACGCTCCCCCTAGAGCGTTGTCGTACCCTCACCTGGACCCTAAACCGTCCCCGTCCCCTAACCCTAACCCTAGCCCGAAGCCTAACCCTAACCCTTCCCCGAAGCCTGACCCTCAGCCGTCCCCTAATCCTAACCCGTACGCTGACACTAACCCGCGCCCTCACACGTACGCTCCCCCTAGAGCGTTGTCGTACCCTCACCTGGACCCTAAACCGTCCCCGTCCCCTAACCCTAACCCTAGCCCGAAGCCTAACCCTAACCCTTCCCCGAAGCCTGACCCTCAGCCGTCCCCTAATCCTAACCCGTACGCTGACACTAACCCGTGCCCTCACACGTACGCTCCCCCTAGAGCATTGTCGTACCCTCACCTGGACCCTAAACCGTCCCCGTCCCCTAACCCTAACCCTAGCCCGAAGCCTAACCCTAACCCTTCCCCGAAGCCTGACCCTCAGCCGTCCCCTAATCCTAACCCGTAGGCTGACACTAACCCGCGCCGTCACACGTACGCTCCCCCTAGAGCGTTGTCGTGCCCTCACCTGGACCCTAAACCGTCCCCATCCCCTAACCCTAACCCTAGCCCGAAGCCTAACCCTAACCCTTCCCCGAAGCCTGACCCTCAGCCGTCCCCTATTCCTAACCCGTACGCTGACACTAACCCGCGCCCTCACACGTACGCTCCCCCTAGAGCGTTGTCGTACCCTCACCTGGACCCTAAACCGTCCCCGTCCCCTAACCCTAACCCTAGCCCGAACCCTAACCCTAACCCTTCCCCGAAGCCTGACCCTCAGCCGTCCCCTAATCCTAACCCGTACGCTGACACTAACCCGCGCCCTCACACGTACGCTCCCCCTAGAGCGTTGTCGTACCCTCACCTGGACCCTAAACCGTCCCCGTCCTCTAACCCTAACCCTAGCCCGAACCCTAACCCTAACCCTTCCCCGAAGCCTGACCCTCAGCCGTCCCCTAATCCTAACCCGTACGCTGACACTAACCCGCGCCCTCACACGTACGCTCCCCCTAGAGCGTTGTCGTACCCTCACCTGGACCCTTAACCGTCCCCGTCCCCTAACACTAACCCTAGCCCGAAGCCTAACCCTAACCCTTCCCCGAAGCCTGACCCTCAGCCCTCCCCTAATCCTAACCCGTACGCTGACACTAACCCGCGCCCTCACACGTACGCTCCCCCTAGAGCGTTGTCGTACCCTCACCTGGACCCTAAACCGTCCCCGTCCCCTAACCCTAACCCTAGCCCGAAGCCTAACCCTAACCCTTCCCCGAAGCCTGACCCTCAGCCGTCCCCTAATCCTAACCCGTACGCTGACACTAACCCGCGCCCTCACACGTACGCTCCCCCTAGAGCGTTGTCGTACCCTCACCTGGACCCTAAACCGTCCCCGTCCCCTAACCCTAACCCTAGCCCGAAGCCTAACCCTAACCCTTCCCCGAAGCCTGACCCTCAGCCGTCCCCTAATCCTAACCCGTAGGCTGACACTAACCCGCGCCCTCACACGTACGCTCCCCCTAGAGCGTTGTCGTACCCTCACCTGGACCCTAAACCGTCCCCGTCCCCTAACCCTAACCCTAGCCCGAAGCCTAACCCTAACCCTTCCCCGAAGCCTGACCCTCAGCCGTCCCCTAATCCTAACCCGTACGCTGACACTAACCCGCGCCCTCACACGTACGCTCCCCCTAGAGCGTTGTCGTACCCTCACCTGGACCCTAAACCGTCCCCGTCCCCTAACCCTAACCCTAGCCCGAAGCCTAACCCTAACCCTTCCCCGAAGCCTGACCCTCAGCCGTCCCCTAATCCTAAACCGTACGCTGACACTAACCCGCGCCCTCTCACGTACGCTCCCCCTAGAGCGTTGTCGTACCCTCACCTGGACCCTAAACCGTCCCCGTCCCCTAACCCTAACCCTAGCCCGAAGCCTAACCCTAACCCTTCCCCGAAGCCTGACCCTCAGCCGTCCCCTAATCCTAACCCGTACGCTGACACTAACCCGCGCCCTCACACGTACGCTCCCCCTAGAGCGTTGTTGTACCCTCACCTGGACCCTAAACCGTCCCCGTCCCCTAACCGTAACCCTAGCCCGAAGCCTAACCCTAACCCTTCCCCGAAGCCTGACCCTCAGCCGTCCCCTAATCCTAACCCGTACACTGACACTAACCCTCGCCCTCACACGTACGCTCCCCCTAGAGCGTTGTCATACCCTCACCTGGACCCTAAACCGTCCCCGTCCCCTAACCCTAACCCTAGCCCGAACCCTAACCCTAACCCTTCCCCGAAGCCTGACCCTCAGCCGTCCCCTAATCCTAACCCGTACGCTGACACTAACCCGCGCCCTCACACGTACGCTCCCCCTAGAGCGTTGTCGTACCCTCACCTGGACCCTAAACCGTCCACGTCCCCTAACCCTAACCCTAGCCCGAAGCCTAACCCTAATCCTTCCCCGAAGCCTGACCCTCAGCCGTCCCCTAATCCTAACCCGTACGCCGACACTAACCCGCGCCCTCACACGTACGCTCCCCCTAGATCGTTGTCGTACCCTCACCTGGACCCTAAACCGTCCCCGTCCCCTAACCCTAACCCTAGCCCGAAGCCTAACCCTAACCCTTCCCCGAAGCCTGACCCTCAGCCGTCCCCTAATCCTAACCCGTACGCTGACACTAACCCGCGCCCTCACACGTACGCTCCCCCTAGAGCGTTGTCGTACCCTCACCTGGACCCTAAACCGTCCCCGTCCCCTAACCCTAACCCTAGCCCGAAGCCTAACCCTAACCCTTCCCCGAAGCCTGACCCTCAGCCGTCCCCTAATCCTAACCCGTACGCTGACACTAACCCGCGCCCTCACACGTACGCTCCCCCTAGAGCGTTGTCGTACCCTCACCTGGACCCTAAACCGTCCCCGTCCCCTAACCCTAACCCTAGCCCGAAGCCTAACCCTAAACCTTCCCCGAAGCCTGACCCTCAGCTGTCCCCTAATCCTAACCCGTACGCTGACACTAACCCGCGCCCTCACACGTACGCTCCCCCTAGAGCGTTGTCGTACCCTCACCTGGACCCTAAACCGTCCCCGTCCCCTAACCCTAACCCTAGCCCGAAGCCTAAACCTAACACTTCCCCGAAGCCTGACCCTCAGCCGTCCCCTAATCCTAACCCGTACGCTGACACTAACCCGCGCCCTCACACGTACGCTCCCCCTAGAGCGTTGTCGTACCCTCACCTGGACCCTAAACCGTCCCCGTCCCCTAACCCTAACCCTAGCCCGAACCCTAACCCTAACCCTTCCCCGAAGCCTGACCCTCAGCCGTCCCCTAATCCTAACCCGTACGCTGACACTAACCCGCGCCCTCACACGTACGCTCCCCCTAGAGCGTTGTCGTACCCTCACCTGGACCCTAAACCGTCCCCGTCCCCTAACCCTAACCCTAGCCCGAACCCTAACCCTAACCCTTCCCCGAAGCCTGACCCTCAGCCGTCCCCTAATCCTAACCCGTACGCTGACACTAACCCGCGCCCTCACACGTACGCTCCCCCTAGAGCGTTGTCGTACCCTCACCTGGACCCTAAACCGTCCCCGTCCCCTAACCCTAACCCTAGCCCGAACCCTAACCCTAACCCTTCCCCGAAGCCTGACCCTCAGCCGTCCCCTAATCCTAACCCGTACGCTGACACTAACCCGCGCCCTCACACGTACGCTCCCCCTAGAGCGTTGTCGTACCCTCACCTGGACCCTAAACCGTCCCCGTCCCCTAACCCTAACCCTAGCCCGAACCCTAACCCTAACCCTTCCCCGAAGCCTGACCCTCAGCCGTCCCCTAATCCTAACCCGTACGCTGACACTAACCCGCGCCCTCACACGTACGCTCCCCCTAGAGCGTTGTCGTACCCTCACCTGGACCCTAAACCGTCCCCGTCCCCTAACCCTAACCCTAGCCCGAAGCCTAACCCTAACCCTTCCCCGAAGCCTGACCCTCAGCCGTCCCCTAATCCTAACCCGTACGCTGACACTAACCCGCGCCCTCACACGTACGCTCCCCCTAGAGCGTTGTCGTACCCTCACCTGGACCCTAAACCGTCCCCGTCCCCTAACCCTAACCCTAGCCCGAAGCCTAACCCTAACCCTTCCCCGAAGCCTGACCCTCAGCCGTCCCCTAATCCTAACCCGTACGCTGACACTAACCCGTGCCCGCACACGTACGCTCCCCCTAGAGCGTTGTCGTACCCTCACCTGGACCCTAAACCGTCCCCGTCCCCTAACCCTAACCCTAGCCCGAAGCCTAACCCTAACCCTTCCCCGAAGCCTGACCCTCAGCCGTCCCCTAATCCTAACCCGTAGGCTGACACTAACCCGCGCCGTCACACGTACGCTCCCCCTAGAGCGTTGTCGTGCCCTCACCTGGACCCTAAACCGTCCCCGTCCCCTAACCCTAACCCTAGCCCGAACCCTAACCCTAACCCTTCCCCGAAGTCTGACCCTCAGCCGTCCCCTATTCCTAACCCGTACGCTGACACTAACCCGCGCCCTCACACGTACGCTCCCCCTAGAGCGTTGTCGTACCCTCACCTGGACCCTAAACCGTCCCCGTCCCCTAACCCTAACCCTAGCCCGAACCCTAACCCTAACCCTTCCCCGAAGCCTGACCCTCAGCCGTCCCCTAATCCTAACCCGTACGCTGACACTAACCCGCGCCCTCACACGTACGCTCCCCCTAGAGCGTTGTCGTACCCTCACCTGGACCCTAAACCGTCCCCGTCCCCTAACCCTAACCCTAGCCCGAACCCTAACCCTAACCCTTCCCCGAAGCCTGACCCTCAGCCGTCCCCTAATCCTAACCCGTACGCTGACACTAACCCGCGCCCTCACACGTACGCTCCCCCTAGAGCGTTGTCGTACCCTCACCTGGACCCTAAACCGTCCACGTCACCTAACCCTAACCCTAGCCCGAAGCCTAACCCTAACCCTTCCCCGAAGCCTGACCCTCAGCCGTCCCCTAATCCTAACCCGTACGCTGACACTAACCCGCGCCCTCACACGTACGCTCCCCCTAGAGCGTTGTCGTACCCTCACCTGGACCCTAAACCGTCCCTGTCCCCTAACCCTAACCCTAGCCCGAAGCCTAACCCTAACCCTTCCCCGAAGCCTGACCCTCAGCCGTCCCCTAATCCTAACCCGTACGCTGACACTAACCCGCGCCCTCACACGTACGCTCCCCCTAGAGCGTTGTCGTACCCTCACCTGGACCCTAAACCGTCCCCGTCCCCTAACCCTAACCCTAGCCCGAACCCTAACCCTAACCCTTCCCCGAAGCCTGACCCTCACCCGTCCCCTAATCCTAACCCGTACGCTGACACTAACCCGCGCCCTCACACGTACGCTCCCCCTAGAGCGTTGTCGTACCCTCACCTGGACCCTAAACCGTCCCCGTCCCCTAACCCTAACCCTAGCCCGAAGCCTAACCCTAACCCTTCCCCGAAGCCTGACACTCAGCCGTCCCCTAATCCTAACCCGTACGCTGACACTAACCCGCGCCCTCACACGTACGCTCCCCCTAGAGCGTTGTCGTACCCTCACCTGGACCCTAAACTGTCCCCGTCCCCTATCCCTAACACTAGCCCGAACCCTAACCCTAACCCTTCCCCGAAGCCTGACCCTCAGCCGTCCCCTAATCCTAAACCGTACGCTGACACTAACCCGCGCCCTCACACGTACGCTCCCCCTAGAGCGTTGTCGTAACCTCACCTGGACCCTAAACCGTCCCCGTCCCCTAACCCTAACCCTAGCCCGAAGCCTAACCCTAACCCTTCCCCGAAGCCTGACACTCAGCCGTCCCCTAATCCTAACCCGTACGCTGACACTAACCCGCGCCCTCACACGTACGCTCCCCCTAGAGCGTTGTCGTACCCTCACCTGGACCCTAAGCCGTCCCCGTCCCCTAACCCTAACCCTAGCCCGAAGCCTAACCCTAAACCTTCCCCGAAGCCTGACCCTCAGCCGTCCCCTAATCCTAACCCGTACGCTGACACTAACCCGCGCCCTCACACGTACGCTCCCCCTAGAGTGTTGTCGTACCCTCACCTGGACCCTAAACCGTCCCCGTCCCCTAACCCTAACCCTAGCCCGAAGCCTAACCCTAACCCTTCCCCGAAGCCTGACCCTCAGCCGTCCCCTAATCCTAACCCGTACGCTGACACTAACCCGCGCCCTCACACGTACGCTCCCCCTAGAGTGTTGTCGTACCCTCACCTGGACCCTAAGCCGTCCCCGTCCCCTAACCCTAACCCTAGCCCGAAGCCTAACCCTAACCCTTCCCCGAAGCCTGACCCTCAGCCGTCCCCTAATCCTAACCCGTACGCTGACACTAACCCGCGCCCTCACACGTACGCTCCCCCTAGAGCGTTGTCGTACCCTCACCTGGACCCTAAACCGTCCCCGTCCCCTAACCCTAACCCTAGCCCGAAGCCTAACCCTAACCCTTCCCCGAAGCCTGACCCTCAGCCGTCCCCTAATCCTAACCCGTAGGCTGACACTAACCCGCGCCCTCACACGTACGCTCCCCCAAAAGCGTTGTCGTACCCTCACCTGGACCCTAAACCGTCCCCGTCCCCTAACCCTAACCCTAGCCCGAAGCCTAACCCTAACCCTTCCCCGAAGCCTGACCCTCAGCCGTCCCCTAATCCTAACCCGTACGCTGACACTAACCCGCGCCCTCACACGTACGCTCCCCCTAGAGCGTTGTCGTACCCTCACCTGGACCCTAAACCGTCCCCGTCCCCTAACCCTAACCCTAGCCCGAACCCTAACCCTAACCCTTCCCCGAAGCCTGACCCTCAGCCGTCCCCTAATCCTAACCCGTACGCTGACACTAACCCGCGCCCTCACACGTACGCTCCCCCTAGAGCGTTGTCGTACCCTCACCTGGACCCTAAACCGTCCCCGTCCCCTAACCCTAACCCTAGCCCGAAGCCTAACCCTAACCCTTCCCCGAAGCCTGACCCTCAGCCGTCCCCTAATCCTAACCCGTACGCCGACACTAACCCGCGCCCTCACACGTACGCTCCCCCTAGAGCGTTGTCGTACCCTCACCTGGACCCTAAACCGTCCCCGTCCCCTAACCCTAACCCTAGCCCGAAGCCTAACCCTAACCCTTCCCCGAAGCCTGACCCTCAGCCGTCCCCTAATCCTAACCCGTACGCCGACACTAACCCGCGCCCTCACACGTACGCTCCCCCTAGAGCGTTGTCGTACCCTCACCTGGACCCTAAACCGTCCCCGTCCCCTAACCCTAACCCTAGCCCGAACCCTAACCCTAACCCTTCCCCGAAGCCTGACCCTCAGCCGTCCCCTAATCCTAACCCGTACGCTGACACTAACCCGCGCCCTCACACGTACGCTCCCCCTAGAGCGTTGTCGTACCCTCACCTGGACCCTAAACCGTCCCCGTCCCCTAACCCTAACCCTAGCCCGAAGCCTAACCCTAACCCTTCCCCGAAGCCTGACCCTCAGCCGTCCCCCAATCCTAACCCGTACGCTGACACTAACCCGCGCCCTCACACGTACGCTCCCCCTAGAGCGTTGTCGTACCCTCACCTGGACCCTAAACCGTCCCCGTCCCCTAACCCTAACCCTAGCCCGAAGCCTAACCCTAACCCTTCCCCGAAGCCTGACCCTCAGCCGTCCCCTAATCCTAACCCGTACGCCGACACTAACCCGCGCCCTCACACGTACGCTCCCCCTAGAGCATTGTCGTACCCTCACGTGGACCCTAAACCGTCCCCGTCCCCTAACCCTAACCCTAGCCCGAAGCCTAACCCTAACCCTTCCCCGAAGCCTGACCCTCAGCCGTCCCCTAATCCTAACCCGTACGCTGACACTAACCCGCGCCCTCACACGTACGCTCCCCCTAGAGCGTTGTCGTACCCTCACCTGGACCCTAAACCGTCCCCGTCCCCTAACCCTAACCCTAGCCCGAAGCCTAACCCTAACCCTTCCCCGAAGCCTGACCCTCAGCCGTCCCCTAATCCTAACCCGTACGCTGACACTAACCCGCGCCCTCACACGTACGCTCCCCCTAGAGCGTTGTCGTACCCTCACCTGGACCCTAAACCGTCCCCGTCCCCTAACCCTAACCCTAGCCCGAAGCCTAACCCTAACCCTTCCCCGAAGCCTGACCCTCAGCCGTCCCCTAATCCTAACCCGTACGCTGACACTAACCCGCGCCCTCACACGTACGCTCCCCCTAGAGCGTTGTCGTACCCTCACCTGGACCCTAAACCGTCCCCGTCCCCTAACCCTAACCCTAGCCCGAAGCCTAACCCTAACCCTTCCCCGAAGCCTGACCCTCAGCCGTCCCCTAATCCTAACCCGTACGCTGACACTAACCCGCGCCCTCACACGTACGCTCCCCCTAGAGCGTTGTCGTACCCTCACCTGGACCCTAAACCGTCCCCGTCCCCTAACCCTAACCCTAGCCCGAAGCCTAACCCTAACCCTTCCTCGAAGCCTGACCCTCAGCCGTCACCTAATCCTAACCCGTACGCTGACACTAACCCGCGCCCTCACACGTACGCTCCCCCTAGAGCGTTGTCGTACCCTCACCTGGACCCTAAACCGTCCCCGTCCCCTAACCCTAACCCTAGCCCGAACCCTAACCCTAACCCTTCCCCGAAGCCTGACCCTCAGCCGTCCCCTAATCCTAACCCGTACGCTGACACTAACCCGCGCCCTCACACGTACGCTCCCCCTAGAGCGTTGTCGTACCCTCACCTGGACCCTAAACCGTCCCCGTCCCCTAACCCTAACCCTAGCCCGAACCTTAACCCTAACCCTTCCCCGAAGCCTGACCCTCAGCCGTCCCCTAATCCTAACCCGTACGCTGACACTAACCCGCGCCCTCACACGTACGCTCCCCCTAGAGCGTTGTCGTACCCTCACCTGGACCCTAAACCGTCCCCGTCCCCTAACCCTAACCCTAGCCCGAAGCCTAACCCTAACCCTTCCCCGAAGCCTGACCCTCAGCCGTCCCCTAATCCTAACCCGTACGCTGACACTAACCCGCGCCCTCACACGTACGCTCCCCCTAGAGCGTTGTCGTACCCTCACCTGGACCCTAAACCGTCCCCGTCCCCTAACCCTAACCCTAGCCCGAAGCCTAACCCTAACCCTTCCCCGAAGCCTGACCCTCAGCCGTCCCCTAATCCTAACCCGTACGCTGAAACTAACCCGCGCCCTCACACGTACGCTTCCCCTAGAGCGTTGTCGTACCCTCACCTGGACCCTAAACCGTCCCCGTCCCCTAACCCTAACCCTAGCCCGAAGCCTAACCCTAACACTTCCCCGAAGCCTGACCCTCAGCTGTCCCCTAATACTAACCCGTACGCTGACACTAACCCGCGCCCTCACACGTACGCTCCCCCTAGAGCGTTGTCGTACCCTCACCTGGACCCTAAACCGTCCCCGTCCCCTAACCCTAACCCTAGCCCGAACCCTAACCCTAACCCTTCCCCGAAGCCTGACCCTCAGCCGTCCCCTAATCCTAACCCGTACGCTGACACTAACCCGCGCCCTCACACGTACGCTCCCCCTAGAGCGTTGTCGTACCCTCACCTGGACCCTAAACCGTCCCCGTCCCCTAACCCTAACCCTAGCCCGAACCCTAACCCTAACCCTTCCCAGAAGATGACCCTCAGCCGTCCCCTAATCCTAACCCGTACGCTGACACTAACCCGCGCCCTCACACGTACGCTCCCCCTAGAGCGTTGTACCCTCACCTGGACCCTAAACCGTCCCCGTCCCCTAACGCTAACCCTAGCCCGAAGCCTAACCCTAACCCTTCCCCGAAGCCTGACACTCAGCCGTCCCCTAATCCTAACCCGTACGCTGACACTAACCCGCGCCCTCACACGTACGCTCCCCCTAGAGTGTTGTCGTACCCTCACCTGGACCCTAAACTGTCCCCGTCCCCTATCCCTAACCCTAGCCCGAACCCTAACCCTAACCCTTCCCCGAAGCCTGACCCTCAGCCGTCCCCTAATCCTAACCCGTACGCTGACACTAACCCGCGCCCTCACACGTACGCTCCCCCTAGAGCGTTGTCGTACCCTCACCTGGACCCTAAACCGTCCCCGTCCCCTAACCCTAACCCTAGCCCGAAGCCTAACCCTAACCCTTCCCCGAAGCCTGACCCTCAGCCGTCCCCTAATCCTAACCCGTACGCTGACACTAACCCGCGCCCTCACACGTACGCTCCCCCTAGAGCGTTGTCGTACCCTCACCTGGACCCTAAGCCGTCCCCGTCCCCTAACCCTAACCCTAGCCCGAAGCCTAACCCTAACCCTTCCCCGAAGCCTGACCCTCAGCCGTCCCCTAATCCTAACCCGTACGCTGACACTAACCCGCGCCCTCACACGTACGCTCCCCCTAGAGCGTTGTCGTACCCTCACCTGGACCCTAAACCGTCCCCGTCCCCTAACCCTAACCCTAGCCCGAAGCCTAACCCTAACCCTTCCCCGAAGCCTGACCCTCAGCCGTCCCCTAATCCTAACCCGTACGCTGACACTAACCCGCGCCCTCACACGTACGCTCCCCCTAGAGCGTTGTCGTACCCTCACCTGGACCCTAAACCGTCCCCGTCCCCTAACCCTAACCCTAGCCCGAAGCCTAACCCTAACCCTTCCCCGAAGCCTGACCCTCAGCCGTCCCCTAATCCTAACCCGTAGGCTGACACTAACCCGCGCCCTCACACGTACGCTCCCCCTAGAGCGTTGTCGTACCCTCACCTGGACCCTAAACCGTCCCCGTCCCCTAACCCTAACCCTAGCCCGAAGCCTAACCCTAACCCTTCCCCGAAGCCTGACACTCAGCCGTCCCCTAATCCTAACCCGTACGCTGACACTAACCCGCGCCCTCACACGTACGCTCCCCCTAGAGCGTTGTCGTACCCTCACCTGGACCCTAAACCGTCCCCGTCCCCTAACCCTAACCCTAGCCCGAAGCCTAACCCTAACCCTTCCCCGAAGCCTGACACTCAGCCGTCCCCTAATCCTAAACCGTACGCTGACACTAACCCGCGCCCTCACACGTACGCTCCCCCTAGAGCGTTGTCGTACCCTCACCTGGACCCTAAACTGTCCCCGTCCCCTATCCCTAACACTAGCCTGAACCCTAACCCTAACCCTACCCCGAAGCCTGACCCTCAGCCGTCCCCTAATCCTAACCCGTACGCTGACACTAACCCGCGCCCTCACACGTACGCTCCCCCTAGAGTGTTGTCGTACCCTCACCTGGACCCTAAACCGTCCCCGTCCCCTAACCCTAACCCTAGCCCGAACCCTAACCCTAACCCTTCCCCTCAGCCTGACCCTCAGCCGTCCCCTAATCCTAACCCGTACGCTGACACTAACCCGCGCCCTCACACGTACGCTCCCCCTAGAGCGTTGTCGTACCCTCACCTGGACCCTAAACTGTCCCCGTCCCCTAACCCTAGCCCGAAGCCTAACCCTAACCCTTCCCCGAAGCCTGACCCTCAGCCGTCCCCTAATCCTAAGCCGTACGCTGACACTAACCCGCGGCCTCACACGTACGCTCCCCCTAGAGCGTTGTCGTAACCTCACCTGGACCCTAAACCGTCCCCGTCCCCTAACCCTAACCCTAGCCCGAAGCCTAACCCTAACCCTTCCCCGAAGCCTGACACTCAGCCGTCCCCTAATCCTAACCCGTACGCTGACACTAACCCGCGCCCTCACACGTACGCTCCCCCTAGAGCGTTGTCGTACCCTCACCTGGACCCTAAGCCGTCCCCGTCCCCTAACCCTAACCCTAGCCCGAAGCCTAACCCTAACACTTCCCCGAAGCCTGACCCTCAGCCGTCCCCTAATCCTAACCCGTACGCTGACACTAACCCACGCCCTCACACGTACGCTCCCCCTAGAGCGTTGTCGTACCCTCACCTGGACCCTAAACCGTCCCCGTCCCCTAACCCTAACCCTAGCCCGAAGCCTAACCCTAACCCTTCCCCGAAGCCTGACCCTCAGCCGTCCCCTAATCCTAACCCGTACGCTGACACTAACCCGCGCCCTCACACGTACGCTCCCCCTAGAGCGTTGTCGTACCCTCACCTGGACCCTAAGCCGTCCCCGTCCCCTATCCCTAACCCTAGCCCGAACCCTAACCCTAACCCTTCCCCGAAGCCTGACCCTCAGCCGTCCCCTAATCCTAACCCGTACGCTGACACTAACCCGCGCCCTCACACGTACGCTCCCCCTAGAGCGTTGTCGTACCCTCACCTGGACCCTAAACCGTCCCCGTCCCCTAACCCTAACCCTAGCCCGAAGCCTAACCCTAACCCTTCCCCGAAGCCTGACCCTCAGCCGTCCCCTAATCCTAACCCGTACGCTGACACTAACCCGCGCCCTCACACGTACGCTCCCCCTAGAGCGTTGTCGTACCCTCACCTGGACCCTAAGCCGTCCCCGTCCCCTAACCCTAACCCTAGCCCGAAGCCTAACCCTAACCCTTCCCCGAAGCCTGACCCTCAGCCGTCCCCTAATCCTAACCCGTACGCTGACACTAACCCGCGCCCTCACACGTACGCTCCCCCTAGAGCGTTGTCGTACCCTCACCTGGACCCTAAACCGTCCCCGTCCCCTAACCCTAACCCTAGCCCGAAGCCTAACCCTAACCCTTCCCCGAAGCCTGACCCTCAGCCGTCCCCTAATCCTAACCCGTACGCTGACACTAACCCGCGCCCTCACACGTATGCTCCCCCTAGAGCGTTGTCGTACCCTCACCTGGACCCTAAACCGTCCCCGTCCCCTAACCCTAACCCTAGCCCGAAGCCTAACCCTAACCCTTCCCCGAAGCCTGACCCTCAGCCGTCCCCTAATCCTAACCCGTAGGCTGACACTAACCCGCGCCCTCACACGTACGCTCCCCCTAGAGCGTTGTCGTACCCTCACCTGGACCCTAAACCGTCCCCGTCCCCTAACCCAAACCCTAGCCCGAAGCCTAACCCTAACCCTTCCCCGAAGCCTGACACTCAGCCGTCCCCTAATCCTAACCCGTACGCTGACACTAACCCGCGCCCTCACACGTACGCTCCCCCTAGAGCGTTGTCGTACCCTCACCTGGACCCTAAACCGTCCCCGTCCCCTAACCCTAACCCTAGCCCGAAGCCTAACCCTAACCCTTCCCCGAAGCCTGACACTCAGCCGTCCCCTAATCCTAACCCGTACGCTGACACTAACCCGCGCCCTCACACGTACGCTCCCCCTAGAGCGTTGTCGTACCCTCACCTGGACCCTAAACTGTCCCCGTCCCCTATCCCTAACACTAGCCTGAACCCTAACCCTAACCCTTCCCCGAAGCCTGACCCTCAGCCGTCCCCTAATCCTAACCCGTACGCTGACACTAACCCGCGCCCTCACACGTACGCTCCCCCTAGAGTGTTGTCGTACCCTCACCTGGACCCTAAACCGTCCCCGTCCCCTAACCCTAACCCTAGCCCGAACCCTAACCCTAACCCTTCCCCTCAGCCTGACCCTCAGCCGTCCCCTAATCCTAACCCGTACGCTGACACTAACCCGCGCCCTCACACGTACGCTCCCCCTAGAGCGTTGTCGTACCCTCACCTGGACCCTAAACTGTCCCCGTCCCCTAACCCTAGCCCGAAGCCTAACCCTAACCCTTCCCCGAAGCCTGACCCTCAGCCGTCCCCTAATCCTAAACCGTACGCTGACACTAACCCGCGCCCTCACACGTACGCTCCCCCTAGAGCGTTGTCGTAACCTCACCTGGACCCTAAACCGTCCCCGTCCCCTAACCCTAACCCTAGCCCGAAGCCTAACCCTAACCCTTCCCCGAAGCCTGACCCTCAGCCGTCCCCTAATCCTAACCCGTACGCCGACACTAACCCGCGCCCTCACACGTACGCTCCCCCTAGAGCGTTGTCGTACCCTCACCTGGACCCTAAACCGTCCCCGTCCCCTAACCCTAACCCTAGCCCGAACCCTAACCCTAACCCTTCCCCGAAGCCTGACCCTCAGCCGTCCCCTAATCCTAACCCGTACGCTGACACTAACCCGCGCCCTCACACGTACGCTCCCCCTAGAGCGTTGTCGTACCCTCACCTGGACCCTAAACCGTCCCCGTCCCCTAACCCTAACCCTAGCCCGAAGCCTAACCCTAACCCTTCCCCGAAGCCTGACCCTCAGCCGTCCCCTAATCCTAACCCGTACGCTGACACTAACCCGCGCCCTCACACGTACGCTCCCCCTAGAGCGTTGTCGTACACTCACCTGGACCCTAAACCGTCCCCGTCCCCTAACCCTAACCCTAGCCCGAAGCCTAACCCTAACCCTTCCCCGAAGCCTGACCCTCAGCCGTCCCCTAATCCTAACCCGTACGCCGACACTAACCCGCGCCCTCACACGTACGCTCCCCCTAGAGCGTTGTCGTACCCTCACGTGGACCCTAAACCGTCCCCGTCCCCTAACCCTAACCCTAGCCCGAAGCCTAACCCTAACCCTTCCCCGAAGCCTGACCCTCAGCCGTCCCCTAATCCTAACCCGTACGCTGACACTAACCCGCGCCCTCACACGTACGCTCCCCCTAGAGCGTTGTCGTACCCTCACCTGGACCCTAAACCGTCCCCGTCCCCTAACCCTAACCCTAGCCCGAACCCTAACCCTAACCCTTCCCCGAAGCCTGACCCTCAGCCGTCCCCTAATCCTAACCCGTACGCTGACACTAACCCGCGCCCTCACACGTACGCTACCCCTAGAGCGTTGTCGTACCCTCACCTGGACCCTAAACCGTCCCCGTCCCCTAACCCTAACCCTAGCCCGAAGCCTAACCCTAACCCTTCCCCGAAGCCTGACCCTCAGCCGTCCCCTAATCCTAACCCGTACGCTGACACTAACCCACGCCCTCACACGTACGCTCCCCCTAGAGCGTTGTCGTACCCTCACCTGGACCCTAAACCGTCCCCGTCCCCTAACCCTAACCCTAGCCCGAAGCCTAACCCTAACCCTTCCCCGAAGCCTGACCCTCAGCCGTCCCCTAATCCTAACCCGTACGCTGAAACTAACCCGCGCCCTCACACGTACGCTCCCCCTAGAGCGTTGTCGTACCCTCACCTGGACCCTAAACCGTCCCCGTCCCCTAACCCTAACCCTAGCCCGAAGCCTAACCCTAACCCTTCCCCGAAGCCTGACCCTCAGCTGTCCCCTAATACTAACCCGTACCCTGACACTAACGGGCGCCCTCACACGTACGCTCCCCCTAGAGCGTTGTCGTACCCTCACCTGGACCCTAAACCGTCCCCGTCCCCTAACCCTAACCCTAGCCCGAAGCCTAACCCTAACCCTTCCCCGAAGCCTGACCCTCAGCTGTCCCCTAATACTAACCCGTACGCTGACACTAACCCGCGCCCTCACACGTACGCTCCCCCTAGAGCGTTGTCGTACCCTCACCTGGACCCTAAACCGTCCCCGTCCCCTAACCCTAACCCTAGCCCGAACCCTAACCCTAACCCTTCCCCGAAGCCTGACCCTCAGCCGTCCCCTAATCCTAACCCGTACGCTGACACTAACCCGCGCCCTCACACGTACGCTCCCCCTAGAGCGTTGTACCCTCACCTGGACCCTAAACCGTCCCCGTCCCCTAACCCTAACCCTAGCCCGAACACTAACCCTAACCCTTCCCCGAAGCCTGACCCTCAGCCGTCCCCTAATCCTAACCCGTACGCTGACACTAACCCGCGCCCTCACACGTACGCTCCCCCTAGAGCGTTGTCGTACCCTCACCTGGACCCTAAACCGTCCCCGTCCCCTAACCCTAACCCTAGCCCGAACCCTAACCCTAACCCTTCCCCGAAGCCTGACCCTCAGCCGTCCCCTAATCCTAACCCGTACGCTGACAGTAACCCGCGCCCTCACACGTACGCTCCCCCTAGAGCGTTGTCGTACCCTCACCTGGACCCTAAACCGTCCCCGTCCCCTAACCCTAACCCTAGCCCGAAGCCTAACCCTAACCCTTCCCCGAAGCCTGACCCTCAGCCGTCCCCTAATCCTAACCCGTACGCTGACACTAACCCGCGCCCTCACACGTACGCTCCCCCTAGATCGTTGTCGTACCCTCACCTGGACCCTAAACCGTCCCTGTCCCCTAACCCTAACCCTAGCCCGAAGCCTAACCCTAACCCTTCCCCGAAGCCTGACCCTCAGCCGTCCCCTAATCCTAACCCGTACGCTGACACTAACCCGCGCCCTCACACGGACGCTCCCCCTAGAGCGTTGTCGTACCCTCACCTGGACCCTAAACCGTCCCCGTCCCCTAACCCTAACCCTAGCCCGAACCCTAACCCTAACCCTTCCCCGAAGCCTGACCCTCAGCCGTCCCCTATTCCTAACCCGTACGCTGACACTAACCCGCGCCCTCACACGTACGCTCCCCCTAGAGCGTTGTCGTACCCTCACCTGGACCCTAAACCGTCCCCGTCCCCTAACCCTAACCCTAGCCCGAAGCCTAACCCTAACCCTTCCCCGAAGCCTGACCCTCAGCCGTCCCCTAATCCTAACCCGTACGCTGACACTAACCCGCGCCCTCACACGTACGCTCCCCCTAGAGCGTTGTCGTACCCTCACCTGGACCCTAAACCGTCCCCGTCCCCTAACCCTAACCCTAGCCCGAAGCCTAACCCTAACCCTTCCCCGAAGCCTGACCCTCACCGTCCCCTAATCCTAACCCGTACGCTGACACTAACCCGCGCCCTCACACGTACGCTCCCCCTAGAGCGTTGTCGTACTCTCACCTGGACCCTAAACCGTCCCCGTCCCCTAACCCTAACCCTAGCCCGAACCCTAACCCTAACCCTTCCCCGAAGCCTGACCCTCAGCCGTCCCCTAATCCTAACCCGTACGCTGACACTAACCCGCGCCCTCACACGTACGCTCCCCCTAGAACGTTGTCGTACCCTCACCTGGACCCTAAACCGTCCCCGTCCCCTAACCCTAACCCTAGCCCGAACCCTAACCCTAACCCTTCCCCGAAGCCTGACCCTCAGCCGTCCCCTAATCCTAACCCGTACGCTGACACTAACCCGCGCCCTCACACGTACGCTCCCCCTAGAGCGTTGTCGTACCCTCACCTGGACCCTAAACCGTCCCCGTCCCCTAACCCTAACCCTAGCCCGAAGCCTAACCCTAACCCTTCCCCGAAGCCTGACACTCAGCCGTCCCCTAATCCTAACCCGTACGCTGACACTAACCCGCGCCCTCACACGTACGCTCCCCCTAGAGCGTTGTCGTACCCTCACCTGGACCCTAAACTGTCCCCGTCCCCTATCCCTAACCCTAGCCCGAACCCTAACCCTAACCCTTCCCCGAAGCCTGACCCTCAACCGTCCCCTAATCCTAACCCGTACGCTGACACTAACCCGCGCCCTCACACGTACGCTCCCCCTAGAGCGTTGTCGTACCCTCACCTGGACCCTAAACCGTCCCCGTCCCCTAACCCTAACCCTAGCCCGAAGCCTAACCCTAACCCTTCCCCGAAGCCTGACCCTCAGCCGTCCCCTAATCCTAACCCGTACGCTGACACTAACCCGCGCCCTCACACGTACGCTCCCCCTAGAGCGTTGTCGTACCCTCACCTGGACCCTAAGCCGTCCCCGTCCCCTAACCCTAACCCTAGCCCGAAGCCTAACCCTAACCCTTCCCCGAAGCCTGACCCTCAGCCGTCCGCTAATCCTAACCCGTACGCTGACACTAACCCGCGCCCTCACACGTACGCTCCCCCTAGAGCGTTGTCGTACCCTCACCTGGACCCTAAACCGTCCCCGTCCCCTAACCCTAACCCTAGCCCGAAGCCTAACCCTAACCCTTCCCCGAAGCCTGACCCTCAGCCGTCCCCTAATCCTAACCCGTACGCTGACACTAACCCGCGCCCTCACACGTACGCTCCCCCTAGAGCGTTGTCGTACCCTCACCTGGACCCTAAGCCGTCCCCGTCCCCTAACCCTAACCCTAGCCCGAAGCCTAACCCTAACCCTTCCCCGAAGCCTGACCCTCAGCCGTCCCCTAATCCTAACCCGTACGCTGACACTAACCCGCGCCCTCACACGTACGCTCCCCCTAGAGCGTTGTCGTACCCTCACCTGGACCCTAAACCGTCCCCGTCCCCTAACCCTAACCCTAGCCCGAACCCTAACCTTAACCCTTCCCCTCAGCCTGACCCTCAGCCGTCCCCTAATCCTAACCCGTACGCTGACACTAACCCGCGCCCTCACACGTACGCTCCCCCTAGAGCATTGTCGTACCCTCACCTGGACCCTAAACCGTCCCCGTCCCCTAACCCTAACCCTAGCCCGAACCCTAACCCTAACCCTTCCCCGAAGCCTGACCCTCAGCCGTCCCCTAATCCTAACCCGTACGCTGACACTAACCCGCGCCCTCACACGTACGCTCCCCCTAGAGCGTTGTCGTACCCTCACCTGGACCCTAAACTGTCCCCGTCCCCTAACCCTAGCCCGAAGCCTAACCCTAACCCTTCCCCGAAGCCTGACCCTCAGCCGTCCCCTAATCCTAACCCGTACGCTGACACTAACCCGCGCCCTCACACGTACGCTCCCCCTAGAGCGTTGTCGTACCCTCACCTGGACCCTAAGCCGTCCCCGTCCCCTAACCCTAACCCTAGCCCGAAGCCTAACCCTAACCCTTCCCCGAAGCCTGACCCTCAGCCGTCCCCTAATCCTAACCCGTACGCTGACACTAACCCGCGCCCTCACACGTACGCTCCCCCTAGAGCGTTGTCGTACCCTCACCTGGACCCTAAACCGTCCCCGTCCCCTAACCCTAACCCTAGCCCGAAGCCTAACCCTAACCCTTCCCCGAAGCCTGACCCTCAGCCGTCCCCTAATCCTAACCCGTACGCTGACACTAACCCGCGCCCTCACACGTACGCTCCCCCTAGAGCGTTGTCGTACCCTCACCTGGACCCTAAACCGTCCCCGTCCCCTAACCCTAACCCTAGCCCGAAGCCTAACCCTAACCCTTCCCCGAAGCCTGACCCTCAGCCGTCCCCTAATCCTAACCCGTAGGATGACACTAACCCGCGCCCTCACACGTACGCTCCCCCTAGAGCGTTGTCGTACCCTCACCTGGACCCTAAACCGTCCCCGTCCCCTAACCCTAACCCTAGCCCGAAGCCTAACCCTAACCCTTCCCCGAAGCCTGACACTCAGCCGTCCCCTAATCCTAACCCGTACGCTGACACTAACCCGCGCCCTCACACGTACGCTCCCCCTAGAGCGTTGTCGTACCCTCACCTGGACCCTAAACCGTCCCCGTCCCCTAACCCTAACCCTAGCCCGAAGCCTAACCCTAACCCTTCCCCGAAGCCTGACACTCAGCCGTCCCCTAATCCTAACCCGTACGCTGACACTAACCCGCGCCCTCACACGTACGCTCCCCCTAGAGCGTTGTCGTACCCTCACCTGGACCCTAAACTGTCCCCGTCCCCTATCCCTAACACTAGCCTGAACCCTAACCCTAACCCTTCCCCGAAGCCTGACCCTCAGCCGTCCCCTAATCCTAACCCGTACGCTGACACTAACCCGCGCCCTCACACGTACGCTCCCCCTAGAGTGTTGTCGTACCCTCACCTGGACCCTAAACCGTCCCCGTCCCCTAACCCTAACCCTAGCCCGAACCCTAACCCTAACCCTTCCCCTCAGCCTGACCCTCAGCCGTCCCCTAATCCTAACCCGTACGCTGACACTAACCCGCGCCCTCACACGTACGCTCCCCCTAGAGCGTTGTCGTACCCTCACCTGGACCCTAAACTGTCCCCGTCCCCTAACCCTAGCCCGAAGCCTAACCCTAACACTTCCCCGAAGCCTGACCCTCAGCCGTCCCCTAATCCTAAACCGTACGTTGACACTAACCCGCGCCCTCACACGTACGCTCCCCCTAGAGCGTTGTCGTAACCTCACCTGGACCCTAAACCGTCCCCGTCCCCTAACCCTAACCCTAGCCCGAAGCCTAACCCTAACCCTTCCCCGAAGCCTGACCCTCAGCCGTCCCCTAATCCTAACCCGTACGCCGACACTAACCCGCGCCCTCACACGTACGCTCCCCCTAGAGCGTTGTCGTACCCTCACCTGGACCCTAAACCGTCCCCGTCCCCTAACCCTAACCCTAGCCCGAACCCTAACCCTAACCCTTCCCCGAAGCCTGACCCTCAGCCGTCCCCTAATCCTAACCCGTACGCTGACACTAACCCGCGCCCTCACACGTACGCTCCCCCTAGAGCGTTGTCGTACCCTCACCTGGACCCTAAACCGTCCCCGTCCCCTAACCCTAACCCTAGCCCGAAGCCTAACCCTAACCCTTCCCCGAAGCCTGACCCTCAGCCGTCCCCTAATCCTAACCCGTACGCTGACACTAACCCGCGCCCTCACACGTACGCTCCCCCTAGAGCGTTGTCGTACACTCACCTGGACCCTAAACCGTCCCCGTCCCCTAACCCTAACCCTAGCCCGAAGCCTAACCCTAACCCTTCCCCGAAGCCTGACCCTCAGCCGTCCCCTAATCCTAACCCGTACGCCGACACTAACCCGCGCCCTCACACGTACGCTCCCCCTAGAGCGTTGTCGTACCCTCACGTGGACCCTAAACCGTCCCCGTCCCCTAACCTTAACCCTAGCCCGAAGCCTAACCCTAACCCTTCCCCGAAGCCTGACCCTCAGCCGTCCCCTAATCCTAACCCGTACGCTGACACTAACCCGCGCCCTCACACGTACGCTCCCCCTAGAGCGTTGTCGTACCCTCACCTGGACCCTAAACCGTCCCCGTCCCCTAACCCTAACCCTAGCCCGAACCCTAACCCTAACCCTTCCCCGAAGCCTGACCCTCAGCCGTCCCCTAATCCTAACCCGTACGCTGACACTAACCCGCGCCCTCACACGTACGCTACCCCTAGAGCGTTGTCGTACCCTCACCTGGACCCTAAACCGTCCCCGTCCCCTAACCCTAACCCTAGCCCGAAGCCTAACCCTAACCCTTCCCCGAAGCCTGACCCTCAGCCGTCCCCTAATCCTAACCCGTACGCTGACACTAACCCGCGCCCTCACACGTACGCTCCCCCTAGAGCGTTGTCGTACCCTCACCTGGACCCTAAACCGTCCCCGTCCCCTAACCCTAACCCTAGCCCGAAGCCTAACCCTAACCCTTCCCCGAAGCCTGACCCTCAGCCGTCCCCTAATCCTAACCCGTACGCTGAAACTAACCCGCGCCCTCACACGTACGCTCCCCCTAGAGCGTTGTCGTACCCTCACCTGGACCCTAAACCGTCCCCGTCCCCTAACCCTAACCCTAGCCCGAAGCCTAACCCTAACCCTTCCCCGAAGCCTGACCCTCAGCTGTCCCCTAATACTAACCCGTACCCTGACACTAACGGGCGCCCTCACACGTACGCTCCCCCTAGAGCGTTGTCGTACCCTCACCTGGACCCTAAACCGTCCCCGTCCCCTAACCCTAATCCTAGCCCGAAGCCTAACCCTAACCCTTCCCCGAAGCCTGACCCTCAGCTGTCCCCTAATACTAACCCGTACGCTGACACTAACCCGCGCCCTCACACGTACGCTCCCCCTAGAGCGTTGTCGTACCCTCACCTGGACCCTAAACCGTCCCCGTCCCCTAACCCTAACCCTAGCCCGAACCCTAACCCTAACCCTTCCCCGAAGCCTGACCCTCAGCCGTCCCCTAATCCTAACCCGTACGCTGACACTAACCCGCGCCCTCACACGTACGCTCCCCCTAGAGCGTTGTACCCTCACCTGGACCCTAAACCGTCCCCGTCCCCTAACCCTAACCCTAGCCCGAACACTAACCCTAACCCTTCCCCGAAGCCTGACCCTCAGCCGTCCCCTAATCCTAACCCGTACGCTGACACTAACCCGCGCCCTCACACGTACGCTCCCCCTAGAGCGTTGTCGTACCCTCACCTGGACCCTAAACCGTCCCCGTCCCCTAACCCTAACCCTAGCCCGAACCCTAACCCTAACCCTTCCCCGAAGCCTGACCCTCAGCCGTCCCCTAATCCTAACCCGTACGCTGACAGTAACCCGCGCCCTCACACGTACGCTCCCCCTAGAGCGTTGTCGTACCCTCACCTGGACCCTAAACCGTCCCCGTCCCCTAACCCTAACCCTAGCCCGAAGCCTAACCCTAACCCTTCCCCGAAGCCTGACCCTCAGCCGTCCCCTAATCCTAACCCGTACGCTGACACTAACCCGCGCCCTCACACGTACGCTCCCCCTAGATCGTTGTCGTACCCTCACCTGGACCCTAAACCGTCCCTGTCCCCTAACCCTAACCCTAGCCCGAAGCCTAACCCTAACCCTTCCCCGAAGCCTGACCCTCAGCCGTCCCCTAATCCTAACCCGTACGCTGACACTAACCCGCGCCCTCACACGGACGCTCCCCCTAGAGCGTTGTCGTACCCTCACCTGGACCCTAAACCGTCCCCGTCCCCTAACCCTAACCCTAGCCCGAACCCTAACCCTAACCCTTCCCCGAAGCCTGACCCTCAGCCGTCCCCTATTCCTAACCCGTACGCTGACACTAACCCGCGCCCTCACACGTACGCTCCCCCTAGAGCGTTGTCGTACCCTCACCTGGACCCTAAACCGTCCCCGTCCCCTAACCCTAACCCTAGCCCGAAGCCTAACCCTAACCCTTCCCCGAAGCCTGACCCTCAGCCGTCCCCTAATCCTAACCCGTACGCTGACACTAACCCGCGCCCTCACACGTACGCTCCCCCTAGAGCGTTGTCGTACCCTCACCTGGACCCTAAACCGTCCCCGTCCCCTAACCCTAACCCTAGCCCGAAGCCTAACCCTAACCCTTCCCCGAAGCCTGACCCTCACCGTCCCCTAATCCTAACCCGTACGCTGACACTAACCCGCGCCCTCACACGTACGCTCCCCCTAGAGCGTTGTCGTACTCTCACCTGGACCCTAAACCGTCCCCGTCCCCTAACCCTAACCCTAGCCCGAACCCTAACCCTAACCCTTCCCCGAAGCCTGACCCTCAGCCGTCCCCTAATCCTAACCCGTACGCTGACACTAACCCGCGCCCTCACACGTACGCTCCCCCTAGAACGTTGTCGTACCCTCACCTGGACCCTAAACCGTCCCCGTCCCCTAACCCTAACCCTAGCCCGAACCCTAACCCTAACCCTTCCCCGAAGCCTGACCCTCAGCCGTCCCCTAATCCTAACCCGTACGCTGACACTAACCCGCGCCCTCACACGTACGCTCCCCCTAGAGCGTTGTCGTACCCTCACCTGGACCCTAAACCGTCCCCGTCCCCTAACCCTAACCCTAGCCCGAAGCCTAACCCTAACCCTTCCCCGAAGCCTGACACTCAGCCGTCCCCTAATCCTAACCCGTACGCTGACACTAACCCGCGCCCTCACACGTACGCTCCCCCTAGAGCGTTGTCGTACCCTCACCTGGACCCTAAACTGTCCCCGTCCCCTATCCCTAACCCTAGCCCGAACCCTAACCCTAACCCTTCCCCGAAGCCTGACCCTCAACCGTCCCCTAATCCTAACCCGTACGCTGACACTAACCCGCGCCCTCACACGTACGCTCCCCCTAGAGCGTTGTCGTACCCTCACCTGGACCCTAAACCGTCCCCGTCCCCTAACCCTAACCCTAGCCCGAAGCCTAACCCTAACCCTTCCCCGAAGCCTGACCCTCAGCCGTCCCCTAATCCTAACCCGTACGCTGACACTAACCCGCGCCCTCACACGTACGCTCCCCCTAGAGCGTTGTCGTACCCTCACCTGGACCCTAAGCCGTCCCCGTCCCCTAACCCTAACCCTAGCCCGAAGCCTAACCCTAACCCTTCCCCGAAGCCTGACCCTCAGCCGTCCGCTAATCCTAACCCGTACGCTGACACTAACCCGCGCCCTCACACGTACGCTCCCCCTAGAGCGTTGTCGTACCCTCACCTGGACCCTAAACCGTCCCCGTCCCCTAACCCTAACCCTAGCCCGAAGCCTAACCCTAACCCTTCCCCGAAGCCTGACCCTCAGCCGTCCCCTAATCCTAACCCGTACTATGACACTAACCCGCGCCCTCACACGTACGCTCCCCCTAGAGCGTTGTCGTACCCTCACCTGGACCCTAAGCCGTCCCCGTCCCCTAACCCTAACCCTAGCCCGAAGCCTAACCCTAACCCTTCCCCGAAGCCTGACCCTCAGCCGTCCCCTAATCCTAACCCGTACGCTGACACTAACCCGCGCCCTCACACGTACGCTCCCCCTAGAGCGTTGTCGTACCCTCACCTGGACCCTAAACCGTCCCCGTCCCCTAACCCTAACCCTAGCCCGAACCCTAACCTTAACCCTTCCCCTCAGCCTGACCCTCAGCCGTCCCCTAATCCTAACCCGTACGCTGACACTAACCCGCGCCCTCACACGTACGCTCCCCCTAGAGCATTGTCGTACCCTCACCTGGACCCTAAACCGTCCCCGTCCCCTAACCCTAACCCTAGCCCGAACCCTAACCCTAACCCTTCCCCGAAGCCTGACCCTCAGCCGTCCCCTAATCCTAACCCGTACGCTGACACTAACCCGCGCCCTCACACGTACGCTCCCCCTAGAGCGTTGTCGTACCCTCACCTGGACCCTAAACTGTCCCCGTCCCCTAACCCTAGCCCGAAGCCTAACCCTAACCCTTCCCCGAAGCCTGACCCTCAGCCGTCCCCTAATCCTAAACCGTACGCTGACACTAACCCGCGCCCTCACACGTACGCTCCCCCTAGAGCGTTGTCGTACCCTCACCTGGACCCTAAACCGTCCCCGTCCCCTAACCCTAACCCTAGCCCGAAGCCTAACCCTAACCCTTCCCCGAAGCCTGACCCTCAGCCGTCCCCTAATCCTAACCCGTACGCTGACACTAACCCGCGCCCTCACACGTACGCTCCCCCTAGAGCGTTGTCGTACCCTCACCTGGACCCTAAGCCGTCCCCGTCCCCTAACCCTAACCCTAGCCCGAAGCCTAACCCTAACACTTCCCCGAAGCCTGACCCTCAGCCGTCCCCTAATCCTAACCCGTACGCTGACACTAACCCGCGCCCTCACACGTACGCTCCCCCTAGAGCGTTGTCGTACCCTCACCTGGACCCTAAACCGTCCCCGTCCCCTAACCCTAACCCTAGCCCGAATCCTAACCCTAACCCTTCCCCGAAGCCTGACCCTCAGCCGTCCCCTAATCCTAACCCGTACGCTGACACTAACCCGCGCCCTCACACGTACGCTCCCCCTAGAGCGTTGTCGTACCCTCACCTGGACCCTAAGCCGTCCCCGTCCCCTAACCCTAACCCTAGCCCGAAGCCTAACCCTAACCCTTCCCCGAAGCCTGACCCTCAGCCGTCCCCTAATCCTAACCCGTACGCTGACACTAACCCGCGCCCTCACACGTACGCTCCCCCTAGAGCGTTGTCGTACCCTCACCTGGACCCTAAACCGTCCCCGTCCCCTAACCCTAACCCTAGCCCGAACCCTAACCCTAACCCTTCCCCTCAGCCTGACCCTCAGCCGTCCCCTAATCCTAACCCGTACGCTGACACTAACCCGCGCCCTCACACGTATGCTCCCCCTAGAGCGTTGTCGTACCCTCACCTGGACCCTAAACCGTCCCCGTCCCCTAACCCTAACCCTAGCCCGAAGCCTAACCCTAACCCTTCCCCGAAGCCTGACCCTCAGCCGTCCCCTAATCCTAACCCGTACGCTGACACTAACCCGCGCCCTCACACGTACGCTCCCCCTAGAGCGTTGTCGTACCCTCACCTGGACCCTAAACCGTCCCCGTCCCCTAACCCTAACCCTAGCCCGAAGCCTAACCCTAACCCTTCCCCGAAGCCTGACCCTCAGCCGTCCCCTAATCCTAACCCGTACGCTGACACTAACCCGCGCCCTCACACGTACGCTCCCCCTAGAGCGTTGTCGTACACTCACCTGGACCCTAAACCGTCCCCGTCCCCTAACCCTATCCCTAGCCCGAAGCCTAACCCTAACCCTTCCCCGAAGCCTGACCCTCAGCCGTCCCCTAATCCTAACCCGTACGCTGACACTAACCCGCGCCCTCACACGTACGCTCCCCCTAGAGCGTTGTCGTACCCTCACCTGGACCCTAAACCGTCCCCGTCCCCTAACCCTAACCCTAGCCCGAAGCCTAACCCTAACCCTTCCCCGAAGCCTGACCCTCAGCCGTCCCCTAATCCTAACCCGTACGCTGACACTAACCCGCGCCCTCACACGTACGCTCCCCCTAGAGCGTTGTCGTACCCTCACCTGGACCCTAAACCGTCCCCGTCCCCTAACCCTAACCCTAGCCCGAACCCTAACCCTAACCCTTCCCCGAAGCCTGACCCTCAGCCGTCCCCTAATCCTAACCCGTACGCTGACACTAACCCGCGCCCTCACACGTACGCTCCCCCTAGAGCGTTGTCGTACCCTCACCTGGACCCTAAACCGTCCCCGTCCCCTAACCCTAACCCTAGCCCGAACCCTAACCCTAACCCTTCCCCGAAGCCTGACCCTCAGCCGTCCCCTAATCCTAACCCGTACGCTGACACTAACCCGCGCCCTCACACGTACGCTCCCCCTAGAGCGTTGTCGTACCCTCACCTGGACCCTAAACCGTCCCCGTCCCCTAACCCTAACCCTAGCCCGAAGCCTAACCCTAACCCTTCCCCGAAGCCTGACACTCAGCCGTCCCCTAATCCTAACCCGTACGCTGACACTAACCCGCGCCCTCACACGTACGCTCCCCCTAGAGCGTTGTCGTACCCTCACATGGACCCTAAACTGTCCCCGTCCCCTATCCCTAACCCTAGCCCGAACCCTAACCCTAACCCTTCCCCGAAGCCTGACCCTCAGCCGTCCCCTAATCCTAACCCGTACGCTGACACTAACCCGCGCCCTCACACGTACGCTCCCCCTAGAGCGTTGTCGTACCCTCACCTGGACCCTAAACCGTCCCCGTCCCCTAACCCTAACCCTAGCCCGAACCCTAACCCTAACCCTTCCCCTCAGCCTGACCCTCAGCCGTCCCCTAATCCTAACCCGTACGCTGACACTAACCCGCGCCCTCACACGTACGCTCCCCCTAGAGCATTGTCGTACCCTCACCTGGACCCTAAACCGTCCCCGTCCCCTAACCCTAACCCTAGCCCGAAGCCTAACCCTAACCCTTCCCGAAGCCTGACCCTCAGCCGTCCCCTAATCCTAACCCGTACGCTGACACTAACCCGCGCCCTCACACGTACGCTCCCCCTAGAGCGTTGTCGTACCCTCACCTGGACCCTAAACTGTCCCCGTCCCCTAACCCTAGCCCGAAGCCTAACCCTAACCCTTCCCCTCAGCCTGACCCTCAGCCGTCCCCTAATCCTAACCCGTACGCTGACACTAACCCGCGCCCTCACACGTACGCTCCCCCTAGAGCGTTGTCGTACCCTCACCTGGACCCTAAACCGTCCCCGTCCCCTAACCCTAACCCTAGCCCGAAGCCTAACCCTAACCCTTCCCCGAAGCCTGACCCTCAGCCGTCCCCTAATCCTAACCCGTACGCTGACACTAACCCGCGCCCTGACACGTACGCTCCCCCTAGAGCGTTGTCGTACCCTCACCTGGACCCTAAGACGTCCCCGTCCCCTAACCCTAACCCTAGCCCGAAGCCTAACCCTAACCCTTCCCCGAAGCCTGACCCTCAGCCGTCCCCTAATCCTAACCCGTACGCTGACACTAACCCGCGCCCTCACACGTACGCTCCCCCTAGAGCGTTGTCATACCCTCACCTGGACCCTAAACCGTCCCCGTCCCCTAACCCTAACCCTAGCCCGAAGCCTAACCCTAACCCTTCCCCGAAGCCTGACCCTCAGCCGTCCCCTAATCCTAACCCGTACGCTGACACTAACCCGCGCCCTCACACGTATGCTCCCCCTAGAGCGTTGTCGTACCCTCACCTGGACCCTAAACCGTCCCCGTCCCCTAACCCTAACCCTAGCCCGAAGCCTAACCCTAACCCTTCCCCGAAGCCTGACCCTCAGCCGTCCCCTAATCCTAACCCGTACGCTGACACTAACCCGCGCCCTCACACGTACGCTCCCCCTAGAGCGTTGTCGTACCCTCACCTGGACCCTAAACCGTCCCCGTCCCCTAACCCTAACCCTAGCCCGAAGCCTAACCCTAACCCTTCCCCGAAGCCTGACCCTCAGCCGTCCTCTAATCCTAACCCGTACGCTGACACTAACCCGCGCCCTCACACGTACGCTCCCCCTAGAGCGTTGTCGTACCCTCACCTGGACCCTAAACCGTCCCCGTCCCCTAACCCTAACCCTAGCCCGAACCCTAACCCTAACCCTTCCCCGAAGCCCGACCCTCAGCCGTCCCCTAATCCTAACCCGTACGCTGACACTAACCCGCGCCCTCACACGTACGCTCCCCCTAGAGCGTTGTCGTACCCTCACCTGGACCCTAAACCGTCCCCGTCCCCTAACCCTAACCCTAGCCCGAACCCTAACCCTAACCCTTCCCCGAAGCCTGACCCTCAGCCGTCCCCTAATCCTAACCCGTACGCTGACACTAACCCGCGCCCTCACACGTACGCTCCCCCTAGAGCGTTGTCGTACCCTCACCTGGACCCTAAACCGTCCCCGTCCCCTAACCCTAACCCTAGCCCGAAGCCTAAACCTAACCCTTCCCCGAAGCCTGACCCTCAGCCGTCCCCTAATCCTAACCCGTACGCTGACACTAACCCGCGCCCTCACACGTACGCTCCCCCTAGAGCGTTGTCGTACCCTCACCTGGACCCTAAACCGTCCCCGTCCCGTAACCCTAACCCTAACCCGAAGCCTAACCCTAACCCTTCCCCGAAGCCTGACCCTCAGCCGTCCCCTAATCCTAACCCGTACGCTGACACTAACCCGCGCCCTCACACGTACGCTCCCCCTAGAGCGTTGTCGTACCCTCACCTGGACCCTAAACCGTCCCCGTCCCCTAACCCTAACCCTAGCCCGAACCCTAACCCTAACCCTTCCCCGAAGCCTGACCCTCAGCCGTCCCCTAATCCTAACCCGTACGCTGACACTAACCCGTGCCCTCACACGTACGCTCCCCCTAGAGCGTTGTCGTACCCTCACCTGGACCCTAAACCGTCCCCGTCCCCTAACCCTAACCCTAGCCCGAAGCCTAACCCTAACCCTTCCCCGAAGCCTGACCCTCAGCCGTCCCCTAATCCTAACCCGTACGCTGACACTAACCCGCGCCCTCACACGTACGCTCCCCCTAGAGCGTTGTCGTACACTCACCTGGACCCTAAACCGTCCCCGTCCCCTAACCCTAACCCTAGCCCGAACCCTAACCCTAACCCTTCCCCGAAGCCTGACCCTCAGCCGTCCCCTAATCCTAACCCGTACGCTGACACTAACCCGCGCCCTCACACGTACGCTCCCCCTAGAGCGTTGTCGTACCCTCACCTGGACCCTAAACCGTCCCCGTCCCCTAACCCTAACCCTAGCCCGAACCCTAACCCTAACCCTTCCCCGAAGCCTGACCCTCAGCCGTCCCCTAATCCTAACCCGTACGCTGACACTAACCCGCGCCCTCACACGTACGCTCCCCCTAGAGCGTTGTCGTACCCTCACCTGGACCCTAAACCGTCCCCGTCCCCTAAACCTAACCCTAGCCCGAAGCCTAACCCTAACCCTTCCCCGAAGCCTGACCCTCAGCCGTCCCCTAATCCTAACCCGTACGCTGACACTAACCCGCGCCCTCACACGTACGCTCCCCCTAGAGCGTTGTCGTACCCTCACCTGGACCCTAAACCGTCCCCGTCCCCTAACCCTAACCCTAGCCCGAAGCCTAACCCTAACCCTTCCCCGAAGCCTGACCCTCAGCCGTCCCCTAATCCTAACCCGTACGCTGACACTAACCCGCGCCCTCACACGTACGCTCCCCCTAGAGCGTTGTCGTACCGTCACCTGGACCCTAAACCGTCCCCGTCCCCTAACCCTAACCCTAGCCCGAAGCCTAACCCTAACCCTTCCCCGAAGCCTGACCCTCAGCCGTCCCCTAATCCTAACCCGTACGCTGACACTAACCCGCGCCCTGACACGTACGCTCCCCCTAGAGCGTTGTCGTACCCTCACCTGGACCCTAAACCGTCCCCGTCCCCTAACCCTAACCCTAGCCCAAAGCCTAACCCTAATCCTTCCCCGAAGCCTGACCCTCAGCCGTCCCCTAATCCTAACCCGTACGCCGACACTAACCCGCGCCCTCACACGTACGCTCCCCCTAGAGCGTTATCGTACCCTCACCTGGACCCTAAACCGTCCCCGTCCCCTAACCCTAGCCCGAACCCTAACCCTAACCCTTCCCCGAAGCCTGACCCTCAGCCGTCCCCTAATCCTAACCCGTACGCTGACACTAACCCGCGCCCTCACACGTACGCTCCCCCTAGAGTGTTGTCGTACCCTCACCTGGACCCTAAACCGTCCCCGTCCCCTAACCCTAACCCTAGCCCGAAGCCTAACCCTAACCCTTCCCCGAAGCCTGACCCTCAGCCGTCCCCTAATCCTAACCCGTACGCTGACACTAACCCGCGCCCTCACACGTAAGCTCCCCCTAGAGCGTTGTCGTACCCTCACCTGGACCCTAAAACGTCCCCGTCCCCTAACCCTAACCCTAGCCCGAACCCTAACCCTAACCCTTCCCCGAAGCCTGACCCTCAGCCGTCCCCTAATCCTAACCCGTACGCTGACACTAACCCGCGCCCTCACACGTACGCTCCCCCTAGAGCGTTGTCGTACCCTCACCTGGACCCTAAACCGTCCCCGTCCCCTAACCCTAACCCTAGCCCGAACCCTAACCCTAACCCTTCCCCGAAGCCTGACCCTCAGCCGTCCCCTAATCCTAACCCGTACGCTGACACTAACCCGCGCCCTCACACGTACGCTCCCCCTAGAGCGTTGTCGTACCCTCACCTGGACCCTAAACCGTCCCCGTCCCCTAACCCTAACCCTAGCCAGAACCCTAACCCTAACCCTTCCCCGAAGCCTGACCCTCAGCCGTCCCCTAATCCTAACCCGTACGCTGACACTAACCCGCGCCCTCACACGTACGCTCCCCCTAGAGCGTTGTCGTACCCTCACCTGGACCCTAAACCGTCCCCGTCCCCTAACCCTAACCCTAGCCCGAACCCTAACCCTAACCCTTCCCCGAAGCCTGACCCTCAGCCGTCCCCTAATCCTAACCCGTACGCTGACACTAACCCGCGCCCTCACACGTACGCTCCCCCTAGAGCGTTGTCGTACCCTCACCTGGACCCTAAACCGTCCCAGTCCGCTAACCCTAACCCTAGCCCGAACCCTGACCCTAACCCTTCCCCGAAGCCTGACCCTCACCCGTCCCCTAATCCTAACCCGTACGCTGACACTAACCCGCGCCCTCACACGTACGCTCCCCCTAGAGCGTTGTCGTACCCTCACCTGGACCCTAAACCGTCCCCGTCCCCTAACCCTAACCCTAGCCCGAAGCCTAACCCTAACCCTTCCCCGAAGCCTGACCCTCAGCCGTCCCCTAATACTAACCCGTACGCTGACACTAACCCGCGCCCTCACACGTACGCTCCCCCTAGAGCGTTGTCGTACCCTCACCTGGACCCTGAACCGTCCCCGTCCCCTAACCCTAACCCTAGCCCGAACCCTAATCCTAACCCTTCCCCGAAGCCTGACCCTCAGCCGTCCCCTAATCCTAACCCGTACGCTGACACTAACCCGCGCCCTCACACGTACGCTCCCCCTAGAGCGTTGTCGTACCCTCACCTGGACCCTAAACCGTCCCCGTCCCCTAACCCTAACCCTAGCCCGAAGCCTAACCCTAACCCTTCCCCGAAGCCTGACCCTCAGCCGTCCCCTAATCCTAACCCGTACGCTGACACTAACCCGCGCCCTCACACGTACGCTCCCCCTAGAGCGTTGTCGTACCCTCACCTGGACCCTGAACCGTCCCCGTCCCCTAACCCTAACCCTAGCCCGAACCCTAACCCTAACCCTTCCCCGAAGCCTGACCCTCAGCCGTCCACTAATCCTAACCCGTACGCTGACACTAACCCGCGCCCTCACACGTACGCTCCCCCTAGAGCGTTGTCGTACCCTCACCTGGACCCTGAACCGTCCCCGTCCCCTAACCCTAACCCTAGCCCGAAGCCTAACCCTAACCCTTCCCCGAAGCCTGACCCTCAGCCGTCCCCTAATCCTAACCTTACGCTGACACTAACCCGCGCCCTCACACGTACGCTCCCCCTAGAGCGTTGTCGTACCCTCACCTGGACCCTGAACCGTCCCCGTCCCCTAACCCTAACCCTAGCCCGAACCCTAATCCTAACCCTTCCCCGAAGCCTGACCCTCAGCCGTCCCCTAATCCTAACCCGTACGCTGACACTAACCCGCGCCCTCACACGTACGCTCCCCCTAGAGCGTTGTCGTACCCTCACCTGGACCCCAAACCGTCCCCGTCCCCTAACCCTAACACTAGCCCGAACCCTAACCCTAACCCTTCCCCGAAGCCTGACCCTCAGCGGTCCCCTAATCCTAACCCGTACGCTGACACTAACCCGCGCCCTCACACGTACGCTCCCCCTAGAGCGTTGTCGTACCCTCACCTGGACCCTAAACCGTCCCCGTCCCCTAAACCTAACCCTAGCCAGAAGCCTAACCCTAACCCTTCCCCGAAGCCTGACCCTCAGCCGTCCCCTAATCCTAACCCGTACGCTGACACTAACCCGCGCCCTCACACGTACGCTCCCCCTAGAGCGTTGTCGTACCCTCACCTGGACCCTAAACCGTCCCCGTCCCCTAACCCTAACCCTAGCCCGAACCCTAACCCTAACCCTTCCCCGAAGCCTGACCCTCAGCCGTCCCCTAATCCTAACCCGTACGCTGACACTAACCCGCGCCCTCACACGTACGCTCCCCCTAGAGCGTTGTCGTACCCTCACCTGGACCCTAAACCGTCCCCGTCCCCTAACCCTAACCCTAGCCCGAAGCCTAACCCTAACCCTTCCCCGAAGCCTGACCCTCAGCCGTCCCCTAATCCTAACCCGTACGCTGACACTAACCCGCGCCCTCACACGTACGCTCCCCCTAGAGCGTTGTCGTACCCTCACCTGGACCCTAAACCGTCCCCGTCCCCTAACCCTAACCCTAGCCCGAACCCTAACCCTAACCCTTCCCCGAAGCCTGACCCTCAGCCGTCCCCTAATCCTAACCCGTACGCTGACACTAACCCGCGCCCTCACACGTACGCTCCCCCTAGAGCGTTGTCGTACCCTCACCTGGACCCTAAACCGTCCCCGTCCCCTAACCCTAACCCTAGCCCGAACCCTAACCCTAACCCTTCCCCGAAGCCTGACCCTCAGCCGTCCCCTAATCCTAACCCGTACGCTGACACTAACCCGCGTCCTCACACGTACGCTCCCCCTAGAGCGTTGTCGTACCCTCACCTGGACCCTGAACCGTCCCCGTCCCCTAACCCTAACCCTAGCCCGAAGCCTAACCCTAACCCTAACCCTTCCCCGAAGCCTGACCCTCAGCCGTCCCCTAATCCTAACCCATACGCTGACACTAACCCGCGCCCTCACACGTACGCTCCCCCTAGAGCGTTGTCGTACCCTCACCTGGACCCTAAACCGTCCCCGTCCCCTAACCCTAACCCTAGCCCGAACCCTAACCCTAACCCTTCCCCGAAGCCTGACCCTCAGCCGTCCCCTAATCCTAACCCGTACGCTGACACTAACCCGCGCCCTCACACGTACGCTCCCCCTAGAGCGTTGTCGTACCCTCACCTGGACCCTAAACCGTCCCCGTCCCCTAACCCTAACCCTAGCCCGAACCCTAACCCTAACCCTTCCCCGAAGCCTGACCCTCAGCCGTCCCCTAATCCTAACCCGTACGCTGACACTAACCCGCGCCCTCACACGTACGCTCCCCCTAGAGCGTTGTCGTACCCTCACCTGGACCCTAAACTGTCCCCGTCCCCTAACGCTAACCCTAGCCCGAACCCTAACCCTAACCCTTCCCCGAAGCCTGACCCTCAGCCGTCCCCTAATCCTAACCCGTACGCTGACACTAACCCGCGCCCTCACACGTACGCTCCCCCTAGAGCGTTGTCGTACCCTCACCTGGACCCTAAACCGTCCCCGTCCCCTAACCCTAACCCTAGCCCGAAGCCTAACCCTAACCCTTCCCCGAAGCCTGACCCTCAGCCGTCCCCTAATCCTAACCCGTACGCTGACACTAACCCGCGCCCTCACACGTACGCTCCCCCTAGAGCGTTGTCGTACCCTCACCTGGACCCTAAACCGTCCCCGTCCCCTAACCCTAACCCTAGCCCGAACCCTAACCCTAACCCTTCCCCGAAGCCTGACCCTCAGCCGTCCCCTAATCCTAACCCGTACGCTGACACTAACCCGCGCCCTCACACGTACGCTCCCCCTAGAGCGTTGTCGTACCCTCACCTGGACCCTAAACCGTCCCCGTCCCCTAACCCTAACCCTAGCCCGAAGCCTAACCCTAACCCTTCCCCGAAGCCTGACCCTCAGCCGTCCCCTAATCCTAACCCGTACGCTGACACTAACCCGCGCCCTCACACGTACGCTCCCCCTAGAGCGTTGTCGTACCCTCACCTGGACCCTAAACCGTCCCCGTCCCCTAACCCTAACCCTAGCCCGAAGCCTAACCCTAACCCTTCCCCGAAGCCTGACCCTCAGCCGTCCCCTAATCCTAACCCGTACGCTGACACTAACCCGCGCCCTCACACGTACGCTCCCCCTAGAGCGTTGTCGTACCCTCACCTGGACCCTAAACCGTCCCCGTCCCCTAACCCTAACCCTAGCCCGAACCCTAAACCTAACCCTTCCCCGAAGCCTGACCCTCAGCCGTCCCCTAATCCTAACCCGTACGCTGACACTAACCCGCGCCCTCACACGTACGCTCCCCCTAGAGCGTTGTCGTACCCTCACCTGGACCCTAAACCGTCCCCGTCCCCTAACCCTAACCCTAGCCCGAAGCCTAACCCTAACCCTTCCCCGAAGCCTGACCCTCAGCCGTCCCCTAATCCTAACCCGTACGCTGACACTAACCCGCGCCCTCACATGTACGTTCCCCCTAGAGCGTTGTCGTACCCTCACCTGGACCCTGAACCGTCCCCGTCCCCTAACCCTAACCCTAGCCCGAACCCTAACCCTAACCCTTCCCTGAAGCCTGACCCTCAGCCGTCCCCTAATCCTAACCCGTACGCTGACACTAACCCGCGCCCTCACACGTACGCTCCCCCTAGAGCGTTGTCGTACCCTCACTTGGACCCTAAACCGTCCCCGTCCCCTAACCCTAACCCTAGCCCGAAGCCTAACCCTAACCCTTCCCCGAAGCCTGACCCTCAGCCGTCCCCTAATCCTAACACGTACGCTGACACTAACCCGCGCCCTCACACGTACGCTCCCCCTAGAGCGTTGTTGTACTCTCACCTGGACCCTAAACCGTCCCCGTCCCCTAACCCTAACCCTAGCCCGAACCCTAACCCTAACCCTTCCCCGAAGCCTGACCCTCAGCCGTCCCCTAATCCTAACCCGTACGCTGACACTAACCCGCGCCCTCACACGTACGCTCCCCCTAGAGCGTTGTCGTACCCTCACCTGGACCCCAAACCGTCCCCGTCCCCTAACCCTAACCCTAGCCCGAACCCTAACCCTAACCCTTCCCCGAAGCCTGACCCTCAGCAGTCCCCTAATCCTAACCCGTACGCTGACACTAACCCGCGCCCTCACACGTACGCTCCCCCTAGAGCGTTGTCGTACCCTCACCTGGACCCCAAACCGTCCCCGTCCCCTAACCCTAACCCTAGCCCGAACCCTAACCCTAACCCTTCCCCGAAGCCTGACCCTCAGCAGTCCCCTAATCCTAACCCGTACGCTGACACTAACCCGCGCCCTCACACGTACGCTCCCCCTAGAGCGTTGTCGTACCCTCACCTGGACCCTAAACCGTCCCCGTCCCCTAACCCTAACCCTAGCCCGAACCCTAACCCTAACCCTTCCCCGAAGCCTGACCCTCAGCCGTCCCCTAATCCTAACCCGTACGCTGACACTAACCCGCGCCCTCACACGTACGCTCCCCCTAGAGCGTTGTCGTACCCTCACCTGGACCCTAAACCGTCCCCGTCCCCTAACCCTAACCCTAGCCCGAAGCCTAACCCTAACCCTTTCCCGAAGCCTGACCCTCAGCCGTCCCCTAATCCTAACCCGTACGCTGACACTAACCCGCGCCCTCACACGTACGCTCCCCCTAGAGCGTTGTCGTACCCTCACCTGGACCCTAAACCGTCCCCGTCCCCTAACCCTAACCCTAGCCCGAACCCTAACCCTAACCCTTCCCCGAAGCCTGACCCTCAGCCGTCCCCTAATCCTAACCCGTACGCTGACACTAACCCGCGCCCTCACACGTACGCTCCCCCTAGAGCGTTGTCGTACCCTCACCTGGACCCTGAACTATCCCCGTCCCCTAACCCTAACCCTAGACCGAACCCTAACCCTAACCTTTCCCCAAAGCTTGACACTCAGCCGTCCCCTAATCCTAACCCGTACGCTGACACTAACCCGCGCCCTCACACGTACGCTCCCCCTAGAGCGTTGTCGTACCCTCACCTGGACCCTGAACCGTCCCCGTCCCCTAACCCTAACCCTAGCCCGAACCCTAACCCTAACCCTTCCCCGAAGCCTGACCCTCAACCGTCCCCTAATCCTAACCCGTACGCTGACACTAACCCGCGCCCTCACACGTACGCTCCCCCTAGAGCGTTGTCGTACCCTCACCTGGACCCTAAACCGTCCCCGTCCCCTAACCCTAACCCTAGCCCGAAGCCTAACCCTAACCCTTCCCCGAAGCCTGACCCTCAGCCGTCCCCTAATCCTAACCCGTATGCTGACACTAACCCGCGTCCTCACACGTACGCTCCCCCTAGAGCGTTGTCGTACCCTCACCTGGACCCTGAACCGTCCCCGTCCCCTAACCCTAACCCTAGCCCGAAGCCTAACCCTAACCCTAACCCTTCCCCGAAGCCTGACCCTCAGCCGTCCCCTAATCCTAACCCGTACGCTGACACTAACCCGCGCCCTCACACGTACGCTCCCCCTAGAGCGTTGTCGTACCCTCACCTGGACCCTAAACCGTCCCCGTCCCCTAACCCTAACCCTAGCCCGAACCCTAACCCTAACCCTTCCCCGAAGCCTGACCCTCAGCCGTCCCCTAATCCTAACCCGTACGCTGACACTAACCCGCGCCCTCACACGTACGCTCCCCCTAGAGCGTTGTCGTACCCTCACCTGGACCCTAAACCGTCCCCGTCCCCTAACCCTAACCCTAGCCCGAACCCTAACCCTAACCCTTCCCCGAAGCCTGACCCTCAGCCGTCCCCTAATCCTAACCCGTACGCTGACACTAACCCGCGCCCTCACACGTACGCTCCCCCTAGAGCGTTGTCGTACCCTCACCTGGACCCTAAACTGTCCCCGTCCCCTAACGCTAACCCTAGCCCGAACCCTAACCCTAACCCTTCCCCGAAGCCTGACCCTCAGCCGTCCCCTAATCCTAACCCGTACGCTGACACTAACCCGCGCCCTCACACGTACGCTCCCCCTAGAGCGTTGTCGTACCCTCACCTGGACCCTAAACCGTCCCCGTCCCCTAACCCTAACCCTAGCCCGAAGCCTAACCCTAACCCTTCCCCGAAGCCTGACCCTCAGCCGTCCCCTAATCCTAACCCGTACGCTGACACTAACCCGCGCCCTCACACGTACGCTCCCCCTAGAGCGTTGTCGTACCCTCACCTGGACCCTAAACCGTCCCCGTCCCCTAACCCTAACCCTAGCCCGAACCCTAACCCTAACCCTTCCCCGAAGCCTGACCCTCAGCCGTCCCCTAATCCTAACCCGTACGCTGACACTAACCCGCGCCCTCACACGTACGCTCCCCCTAGAGCGTTGTCGTACCCTCACCTGGACCCTAAACCGTCCCCGTCCCCTAACCCTAACCCTAGCCCGAAGCCTAACCCTAACCCTTCCCCGAAGCCTGACCCTCAGCCGTCCCCTAATCCTAACCCGTACGCTGACACTAACCCGCGCCCTCACACGTACGCTCCCCCTAGAGCGTTGTCGTACCCTCACCTGGACCCTAAACCGTCCCCGTCCCCTAACCCTAACCCTAGCCCGAAGCCTAACCCTAACCCTTCCCCGAAGCCTGACCCTCAGCCGTCCCCTAATCCTAACCCGTACGCTGACACTAACCCGCGCCCTCACACGTACGCTCCCCCTAGAGCGTTGTCGTACCCTCACCTGGACCCTAAACCGTCCCCGTCCCCTAACCCTAACCCTAGCCCGAACCCTAAACCTAACCCTTCCCCGAAGCCTGACCCTCAGCCGTCCCCTAATCCTAACCCGTACGCTGACACTAACCCGCGCCCTCACACGTACGCTCCCCCTAGAGCGTTGTCGTACCCTCACCTGGACCCTAAACCGTCCCCGTCCCCTAACCCTAACCCTAGCCCGAAGCCTAACCCTAACCCTTCCCCGAAGCCTGACCCTCAGCCGTCCCCTAATCCTAACCCGTACGCTGACACTAACCCGCGCCCTCACATGTACGTTCCCCCTAGAGCGTTGTCGTACCCTCACCTGGACCCTGAACCGTCCCCGTCCCCTAACCCTAACCCTAGCCCGAACCCTAACCCTAACCCTTCCCTGAAGCCTGACCCTCAGCCGTCCCCTAATCCTAACCCGTACGCTGACACTAACCCGCGCCCTCACACGTACGCTCCCCCTAGAGCGTTGTCGTACCCTCACTTGGACCCTAAACCGTCCCCGTCCCCTAACCCTAACCCTAGCCCGAAGCCTAACCCTAACCCTTCCCCGAAGCCTGACCCTCAGCCGTCCCCTAATCCTAACACGTACGCTGACACTAACCCGCGCCCTCACACGTACGCTCCCCCTAGAGCGTTGTTGTACTCTCACCTGGACCCTAAACCGTCCCCGTCCCCTAACCCTAACCCTAGCCCGAACCCTAACCCTAACCCTTCCCCGAAGCCTGACCCTCAGCCGTCCCCTAATCCTAACCCGTACGCTGACACTAACCCGCGCCCTCACACGTACGCTCCCCCTAGAGCGTTGTCGTACCCTCACCTGGACCCCAAACCGTCCCCGTCCCCTAACCCTAACCCTAGCCCGAACCCTAACCCTAACCCTTCCCCGAAGCCTGACCCTCAGCAGTCCCCTAATCCTAACCCGTACGCTGACACTAACCCGCGCCCTCACACGTACGCTCCCCCTAGAGCGTTGTCGTACCCTCACCTGGACCCTAAACCGTCCCCGTCCCCTAAACCTAACCCTAGCCAGAAGCCTAACCCTAACCCTTCCCCGAAGCCTGACCCTCAGCCGTCCCCTAATCCTAACCCGTACGCTGACACTAACCCGCGCCCTCACACGTACGCTCCCCCTAGAGCGTTGTCGTACCCTCACCTGGACCCTGAACCATCCCCGTCCCCTAACCCTAACCCTAGACCGAACCCTAACCCTAACCCTTCCCCAAAGCCTGACACTCAGCCGTCCCCTAATCCTAACCCGTACGCTGACACTAACCCGCGCCCTCACACGTACGCTCCCCCTAGAGCGTTGTCGTACCCTCACCTGGACCCTGAACCGTCCCCGTCCCCTAACCCTAACCCTAGCCCGAACCCTAACCCTAACCCTTCCCCGAAGCCTGACCCTCAACCGTCCCCTAATCCTAACCCGTACGCTGACACTAACCCGCGCCCTCACACGTACGCTCCCCCTAGAGCGTTGTCGTACCCTCACCTGGACCCTAAACCGTCCCCGTCCCCTAACCCTAACCCTAGCCCGAAGCCTAACCCTAACCCTTCCCCGAAGCCTGACCCTCAGTCGTCCCCTAATCCTAACCCGTATGCTGACACTAACCCGCGTCCTCACACGTACGCTCCCCCTAGAGCGTTGTCGTACCCTTACCTGGACCCTGAACCGTCCCCGTCCCCTAACCCTAACCCTAGCCCGAAGCCTAACCCTAACCCTAACCCTTCCCCGAAGCCTGACCCTCAGCCGTCCCCTAATCCTAACCCGTACGCTGACACTAACCCGCGCCCTCACACGTACGCTCCCCCTAGAGCGTTGTCGTACCCTCACCTGGACCCTAAACCGTCCCCGTCCCCTAACCCTAACCCTAGCCCGAACCCTAACCCTAACCCTTCCCCGAAGCCTGACCCTCACCCGTCACCTAATCCTAACCCGTACGCTGACACTAACCCGCGCCCTCACACGTACGCTCCCCCTAGAGCGTTGTCGTACCCTCACCTGGACCCTAAACCGTCCCCGTCCCCTAACCCTAACCCTAGCCCGAATCCTAACCCTAACCCTTCCCCGAAGCCTGACCCTCACCCGTCCCCTAATCCTAACCCGTACGCTGACACTAACCCGCGCCCTCACACGTACGCTCCCCCTAGAGCGTTGTCGTACCCTCACCTGGACCCTAAACCGTCCCCGTCCCCTAACCCTAACCCTAGCCCGAACCCTAACCCTAACCCTTCCCCGAAGCCTGACCCTCACCCGTCCCCTAATCCTAACCCGTACGCTGACACTAACCCACGCCCTCACACGTACGCTCCCCCTAGAGCGTTGTCGAACCCTCACCTGGACCCTAAATCGTCCCCGTCCCCTAACCCTAACCGTAGCCCGAACCCTAACGCTAACCCTTCCCCGAAGCCTGACCCTCAGCCATCCCCTAATCCTAACCCGTACGCTGACAATAACCCGCGCCCTCACACGTACGCTCCCCCTAGAGCGTTGTCGTACCCTCACCTGGACCCTAACCCGTCCCCGTCCCCTAACCCTAACCCGAACCCTAACCCTAACTCTTCCCCGAAGCCTGACCCTCACCCGTCCCCTAATCCTAACCCGTACGCTGACACTAACCCGCGCCCTCACACGTACGCTCCCCCTAGAGCGTTGTCGTACCCTCACCTGGACCCTAAACCGTCCCCGTCCCCTAACCCTAACCCTAGCCCGAACCCTAACCCTAACCCTTCCCCGAAGCCTGACCCTCACCCGTCCCCTAATCCTAACCCGTACGCTGACACTAACCCGCGCCCTCACACGTACGCTCCCCCTAGAGCGTTGTCGTACACTCACCTGGACCCTAAACCGTCCCCGTCCCCTAACCCTAACCCTAGCCTGAACCCTAACCCTAACCCTTCCCCGAAGCCTGACCCTCAGCCGTCCCCTAATCCTAACCCGTACGCTGACACTAACCCGCGCCCTCACACGTACGCTCCCCCTAGAGCGTTGTCGTACCCTCACCTGGACCCTAAACCGTCCCCGTCCCCTCACCCTAACCCTAGCCCGAACCCTAACCCTAACCCTTCCCCGAAGCCTGACCCTCACCCGTCCCGTAATCCTAACCCGTACGCTGACACTAAACCGCGCCCTCACACGTACGCTCCCCCTAGCGCGTTGTCGTACCCTCACCTGGACCCTAAACCGTCCCCGTCCCCTAACCCTAACCCTAGCCCGAACCCTAACCCTAACCCTTCCCCGAAGCCTGACCCTCAGCCGTCCCCTAATCCTAACCCGTACGCTGACACTAACCCACGCCCTCACACGTACGCTCCCCCTAGAGCGTTGTCGTACACTCACCTGGACCCTAAACCGTCCCCGTCCCCTCACCCTAACCCTAGCCCGAACCCTAAACCTAACCCTTCCCCGAAGCCTGACCCTCACCCGTCCCGTAATCCTAACCCGTACGCTGACACTAAACCGCGCCCTCACACGTACGCTCCCCATAGAGCGTTGTCGTACCCTCACCTGGACCCTAAACCGTCCCCGTCCCCTAACCCTAACCCTAGCCCGAACCCTAACCCTAAACCTTCCCCGAAGCCTGACCCTCACCCGTCCCCTAATCCTAACCCGTACGCTGACACTAACCCGCGCCCTCACACGTACGCTCCCCCTAGAGCTTTGTCGTACCCTCACCTGGACCCTAAACCGTCCCCGTCCCCTAACCCTAACCCTAGCCCGAACCCTAACCCTAAACCTTCCCCGAAGCCTGACCCTCAGCCGTCCCCTAATCCTAACCCGTACGCTGACACTAACCCGCGCCCTCACACGTACGCTCCCCCTAGAGCGTTATCGTACCCTCACCTGGACCCTAAACCGTCCCCGTCCCCTAACCCTAGCCCGAATCCTAACCCTAACTCTTCCCCGAAGCCAGACCCTCACCCGTCCCCTAATCCTAACCCGTACGCTGACACTAACCCGCGCCCTCACACGTACGCTCCCCCTAGAGCGTTGTCGTACCCTCACCTGGACCCTAAACCGTCCCCGTACCCTAACCCTAACCCTAGCCCGAACCCTAACCCTAACCCTTCCCCGAAGCCTGACCCTCACCCGTCCCCTAATCCTAACCCGTACGCTGACACTAACCCGCGCCCTCACACGTACGCTCCCCCTAGAGCGTTGTCGTACCCTCACCTTGACCCTAAACCGTCCCAGTCCCCTAACCCTAACCCTAGCCCGAACCCTAACCCTAACCCTTCCCCGAAGCCTGACCCTCAGCCGTCCCCTAATCCTAACCCGTACGCTGACACTAACCCGCGCCCTCACACGTACGCTCCCCCTAGAGCGTTGTCGTACCCTCACCTGGACCCTAAACCGTCCCCGTCCCCTAACCCTAACCCTAGCCCGAACCCTAACCCTAACCCTTCCCCGAAGCCTGACCCTCACCCGTCCCCTAATCCTAACCCGTACGCTGACACTAACCCGCGCCCTCACACGTACGCTCCCCCTAGAGCATTGTCGTACCCTCACCTGGACCCTAAACCGTCCCCGTCCCCTAACCCTAACCCTAGCCCGAACCCTAACCCTAACCCTTCCCCGAAGCCTGACCCTCACCCGTCCCCTAATCCTAACCCGTACGCTGACACTAACCCGCGCCCTCACACGTACGCTCCCCCTAGAGCGTTGTCGTACCCTCACCTGGACCCTAAACCGTCCCCGTCCCCTAACCCTAACCCTAGCCCGAACCCTAACCCTAACCCTTCCCCGAAGCCTGACCCTCACCCGTCCCCTAATCCTAACCCGTACGCTGACACTAACCCGCGCCCTCACACGTACGCTCCCCCTAGAGCGTTGTCGTACCCTCACCTGGACCCTAAACCGTGCCCGTCCCCTAACCCTAACCCTAGCCTGAACCCTATCCCTAACCCTTCCCCGAAGCCTGACCCTCAGCCGTCCCCTAATCCTAACCCGTACGCTGACACTAACCCGCGCCCTCACACGTCCGCTCCCCCTACAGCGTTGTCATACCCTCACCTGGACCCTAAACCGTCCCGTCCCCTAACCCTAACCCTAGCCCGAACCCTAACCCTAACCCTTCCCCGAAGCCTGACCCTCACCCGTCCCCTAATCCTAACCCGTACGCTGATACTAACCCGCGCCCTCACACGTAAGCTCCCCCTAGAGCGTTGTCGTACCCTCACCTGGACCCTAAACCGTCCCCGTCCACTAACCCTAACCCTAGCCCGAACCCTAACCCTAACCCTTCCCCGAAGCCTGACCCTCAGCCGTCCCCTAATCCTAACCCGTACGCTGACACTAACCCGCGCCCTCACACGTACGCTCCCCCTAGAGCGTTGTCGTACCCTCACCTGGACCCTAAACCGTCCCCGTCCCCTAACCCTAACCCTAGCCCGAATTCTAACCCTAACACTTCCCCGAAGCCTGACACTCACCCGTCCCCTAATCCTAACCCGTACGCTGACACTAACCCGCGCCCTCACACGTACGCTCCCCCTAGAGCGTTGTCGTACCCTCACCTGGACCCTAAACCGTCCCCGTCCCCTAACCCTAACCCTAGCCCGAACCCTAACCCTAACCCTTCACCGAAGCCTGACCCTCACCCGTCCCCTAAACCTAACCCGTACGCTGACACTAACCCGCGCCCTCACACGTACGCTCCCCCTAGAGCGTTGTCGTACCCTCACCTTGACCCTAAACCGTCCCCGTCCCCTAACCCTAACCCTAGCCCGAACCCTAACCCTAACCCTTCCCCGAAGCCGGACCCTCAGCCGTCCCCTAATCCTAACCCGTACGCTGACACTAACCCGCGCCCTCACACGTATGCTCCCCCTAGAGCGTTGTCGTACCCTCACCTGGACCCTAAACCGTCCCCGTCCCCTAACCCTAACCCTAGCCCGAACCCTAACCCTAACCCTTCCCCGAAGCCTGACCCTCACCCGTCCCCTAATCCTAACCCGTACGCTGACACTAACCCGCGCCCTCACACGTACGCTCCCCCTAGAGCGTTGTCGTACCCTCACCTGGACCCTAAACCGTCCCCGTCCCCTAACCCTAACCCTAGCCCGAACCCTAACCCTAACCCTTCCCCGAAGCCTGACCCTCACCCGTCCCCTAATCCTAACCCGTACGCTGACACTAACCCGCGCCCTCACACGTACGCTCCCCCTAGAGCGTTGTCGTACCCTCACCTGGACCCTAAACCGTCCCCGTCCCCTAACCCTAACCCTAGCCTGAACCCTAACCCTAACCCTTCCCCGAAGCCTGACCCTCAGCCGTCCCCTAATCCTAACCCGTACGCTGACACTAACCCGCGCCCTCACACGTACGCTCCCCCTAGAGCGTTGTCGTACCCTCACCTGGACCCTAAACCGTCCCCGTCCCCTCACCCTAACCCTAGCCCGAACCCTAACCCTAACCCTTCCCCGAAGCCTGACCCTCACCCGTCCCGTAATCCTAACCCGTACGCTGACACTAAACCGCGCCCTCACACGTACGCTCCCCCTAGCGCGTTGTCGTACCCTCACCTGGACCCTAAACCGTCCCCGTCCCCTAACCCTAACCCTAGCCCGAACCCTAACCCTAACCCTTCCCCGAAGCCTGACCCTCAGCCGTCCCCTAATCCTAACCCGTACGCTGACACTAACCCACGCCCTCACACGTACGCTCCCCCTAGAGCGTTGTCGTACCCTCACCTGGACCCTAAACCGTCCCCGTCCCCTCACCCTAACCCTAGCCCGAACCCTAAACCTAACCCTTCCCCGAAGCCTGACCCTCACCCGTCCCGTAATCCTAACCCGTACGCTGACACTAAACCGCGCCCTCACACGTACGCTCCCCATAGAGCGTTGTCGTACCCTCACCTGGACCCTAAACCGTCCCCGTCCCCTAACCCTAACCCTAGCCCGAACCCTAACCCTAACCCTTCCCCGAAGCCTGACCCTCACCCGTCCCCTAATCCTAACCCGTACGCTGACACTAACCCGCGCCCTCACACGTACGCTCCCCCTAGAGCTTTGTCGTACCCTCACCTGGACCCTAAACCGTCCCCGTCCCCTAACCCTAACCCTAGCCCGAACCCTAACCCTAAACCTTCCCCGAAGCCTGACCCTCAGCCGTCCCCTAATCCTAACCCGTACGCTGACACTAACCCGCGCCCTCACACGTACGCTCCCCCTAGAGCGTTATCGTACCCTCACCTGGACCCTAAACCGTCCCCGTCCCCTAACCCTAGCCCGAATCCTAACCCTAACCCTTCCCCGAAGCCAGACCCTCACCCGTCCCCTAATCCTAACCCGTACGCTGACACTAACCCGCGCCCTCACACGTACGCTCCCCCTAGAGCGTTGTCGTACCCTCACCTGGACCCTAAACCGTCCCCGTCCCCTAACCCTAACCCTAGCCCGAACCCTAACCCTAACCCTTCCCCGAAGCCTGACCCTCACCCGTCCCCTAATCCTAACCCGTACGCTGACACTAACCCGCGCCCTCACACGTACGCTCCCCCTAGAGCGTTGTCGTACCCTCACCTTGACCCTAAACCGTCCCAGTCCCCTAACCCTAACCCTAGCCCGAACCCTAACCCTAACCCTTCCCCGAAGCCTGACCCTCAGCCGTCCCCTAATCCTAACCCGTACGCTGACACTAACCCGCGCCCTCACACGTACGCTCCCCCTAGAGCGTTGTCGTACCCTCACCTGGACCCTAAACCGTCCCCGTCCCCTAACCCTAACCCTAGCCCGAACCCTAACCCTAACCCTTCCCCGAAGCCTGACCCTCACCCGTCCCCTAATCCTAACCCGTACGCTGACACTAACCCGCGCCCTCACACGTACGCTCCCCCTAGAGCATTGTCGTACCCTCACCTGGACCCTAAACCGTCCCCGTCCCCTAACCCTAACCCTAGCCCGAACCCTAACCCTAACCCTTCCCCGAAGCCTGACCCTCACCCGTCCCCTAATCCTAACCCGTACGCTGACACTAACCCGCGCCCTCACACGTACGCTCCCCCTAGAGCGTTGTCGTACCCTCACCTGGACCCTAAACCGTCCCCGTCCCCTAACCCTAACCCTAGCCCGAACCCTAACCCTAACCCTTCCCCGAAGCCTGACCCTCACCCGTCCCCTAATCCTAACCCGTACGCTGACACTAACCCGCGCCCTCACACGTACGCTCCCCCTAGAGCGTTGTCGTACCCTCACCTGGACCCTAAACCGTCCCCGTCCCCTAACCCTAACCCTAGCCTGAACCCTATCCCTAACCCTTCCCCGAAGCCTGACCCTCAGCCGTCCCCTAATCCTAACCCGTACGCTGACACTAACCCGCGCCCTCACACGTCCGCTCCCCCTACAGCGTTGTCATACCCTCACCTGGACCCTAAACCGTCCCGTCCCCTAACCCTAACCCTAGCCCGAACCCTAACCCTAACCCTTCCCCGAAGCCTGACCCTCACCCGTCCCCTAATCCTAACCCGTACGCTGATACTAACCCGCGCCCTCACACGTAAGCTCCCCCTAGAGCGTTGTCGTACCCTCACCTGGACCCTAAACCGTCCCCGTCCACTAACCCTAACCCTAGCCCGAACCCTAACCCTAACCCTTCCCCGAAGCCTGACCCTCAGCCGTCCCCTAATCCTAACCCGTACGCTGACACTAACCCGCGCCCTCACACGTACGCTCCCCCTAGAGCGTTGTCGTACCCTCACCTGGACCCTAAACCGTCCCCGTCCCCTAACCCTAACCCTAGCCCGAATTCTAACCCTAACACTTCCCCGAAGCCTGACACTCACCCGTCCCCTAATCCTAACCCGTACGCTGACACTAACCCGCGCCCTCACACGTACGCTCCCCCTAGAGCGTTGTCGTACCCTCACCTGGACCCTAAACCGTCCCCGTCCCCTAACCCTAACCCTAGCCCGAACCCTAACCCTAACCCTTCACCGAAGCCTGACCCTCACCCGTCCCCTAAACCTAACCCGTACGCTGACACTAACCCGCGCCCTCACACGTACGCTCCCCCTAGAGCGTTGTCGTACCCTCACCTTGACCCTAAACCGTCCCCGTCCCCTAACCCTAACCCTAGCCCGAACCCTAACCCTAACCCTTCCCCGAAGCCGGACCCTCAGCCGTCCCCTAATCCTAACCCGTACGCTGACACTAACCCGCGCCCTCACACGTATGCTCCCCCTAGAGCGTTGTCGTACCCTCACCTGGACCCTAAACCGTCCCCGTCCCCTAACCCTAACCCTAGCCCGAACCCTAACCCTAACCCTTCCCCGAAGCCTGACCCTCACCCGTCCCCTAATCCTAACCCGTACGCTGACACTAACCCGCGCCCTCACACGTACGCTCCCCCTAGAGCGTTGTCGTACCCTCACCTTGACCCTAAACCGTCCCCGTCCCCTAACCCTAACCCTAGCCCGAACCCTAACCCTAACCCTTCCCCGAAGCCTGACCCTCACCCGTCCCCTAATCCTAACCCGTACGCTGACACTAACCCGCGCCCTCACACGTACGCTCCCCCTAGAGCGTTGTCGTACCCTCACCTGGACCCTAAACCGTCCCCGTCCCCTAACCCTAACCCTAGCCCGAAGCCTAACCCTAACCCTTCCCCGAAGCCTGACCCTCAGCCGTCCCCTAATCCTAACCCGTACGCTGACACTAACCCGCGCCCTCACACGTACGCTCCCCCTAGAGCGTTGTCGTACCCTCACCTGGACCCTAAACCGTCCCCGTCCCCTAACCCTAACCCTAGCCCGAACCCTAACCCTAACCCTTCCCCGAAGCCTGACCCTCAGCCGTCCCCTAATCCTAACCCGTACGCTGACACTAACCCGCGCCCTCACACGTACGCTCCCCCTAGAGCGTTGTCGTACCCTCACCTGGACCCTAAACCGTCCCCGTCCCCTCACCCTAAGCCTAACCCGAACCCTAACCCTAACCCTTCCCCGAAGCCTGACCCTCACCCGTCCCGTAATCCTAACCCGTACGCTGACACTAAACCGCGCCCTCACACGTACGCTCCCCCTAGCGCGTTGTCGTACCCTCACCTGGACCCTAAACCGTCCCCGTCCCCTAACCCTAACCCTAGCCCGAACCCTAACCCTAACCCTTCCCCGAAGCCTGACCCTCAGCCGTCCCCTAATCCTAACCCGTACGCTGACACTAACCCGCGCCCTCACACGTACGCTCCCCCTAGAGCGTTGTCGTACCCTCACCTGGACCCTAAACCGTCCCCGTCCCCTCACCCTAACCCTAGCCCGAACCCTAAAACTAACCCTTCCCCGAAGCCTGACCCTCACCCGTCCCGTAATCCTAACCCGTACGCTGACACTAAACCACGCCCTCACACGTACGCTCCCCATAGAGCGTTTTCGTACCCTCACCTGGACCCTAAACCGTCCCCGTCCCCTAACCCTAACCCTAGCCCGAACCCTAACCCTAACCCTTCCCCGAAGCCTGACCCTCACCCGTCCCCTAATCCTAACCCGTACGCTGACACTAACCCACGCCCTCACACGTACGCTCCCCCTAGAGCGTTGTCGTACCCTCACCTGGACCCTAAACCGTCCCCGTCCCCTAACCCTAACCCTAGCCCGAACCCTAACCCTAACCCTTCCCCGAAGCCTGACCCTCACCCGTCCCCTAATCCTAACCCGTACGCTGACACTAACCCGCGCCCTCACACGTACGCTTCCCCTAGAGCGTTGTCGTACCCTCACCTGGACCCTAAACCGTCCCCGTCCCCTAACCCTAACCCTAGCCCGAATCCTAACCCTAACCCTTCCCCGAAGCCTGACCCTCACCCGTCCCCTAATCCTAACCCGTACGCTGACACTAACCCGCGCCCTCACACGTACGCTCCCCCTAGAGCGTTGTCGTACCCTCACCTGGACCCTAAACCGTCCCCGTCCCCTAACCCTAACCCTAGCCCGAACCCTAACCCTAACCCTTCCCCGAAGCCTGACCCTCACCCGTCCCCTAATCCTAACCCGTACGCTGACACTAACCCACGCCCTCACACTTACGCTCCCCCTAGAGCGTTGTCGAACCCTCACCTGGACCCTAAATCGTCCCCGTCCCCTAACCCTAACCCTAGCCCGAACCCTAACCCTAACCCTTCCCCGAAGCCTGACCCTCAGCCGTCCCCTAATCCTAAGCCGTACGCTGACACTAACCCGCGCCCTCACACGTACGCTCCCCCTAGAGCGTTGTCGTACCCTCACCTGGACCCTAACCCGTCCCCGTCCCCTAACCCTAACCCGAACCCTAACCCTAACCCTTCCCCGAAGCCTGACCCTCACCCGTCCCCTAATCCTAACCCGTACGCTGACACTAACCCGCGCCCTCACACGTACGCTCCCCCTAGAGCGTTGTCGTACCCTCACCTGGACCCTAAACCGTCCCCGTCCCCTAACCCTAACCCTAGCCCGAACCCTAACCCTAACCCTTCCCCGAAGCCTGACCCTCACCCGTCCCCTAATCCTAACCCGTACGCTGACACTAACCCGTGCCCTCACACGTACGCTCCCCCTAGAGCGTTGTCGTACCCTCACCTTGACCCTAAACCGTCCCCGTCCCCTCACCCTAACCCTAGCCCGAACCCTAACCCTAACCCTTCCCCGAAGCCTGACCCTCACCCGTCCCGTAATCCTAACACGTACGCTGACACTAAACCACGCCCTCACACGTACGCTCCCCCTAGAGCGTTGTCGTACCCTCACCTGGACCCTAAACCGTCCCCGTCCCCTAACCCTAACCCTAGCCCGAACCCTAACCCTAACCCTTCCCCGAAGCCTGACCCTCAGCCGTCCCCTAATCCTAACCCGTACGCTGACACTAACCCGCGCCCTCACACGTACGCTCCCCCTAGAGCGTTGTCGTACCCTCACCTGGTCCCTAAACCGTCCCCGTCCCCTCACCCTAACCCTAGCCCGAACCCTAACCCTAACCCTTCCCCGAAGCCTGACCCTCACCCGTCCCGTAATCCTAACCCGTACGCTGACACTAAACCGCGCCCTCACACGTACGCTCCCCCTAGAGCGTTGTCGTACCCTCACCTGGACCCTAAACCGTCCCCGTCCCCTAACCCTAACCCTAGCCCGAACCCTAACCCTAACCCTTCCCCGAAGCCTAACCCTCACCCGTCCCCTAATCCTAACCCGTACGCTGACACTAACCCGCGCCCTCACACGTACACTCCCCCTAGAGCTTTGTCGTACCCTCACCTGGCCCCTAAACCGTCCCCGTCCCCTAACCCTAACCCTAGCCCGAACCCTAACCCTAACCCTTCCCCGAAGCCTGACCCTCAGCCGTCCCCTAATCCTAACCCGTACGCTGACACTAACCCGCGCCCTCACACGTACGCTCCCCCTAGAGCGTTGTCGTACCCTCACCTGGACCCTAAACCGTCCCCGTCCCCTAACCCTAACCCTAGCCCGAATCCTAACCCTAACCCTTCCCCGAAGCCTGACCCTCAGCCGTCCCCTAATCCTAACCCGTACGCTGACACTAACCCACGCCCTCACACGTACGCTCCCCCTAGAGCGTTGTCGTACCCTCACCTGGACCCTAAACCGTCCCCGTCCCCTAACCCTAACCCTAGCCCGAACCCTAACCCTAACCCTTCCCCGAAGCCTGACCCTCAGCCGTCCCCTAATCCTAACACGTACGCTGACACTAACCCGCGCCCTCACACGTACGCTCCCCCTAGAGCGTTGTCGTACCCTCACCTGGACCCTAAACCGTCCCCGTCCCCTAACCCTAACCCTAGCCCGAAGCCTAACCCTAACCCTTCCCCGAAGCCTGACCCTCAGCCGTCCCCTAATCCTAACCCGTACGCTGACACTAACCTGCGCCCTCACACGTACGCTCCCCCTAGAGCGTTGTCGTACCCTCACCTGGACCCTAAACCGTCCCCGTCCCCTAACCCTAACCCTAGCCCGAAGCCTAACCCTAACCCTTCCCCGAAGCCTGACCCTCAGCCGTCCCCTAATCCTAACCCGTACGCTGACACTAACCCGCGCCCTCACACGTACGCTCCCCCTAGAGCGTTGTCGTACCCTCACCTGGACCCTAAACCGTCCCCGTCCCCTAACCCTAACCCTAGCCCGAAGCCTAACCCTAACCCTTCCTCGAAGCCTGACCCTCAGCCGTTCCCTAATCCTAACCCGTACGCTGACACTAACCCGCGCCCTCACACGTACGCTCCCCCTAGAGCGTTGTCGTACCCTCACCTGGACCCTAAACCGTCCCCGTCCCCTAACCCTAACCCTAGCCCGAACCCTAACCCTAACCCTTCCCCGAAGCCTGACCCTCAGCCGTCCCCTAATCCTAACCCGTACGCTGACACTAACCCGCGCCCTCACACGTACGCTCCCCCTAGAGCGTTGTCGTACCCTCACCTGGACCCTAAACCGTCCCCGTCCCCTAACCCTAACCCTAGCCCGAACCTTAACCCTAACCCTTCCCCGAAGCCTGACCCTCAGCCGTCCCCTAATCCTAACCCGTACGCTGACACTAACCCGCGCCCTCACACGTACGCTCCCCCTAGAGCGTTGTCGTACCCTCACCTGGACCCTAAACCGTCCCCGTCCCCTAACCCTAACCCTAGCCCGAAGCCTAACCCTAACCCTTCCCCGAAGCCTGACCCTCAGCCGTCCCCTAATCCTAACCCGTACGCTGACACTAACCCGCGCCCTCACACGTACGCTCCCCCTAGAGCGTTGTCGTACCCTCACCTGGACCCTAAACCGTCCCCGTCCCCTAACCCTAACCCTAGCCCGAAGCCTAACCCTAACCCTTCCCCGAAGCCTGACCCTCAGCCGTCCCCTAATCCTAACCCGTACGCTGAAACTAACCCGCGCCCTCACACGTACGCTCCCCCTAGAGCGTTGTCGTACCCTCACCTGGACCCTAAACCGTCCCCGTCCCCTAACCCTAACCCTAGCCCGAAGCCTAACCCTAACACTTCCCCGAAGCCTGACCCTCAGCTGTCCCCTAATACTAACCCGTACGCTGACACTAACCCGCGCCCTCACACGTACGCTCCCCCTAGAGCGTTGTCGTACCCTCACCTGGACCCTAAACCGTCCCCGTCCCCTAACCCTAACCCTAGCCCGAACCCTAACCCTAACCCTTCCCCGAAGCCTGACCCTCAGCCGTCCCCTAATCCTAACCCGTACGCTGACACTAACCCGCGCCCTCACACGTACGCTCCCCCTAGAGCGTTGTCGTACCCTCACCTGGACCCTAAACCGTCCCCGTCCCCTAACCCTAACCCTAGCCCGAACCCTAACCCTAACCCTTCCCCGAAGCCTGACCCTCAGCCGTCCCCTAATCCTAACCCGTACGCTGACACTAACCCGCGCCCTCACACGTACGCTCCCCCTAGAGCGTTGTACCCTCACCTGGACCCTAAACCGTCCCCGTCCCCTAACCCTAACCCTAGCCCGAAGCCTAACCCTAACCCTTCCCCGAAGCCTGACACTCAGCCGTCCCCTAATCCTAACCCGTACGCTGACACTAACCCGCGCCCTCACACGTACGCTCCCCCTAGAGTGTTGTCGTACCCTCACCTGGACCCTAAACTGTCCCCGTCCCCTATCCCTAACCCTGGCCCGAACCCTAACCCTAACCCTTCCCCGAAGCCTGACCCTCAGCCGTCCCCTAATCCTAACCCGTACGCTGACACTAACCCGCGCCCTCACACGTACGCTCCCCCTAGAGCGTTGTCGTACCCTCACCTGGACCCTAAACCGTCCCCGTCCCCTAACCCTAACCCTAGCCCGAAGCCTAACCCTAACCCTTCCCCGAAGCCTGACCCTCAGCCGTCCCCTAATCCTAACCCGTACGCTGACACTAACCCGCGCCCTCACACGTACGCTCCCCCTAGAGCGTTGTCGTACCCTCACCTGGACCCTAAGCCGTCCCCGTCCCCTAACCCTAACCCTAGCCCGAACCTTAACCCTAACCCTTCCCCGAAGCCTGACCCTCAGCCGTCCCCTAATCCTAACCCGTACGCTGACACTAACCCGCGCCCTCACACGTACGCTCCCCCTAGAGCGTTGTCGTACCCTCACCTGGACCCTAAACCGTCCCCGTCCCCTAACCCTAACCCTAGCCCGAACCCTAACCCTAACACTTCCACGAAGCCTGACCCTCAGCCGTCCCCTAATCCTAACCCGTACGCTGACACTAACCCGCGCCCTCACACGTACGCTCCCCCTAGAGCGTTGTCGTACCCTCACCTGGACCCTAAACCGTCCCCGTCCCCTAACCCTAACCCTAGCCCGAACCCTAACCCTAACCCTTCCCCGAAGCCTGACCCTCAGCCGTCCCCTAATCCTAACCCGTACGCTGACACTAACCCGCGCCCTCACACGTACGCTCCCCCTAGAGCGTTGTCGTACCCTCACCTGGACCCTAAACCGTCCCAGTCCGCTAACCCTAACCCTAGCCCAAACCCTGACCCTAACCCTTCCCAGAAGCCTGACCCTCACCCGTCCCCTAATCCTAACCCGTACGCTGACACTAACCCACGCCCTCACACGTACGCTCCCCCTAGAGCGTTGTCGTACCCTCACCTGGACCCTAAACCGTCCCCGTCCCCTCACCCTAACCCTAGCCCGAACCCTAACCCTAACCCTTCCCCGAAACCTGACCCTCAGCCGTCCCCTAATCCTAACCCGTACGCTGACACTAACCCGCGCCCTCACACGTACGCTCCCCCTAGAGCGTTGTCGTACCCTCACCTTGACCCTAAACCGTCCCCGTCCCCTCACCCTAACCCTAGCCCGAACCCTAACCCTAACCCTTCCCCGAAGCCTGACCCTCACCCGTCCCGTAATCCTAACACGTACGCTGACACTAAACCACGCCCTCACACGTACGCTCCCCCTAGAGCGTTGTCGTACCCTCACCTGGACCCTAAACCGTCCCCGTCCCCTAACCCTAACCCTAGCCCGAACCCTAACCCTAACCCTTCCCCGAAGCCTGACCCTCAGCCGTCCCCTAATCCTAACCCGTACGCTGACACTAACCCGCGCCCTCACACGTACGCTCCCCCTAGAGCGTTGTCGTACCCTCACCTGGTCCCTAAACCGTCCCCGTCCCCTCACCCTAACCCTAGCCCGAACCCTAACCCTAACCCTTCCCCGAAGCCTGACCCTCACCCGTCCCGTAATCCTAACCCGTACGCTGACACTAAACCGCGCCCTCACACGTACGCTCCCCCTAGAGCGTTGTCGTACCCTCACCTGGACCCTAAACCGTCCCCGTCCCCTAACCCTAACCCTAGCCCGAACCCTAACCCTAACCCTTCCCCGAAGCCTAACCCTCACCCGTCCCCTAATCCTAACCCGTACGCTGACACTAACCCGCGCCCTCACACGTACACTCCCCCTAGAGCTTTGTCGTACCCTCACCTGGACCCTAAACCGTCCCCGTCCCCTAACCCTAACCCTAGCCCGAACCCTAACCCTAACCCTTCCCCGAAGCCTGACCCTCAGCCGTCCCCTAATCCTAACCCGTACGCTGACACTAACCCGCGCCCTCACACGTACGCTCCCCCTAGAGCGTTGTCGTACCCTCACCTGGACCCTAAACCGTCCCCGTCCCCTAACCCTAACCCTAGCCCGAATCCTAACCCTAACCCTTCCCCGAAGCCTGACCCTCAGCCGTCCCCTAATCCTAACCCGTACGCTGACACTAACCCACGCCCTCACACGTACGCTCCCCCTAGAGCGTTGTCGTACCCTCACCTGGACCCTAAACCGTCCCCGTCCCCTAACCCTAACCCTAGCCCGAACCCTAACCCTAACCCTTCCCCGAAGCCTGACCCTCAGCCGTCCCCTAATCCTAACACGTACGCTGACACTAACCCGCGCCCTCACACGTACGCTCCCCCTAGAGCGTTGTCGTACCCTCACCTGGACCCTAAACCGTCCCCGTCCCCTAACCCTAACCCTAGCCCGAAGCCTAACCCTAACCCTTCCCCGAAGCCTGACCCTCAGCCGTCCCCTAATCCTAACCCGTACGCTGACACTAACCCGCGCCCTCACACGTACGCTCCCCCTAGAGCGTTGTCGTACCCTCACCTGGACCCTAAACCGTCCCCGTCCCCTAACCCTAACCCTAGCCCGAAGCCTAACCCTAACCCTTCCCCGAAGCCTGACCCTCAGCCGTCCCCTAATCCTAACCCGTACGCTGACACTAACCCGCGCCCTCACACGTACGCTCCCCCTAGAGCGTTGTCGTACCCTCACCTGGACCCTAAACCGTCCCCGTCCCCTAACCCTAACCCTAGCCCGAAGCCTAACCCTAACCCTTCCTCGAAGCCTGACCCTCAGCCGTCCCCTAATCCTAACCCGTACGCTGACACTAACCCGCGCCCTCACACGTACGCTCCCCCTAGAGCGTTGTCGTACCCTCACCTGGACCCTAAACCGTCCCCGTCCCCTAACCCTAACCCTAGCCCGAACCCTAACCCTAACCCTTCCCCGAAGCCTGACCCTCAGCCGTCCCCTAATCCTAACCCGTACGCTGACACTAACCCGCGCCCTCACACGTACGCTCCCCCTAGAGCGTTGTCGTACCCTCACCTGGACCCTAAACCGTCCCCGTCCCCTAACCCTAACCCTAGCCCGAACCTTAACCCTAACCCTTCCCCGAAGCCTGACCCTCAGCCGTCCCCTAATCCTAACCCGTACGCTGACACTAACCCGCGCCCTCACACGTACGCTCCCCCTAGAGCGTTGTCGTACCCTCACCTGGACCCTAAACCGTCCCCGTCCCCTAACCCTAACCCTAGCCCGAAGCCTAACCCTAACCCTTCCCCGAAGCCTGACCCTCAGCCGTCCCCTAATCCTAACCCGTACGCTGACACTAACCCGCGCCCTCACACGTACGCTCCCCCTAGAGCGTTGTCGTACCCTCACCTGGACCCTAAACCGTCCCCGTCCCCTAACCCTAACCCTAGCCCGAAGCCTAACCCTAACCCTTCCCCGAAGCCTGACCCTCAGCCGTCCCCTAATCCTAACCCGTACGCTGAAATTAACCCGCGCCCTCACACGTACGCTCCCCCTAGAGCGTTGTCGTACCCTCACCTGGACCCTAAACCGTCCCCGTCCCCTAACCCTAACCCTAGCCCGAAGCCTAACCCTAACACTTCCCCGAAGCCTGACCCTCAGCTGTCCCCTAATACTAACCCGTACGCTGACACTAACCCGCGCCCTCACACGTACGCTCCCCCTAGAGCGTTGTCGTACCCTCACCTGGACCCTAAACCGTCCCCGTCCCCTAACCCTAACCCTAGCCCGAACCCTAACCCTAACCCTTCCCCGAAGCCTGACCCTCAGCCGTCCCCTAATCCTAACCCGTACGCTGACACTAACCCGCGCCCTCACACGTACGCTCCCCCTAGAGCGTTGTCGTACCCTCACCTGGACCCTAAACCGTCCCCGTCCCCTAACCCTAACCCTAGCCCGAACCCTAACCCTAACCCTTCCCCGAAGCCTGACCCTCAGCCGTCCCCTAATCCTAACCCGTACGCTGACACTAACCCGCGCCCTCACACGTACGCTCCCCCTAGAGCGTTGTACCCTCACCTGGACCCTAAACCGTCCCCGTCCCCTAACCCTAACCCTAGCCCGAAGCCTAACCCTAACCCTTCCCCGAAGCCTGACACTCAGCCGTCCCCTAATCCTAACCCGTACGCTGACACTAACCCGCGCCTTCACACGTACGCTCCCCCTAGAGTGTTGTCGTACCCTCACCTGGACCCTAAACTGTCCCCGTCCCCTATCCCTAACCCTGGCCCGAACCCTAACCCTAACCCTTCCCCGAAGCCTGACCCTCAGCCGTCCCCTAATCCTAACCCGTACGCTGACACTAACCCGCGCCCTCACACGTACGCTCCCCCTAGAGCGTTGTCGTACCCTCACCTGGACCCTAAACCGTCCCCGTCCCCTAACCCTAACCCTAGCCCGAAGCCTAACCCTAACCCTTCCCCGAAGCCTGACCCTCAGCCGTCCCCTAATCCTAACCCGTACGCTGACACTAACCCGCGCCCTCACACGTACGCTCCCCCTAGAGCGTTGTCGTACCCTCACCTGGACCCTAAGCCGTCCCCGTCCCCTAACCCTAACCCTAGCCCGAAGCCTAACCCTAACCCTTCCCCGAAGCCTGACCCTCAGCCGTCCCCTAATCCTAACCCGTACGCTGACACTAACCCGCGCCCTCACACGTACGCTCCCCCTAGAGCGTTGTCGTACCCTCACCTGGACCCTAAACCGTCCCCGTCCCCTAACCCTAACCCTAGCCCGAAGCCTAACCCTAACCCTTCCCCGAAGCCTGACCCTCAGCCGTCCCCTAATCCTAACCCGTACGCTGACACTAACCCGCGCCCTCACACGTACGCTCCCCCTAGAGCGTTGTCGTACCCTCACCTGGACCCTAAACCGTCCCCGTCCCCTAACCCTAACCCTAGCCCGAAGCCTAACCCTAACCCTTCCCCGAAGCCTGACCCTCAGCCGTCCCCTAATCCTAACCCGTAGGCTGACACTAACCCGCGCCCTCACACGTACGCTCCCCCTAGAGCGTTGTCGTACCCTCACCTGGACCCTAAACCGTCCCCGTCCCCTAACCCTAACCCTAGCCCGAAGCCTAACCCTAACCCTTCCCCGAAGCCTGACCCTCAGCCGTCCCCTAATCCTAACCCGTACGCTGACACTAACCCGCGCCCTCACACGTACGCTCCCCCTAGAGCGTTGTCGTACCCTCACCTGGACCCTAAACCGTCCCCGTCCCCTAACCCTAACCCTAGCCCGAAGCCTAACCCTAACACTTCCCCGAAGCCTGACACTCAGCCGTTCCCTAATCCTAACCCGTACGCTGACACTAACCCGCGCCCTCACACGTACGCTCCCCCTAGAGCGTTGTCGTACCCTCACCTGGACCCTAAACTGTGTCCGTCCCCTATCCCTAACACTAGCCTGAACCCTAACCCTAACCCTTCCCCGAAGCCTGACCCTCAGCCGTCCCCTAATCCTAACCCGTACGCTGACACTAACCCGCGCCCTCACACGTACGCTCCCCCTAGAGTGTTGTCGTACCCTCACCTGGACCCTAAACCGTCCCCGTCCCCTAACCCTAACCCTAGCCCGAACCCTAACCCTAACCCTTCCCCTCAGCCTGACCCTCAGCCGTCCCCTAATCCTAACCCGTACGCTGACACTAACCCGCGCCCTCACACGTACGCTCCCCCTAGAGCGTTGTCGTACCCTCACCTGGACCCTAAACTGTCCCCGTCCCCTAACCCTAGCCCGAAGCCTAACCCTAACCCTTCCCCGAAGCCTGACCCTCAGCCGTCCCCTAATCCTAAACCGTACGCTGACACTAACCCGCGCCCTCACACGTACGCTCCCCCTAGAGCGTTGTCGTAACCTCACCTGGACCCTAAACCGTACCCGTCCCCTAACCCTAACCCTAGCCCGAAGCCTAACCCTAACCCTTCCCCGAAGCCTGACACTCAGCCGTCCCCTAATCCTAACCCGTAAGCTGACACTAACCCGCGCCCTCACACGTACGCTCCCCCTAGAGCGTTGTCGTACCCTCACCTGGACCCTAAGCCGTCCCCGTCCCCTAACCCTAACCCTAGCCCGAAGCCTAACCCTAACACTTCCCCGAAGCCTGACCCTCAGCCGTCCCCTAATCCTAACCCGTACGCTGACACTAACCCGCGCCCTCACACGTACGCTCCCCCTAGAGCGTTGTCGTACCCTCACCTGGACCCTAAACCGTCCCCGTCCCCTAACCCTAACCCTAGCCCGAAGCCTAACCCTAACCCTTCCCCGAAGCCTGACCCTCAGCCGTCCCCTAATCCTAACCCGTATGCTGACACTAACCCGCGCCCTCACACGTACGCTCCCCCTAGAGCGTTGTCGTACCCTCACCTGGACCCTAAGCCGTCCCCGTCCCCTATCCCTAACCCTAGCCCGAACCCTAACCCTAACCCTTCCCCGAAGCCTGACCCTCAGCCGTCCCCTAATCCTAACCCGTACGCTGACACTAACCCGCGCCCTCACACGTACGCTCCCCCTAGAGCGTTGTCGTACCCTCACCTGGACCCTAAACCGTCCCCGTCCCCTAACCCTAACCCTAGCCCGAAGCCTAACCCTAACCCTTCCCCGAAGCCTGACCCTCAGCCGTCCCCTAATCCTAACCCGTACGCTGACACTAACCCGCGCCCTCACACGTACGCTCCCCCTAGAGCGTTGTCGTACCCTCACCTGGACCCTAAGCCGTCCCCGTCCCCTAACCCTAACCCTAGCCCGAAGCCTAACCCTAACCCTTCCCCGAAGCCTGACCCTCAGCCGTCCCCTAATCCTAACCCGTACGCTGACACTAACCCGCGCCCTCACACGTACGCTCCCCCTAGAGCGTTGTCGTACCCTCACCTGGACCCTAAACCGTCCCCGTCCCCTAACCCTAACCCTAGCCCGAAGCCTAACCCTAACCCTTCCCCGAAGCCTGACCCTCAGCCGTCCCCTAATCCTAACCCGTACGCTGACACTAACCCGCGCCCTCACACGTACGCTCCCCCTAGAGCGTTGTCGTACCCTCACCTGGACCCTAAACCGTCCCCGTCCCCTAACCCTAACCCTAGCCCGAAGCCTAACCCTAACCCTTCCCCGAAGCCTGACCCTCAGCCGTCCCCTAATCCTAACCCGTAGGCTGACACTAACCCGCGCCCTCACACGTACGCTCCCCCTAGAGCGTTGTCGTACCCTCACCTGGACCCTAAACCGTCCCCGTCCCCTAACCCTAACCCTAGCCCGAAGCCTAACCCTAACCCTTCCCCGAAGCCTGACCCTCAGCCGTCCCCTAATCCTAACCCGTACGCTGACACTAAACCACGCCCTCACACGTACGCTCCCCCTAGAGCGTTGTCGTACCCTCACCTGGACCCGAAACCGTCCCCGTCCCCTAACCCTAACCCTGGCCCGAACCCTAACCCTAACCCTTCCCCGAAGCCTGACCCTCAGCCGTCCCCTAATCCTAACCCGTACGCTGACACTAACCCGCGCCCTCACACGTACGCTCCCCCTAGAGCGTTGTCGTACCCTCACCTGGACCCTAAACCGTCCCCGTCCCCTAACCCTAACCCTAGCCCGAAGCCTAACCCAAACCCTTCCCCGAAGCCTGACCCTCAGCCGTCCCCTAATCCTAACCCGTACGCTGACACTAACCCGCGCCCTCACACGTACGCTCCCCCTAGAGCGTTGTCGTACCCTCACCTGGACCCTAAACCGTCCCCGTCCCCTAACCCTAACCCTAGCCCGAAGCCTAACCCTAACCCTTCCCCGAAGCCTGACCCTCAGCCGTCCCCTAATCCTAACCCGTACGCTGACAGTAACCCGCGCCCTCACACGTACGCTCCCCCTAGAGCGTTGTCGTACCCTCACCTGGACCCTAAACCGTCCCCGTCCCCTAACCCTAACCCTAGCCCGAAGCCTAACCCTAACCCTTCCCCGAAGCCTGACCCTCAGCCGTCCCCTAATCCTAACCCGTACGCTGACACTAACCCGCGCCCTCACACGTACGCTCCCCCTAGAGCGTTGTCGTACCCTCACCTGGACCCTAAACCGTCCCCGTCCCCTAACCCTAACCCTAGCCCGAACCCTAACCCTAACCCTTCCCCGAAGCCTGACCCTCAGCCGTCCCCTAATCCTAACCCGTACGCTGACACTAACCCGCGCCCTCACACGTACGCTCCCCCTAGAGCGTTGTCGTACCCTCACCTGGACCCTAAACCGTCCCCGTCCCCTAACCCTAACCCTAGCCCGAAGCCTAACCCTAACCCTTCCCCGAAGCCTGACCCTCAGCCGTCCCCTAATCCTAACCCGTACGCCGACACTAACCCGCGCCCTCACACGTACGCTCCCCCTAGAGCGTTGTCGTACCCTCACCTGGACCCTAAACCGTCCCCGTCCCCTAACCCTAACCCTAGCCCGAAGCCTAACCCTAACCCTTCCCCGAAGCCTGACCCTCAGCCGTCCCCTAATCCTAACCCGTACGCCGACACTAACCCGCGCCCTCACACGTACGCTCCCCCTAGAGCGTTGTCGTACCCTCACCTGGACCCGAAACCGTCCCCGTCCCCTAACCCTAACCCTAGCCCGAAGCCTAACCCTAACCCTTCCCCGAAGCCTGACCCTCAGCCGTCCCCCAATCCTAACCCGTACGCTGACACTAACCCGCGCCCTCACACGTACGCTCCCCCTAGAGCGTTGTCGTACCCTCACCTGGACCCTAAACCGTCCCCGTCCCCTAACCCTAACCCTAGCCCGAAGCCTAACCCTAACCCTTCCCCGAAGCCTGACCCTCAGCCGTCCCCTAATCCTAACCCGTACGCCGACACTAACCCGCGCCCTCACACGTACGCTCCCCCTAGAGCATTGTCGTACCCTCACGTGGACCCTAAACCGTCCCCGTCCCCTAACCCTAACCCTAGCCCGAAGCCTAACCCTAACCCTTCCCCGAAGCCTGACCCTCAGCCGTCCCCTAATCCTAACCCGTACGCTGACACTAACCCGCGCCCTCACACGTACGCTCCCCCTAGAGCGTTGTCGTACCCTCACCTGGACCCTAAACCGTCCCCGTCCCCTAACCCTAACCCTAGCCCGAAGCCTAACCCTAACCCTTCCCCGAAGCCTGACCCTCAGCCGTCCCCTAATCCTAACCCGTACGCTGACACTAACCCGCGCCCTCACACGTACGCTCCCCCTAGAGCGTTGTCGTACCCTCACCTGGACCCTAAACCGTCCCCGTCCCCTAACCCTAACCCTAGCCCGAACCCTAACCCTAACCCTTCCCCGAAGCCTGACCCTCAGCCGTCCCCTAATCCTAACCCGTACGCTGACACTAACCCGCGCCCTCACACGTACGCTCCCCCTAGAGCGTTGTCGTACCCTCACCTGGACCCTAAACCGTCCCCGTCCCCTAACCCTAACCCTAGCCCGAAGCCTAACCCTAACCCTTCCTCGAAGCCTGACCCTCAGCCGTCCCCTAATCCTAACCCGTACGCTGACACTAACCCGCGCCCTCACACGTACGCTCCCCCTAGAGCGTTGTCGTACCCTCACCTGGACCCTAAACCGTCCCCGTCCCCTAACCCTAACCCTAGCCCGAAGCCTAACCCTAACCCTTCCCCGAAGCCTGACCCTCAGCCGTCCCCTAATCCTAACCCGTACGCTGACACTAACCCGCGCCCTCACACGTACGCTCCCCCTAGAGCGTTGTCGTACCCTCACGTGGACCCTAAACCGTCCCCGTCCCCTAACCCTAACCCTAGCCCGAAGCCTAACCCTAACCCTTCCCCGAAGCCTGACCCTCAGCCGTCCCCTAATCCTAACCCGTACGCTGACACTAACCCGCGCCCTCACACGTACGCTCCCCCTAGAGCGTTGTCGTACCCTCACCTGGACCCTAAACCGTCCCCGTCCCCTAACCCTAACCCTAGCCCGAAGCCTAACCCTAACCCTTCCCCGAAGCCTGACCCTCAGCCGTCCCCTAATCCTAACCCGTACGCTGACACTAACCCGCGCCCTCACACGTACGCTCCCCCTAGAGCGTTGTCGTACCCTCACCTGGACCCTAAACCGTCCCCGTCCCCTAACCCTAACCCTAGCCCGAAGCCTAACCCTAAACCTTCCCCGAAGCCTGACCCTCAGCCGTCCCCTAATCCTAACCCGTACGCTGACACTAACCCGCGCCCTCACACGTACGCTCCCCCTAGAGCGTTGTCGTACCCTCACCTGGACCCTAAACCGTCCCCGTCCCCTAACCCTAACCCTAGCCCGAAGCCTAACCCTAACCCTTCCTCGAAGCCTGACCCTCAGCCGTCCCCTAATCCTAACCCGTACGCTGACACTAACCCACGCCCTCACACGTACGCTCCCCCTAGAGCGTTGTCGTACCCTCACCTGGACCCTAAACCGTCCCCGTCCCCTAACCCTAACCCTAGCCCGAACCCTAACCCTAACCCTTCCCCGAAGCCTGACCCTCAGCCGTCCCCTAATCCTAACCCGTACGCTGACACTAACCCGCGCCCTCACACGTACGCTCCCCCTAGAGCGTTGTCGTACCCTCACCTGGACCCTAAACCGTCCCCGTCCCCTAACCCTAACCCTAGCCCGAACCTTAACCCTAACCCTTCCCCGAAGCCTGACCCTCAGCCGTCCCCTAATCCTAACCCGTACGCTGACACTAACCCGCGCCCTCACACGTACGCTCCCCCTAGAGCGTTGTCGTACCCTCACCTGGACCCTAAACCGTCCCCGTCCCCTAACCCTAACCCTAGCCCGAAGCCTAACCCTAACCCTTCCCCGAAGCCTGACCCTCAGCCGTCCCCTAATCCTAACCCGTACGCTGAAACTAACCCGCGCCCTCACACGTACACTCCCCCTAGAGCGTTGTCGTACCCTCACCTGGACCCTAAACCGTCCCCGTCCCCTAACCCTAACCCTAGCCCGAAGCCTAACCCTAACACTTCCCCGAAGCCTGACCCTCAGCTGTCCCCTAATACTAACCCGTACGCTGACACTAACCAGCGCCGTCACACGTACGCTCCCCCTAGAGCGTTGTCGTACCCTCACCTGGACCCTAAACCGTCCCCGTCCCCTAACCCTAACCCTAGCCCGAACCCTAACCCTAACCCTTCCCCGAAGCCTGACCCTCAGCCGTCCCCTAATCCTAACCCGTACGCTGACACTAACCCGCGCCCTCACACGTACGCTCCCCCTAGAGCGTTGTCGTACCCTCACCTGGACCCTAAACCGTCCCCGTCCCCTAACCCTAACCCTAGCCCGAACCCTAACCCTAACCCTTCCCCGAAGCCTGACCCTCAGCCGTCCCCTAATCCTAACCCGTACGCTGACACTAACCCGCGCCCTCACACGTACGCTCCCCCTAGAGCGTTGTACCCTCACCTGGACCCTAAACCGTCCCCGTCCCCTAACCCTAACCCTAGCCCGAAGCCTAACCCTAACCCTTCCCCGAAGCCTGACACTCAGCCGTCCCCTAATCCTAACCCGTACGCTGACACTAACCAGCGCGCTCACACGTACGCTCCCCCTAGAGTGTTGTCGTACCCTCACCTGGACCCTAAACTGTCCCCGTCCCCTATCCCTAACCCTAGCCCGAACCCTAACCCTAACCCTTCCCCGAAGCCTGACCCTCACCCGTCCCCTAATCCTAACCCGTACGCTGACACTAACCCGCGCCCTCACACGTACGCTCCCCCTAGAGCGTTGTCGTACCCTCACCTGGACCCTAAACCGTCCCCGTCCCCTAACCCTAACCCTAGCCCGAAGCCTAACCCTAACCCTTCCCCGAAGCCTGACCCTCAGCCGTCCCCTAATCCTAACCCGTACGCTGACACTAACCCGCGCCCTCACACGTACGCTCCCCCTAGAGCGTTGTCGTACCCTCACCTGGACCCTAAGCCGTCCCCGTCCCCTAACCCTAACCCTAGCCCGAAGCCTAACCCTAACCCTTCCCCGAAGCCTGACCCTCAGCCGTCCCCTAATCCTAACCCGTAGGCTGACACTAACCCGCGCCCTCACACGTACGCTCCCCCTAGAGCGTTGTCGTACCCTCACCTGGACCCTAAACCGTCCCCGTCCCCTAACCCTAACCCTAGCCCGAAGCCTAACCCTAACCCTTCCCCGAAGCCTGACCCTCAGCCGTCCCCTAATCCTAACCCGTACGCTGACACTAACCCGCGCCCTCACACGTACGCTCCCCCTAGAGCGTTGTCGTACCCTCACCTGGACCCTAAACCGTCCCCGTCCCCTAACCCTAACCCTAGCCCGAAGCCTAACCCTAACCCTTCCCCGAAGCCTGACCCTCAGCCGTCCCCTAATCCTAACCCGTAGGCTGACACTAACCCGCGCCCTCACACGTACGCTCCCCCTAGAGCGTTGTCGTACCCTCACCTGGACCCTAAACCGTCCCCGTCCCCTAACCCTAACCCTAGCCCGAAGCCTAACCCTAACCCTTCCCCGAAGCCTGACCCTCAGCCGTCCCCTAATCCTAACCCGTACGCTGACACTAACCCGCGCCCTCACACGTACGCTCCCCCTAGAGCGTTGTCGTACCCTCACCTGGACCCTAAACGGTCCCCGACCCCTAACCCTAACCCTAGCCCGAAGCCTAACCCTAACCCTTCCCCGAAGCCTGACACTCAGCCGTCCCCTAATCCTAACCCGTACGCTGACACTAACCCGCGCCCTCACACGTACGCTCCCCCTAGAGCGTTGTCGTACCCTCACCTGGACCCTAAACTGTCCCCGTCCCCTATCCCTAACACTAGCCTGAACCCTAACCCTAATCCTTCCCCGAAGCCTGACCCTCAGCCGTCCCCTAATCCTAACCCGTACGCTGACACTAACCCGCGCCCTCACACGTACGCTCCCCCTAGAGTGTTGTCGTACCCTCACCTGGACCCTAAACCGTCCCCGTCCCCTAACCCTAACCCTAGCCCGAACCCTAACCCTAACCCTTCCCCTCAGCCTGACACTCAGCCGTCCCCTAATCCTAACCCGTACGCTGACACTAACCTGCGCCCTCACACGTACGCTCCCCCTAGAGCGTTGTCGTACCCTCACCTGGACCCTAAACTGTCCCCGTCCCCTAACCCTAGCCCGAAGCCTAACCCTAACCCTTCCCCGAAGCCTGACCCTCAGCCGTCCCCTAATCCTAAACCGTACGCTGACACTAACCCGCGCCCTCACACGTACGCTCCCCCTAGAGCGTTGTCGTAACCTCACCTGGACCCTAAACCGTCCCCGTCCCCTAACCCTAACCCTAGCCCGAAGCCTAACCCTAACCCTTCCCCGAAGCCTGACACTCAGCCGTCCCCTAATCCTAACCCGTAAGCTGACACTAACCCGCGCCCTCACACGTACGCTCCCCCTAGAGCGTTGTCGTACCCTCACCTGGACCCTAAGCCGTCCCCGTCCCCTAACCCTAACCCTAGCCCGAAGCCTAACCCTTACACTTCCCCGAAGCCTGACCCTCAGCCGTCCCCTAATCCTAACCCGTACGCTGACACTAACCCGCGCCCTCACACGTACGCTCCCCCTAGAGCGTTGTCGTACCCTCACCTGGACCCTAAACCGTCCCCGTCCCCTAACCCTAACCCTAGCCCGAAGCCTAACCCTAACCCTTCCCCGAAGCCTGACCCTCAGCCGTCCCCTAATCCTAACCCGTACGCTGACACTAACCCGCGCCCTCACACGTACGCTCCCCCTAGAGCGTTGTCGTACCCTCACCTGGACCCTAAGCCGTCCCCGTCCCCAATCCCTAACCCTAGCCCGAACCCTAACCCTAACCCTTCCCCGAAGCCTGACCCTCAGCCGTCCCCTAATCCTAACCCGTACGCTGACACTAACCCGCGCCCTCACACGTACGCTCCCCCTAGAGCGTTGTCGTATCCTCACCTGGACCCTAAACCGTCCCCGTCCCCTAACCCTAACCCTAGCCCGAAGCCTAACCCTAACCCTTCCCCGAAGCCTGACCCTCAGCCGTCCCCTAATCCTAACCCGTACGCTGACACTAACCCGCGCCCTCACACGTACGCTCCCCCTAGAGCGTTGTCGTACCCTCACCTGGACCCTAAGCCGTCCCCGTCCCCTAACCCTAACCCTAGCCCGAAGCCTAACCCTAACCCTTCCCCGAAGCCTGACCCTCAGCCGTCCCCTAATCCTAACCCGTACGCTGACACTAACCCGCGCCCTCACACGTACGCTCCCCCTAGAGCGTTGTCGTACCCTCACCTGGACCCTAAACCGTCCCCGTCCCCTAACCCTAACCCTAGCCCGAAGCCTAACCCTAACCCTTCCCCGAAGCCTGACCCTCAGCCGTCCCCTAATCCTAACCCGTACGCTGACACTAACCCGCGCCCTCACACGTACGCTCCCCCTAGAGCGTTGTCGTACCCTCACCTGGACCCTAAACCGTCCCCGTCCCCTAACCCTAACCCTAGCCCGAAGCCTAACCCTAACCCTTCCCCGAAGCCTGACCCTCAGCCGTCCCCTAATCCTAACCCGTAGGCTGACACTAACCCGCGCCCTCACACGTACGCTCCCCCTAGAGCGTTGTCGTACCCTCACCTGGACCCTAAACCGTCCCCGTCCCCTAACCCTAACCCTAGCCCGAAGCCTAACCCTAACCCTTCCCCGAAGCCTGACCCTCAGCCGTCCCCTAATCCTAACCCGTACGCTGACACTAACCCGCGCCCTCACACGTACGCTCCCCCTAGAGCGTTGTCGTACCCTCACCTGGACCCTAAACCGTCCCCGTCCCCTAACCCTAACCCTAGCCCGAAGCCTAACCCTAACCCTTCCCCGAAGCCTGACCCTCAGCCGTCCCCTAATCCTAACCCGTACGCTGACACTAACCCGCGCCCTCACACGTACGCTCCCCCTAGAGCGTTGTCGTACCCTCACCTGGACCCTAAACCGTCCCCGTCCCCTAACCCTAACCCTAGCCCGAAGCCTAACCCTAACCCTTCCCCGAAGCCTGACCCTCAGCCGTCCCCTAATCCTAACCCGTACGCTGACACTAACCCGCGCCCTCACACGTACGCTCCCCCTAGAGCGTTGTCGTACCCTCACCTGGTCCCTAAACCGTCCCCGTCCCCTAACCCTAACCCTAGCCCGAACCCTAACCCTAACCCTTCCCCGAAGCCTGACCCTCAGCCGTCCCCTAATCCTAACCCGTACGCTGACACTAACCCGCGCCCTCACACGTACGCTCCCCCTAGAGCGTTGTCGTACCCTCACCTGGACCCTAAACCGTCCCCGTCCCCTAACCCTAACCCTGGCCCGAACCCTAACCCTAACCCTTCCCCGAAGCCTGACCCTCAGCCGTCCCCTAATCCTAACCCGTACGCTGACACTAACCCGCGCCCTCACACGTACGCTCCCCCTAGAGCGTTGTCGTACCCTCACCTGGACCCTAAACCGTCCCCGTCCCCTAACCCTAACCCTAGCCCGAAGCCTAACCCTAACCCTTCCCCGAAGCCTGACCCTCAGCCGTCCCCTAATCCTAACCCGTACGCTGACACTAACCCGCGCCCTCACACGTACGCTCCCCCTAGAGCGTTGTCGTACCCTCACCTGGACCCTAAACCGTCCCCGTCCCCTAACCCTAACCCTAGCCCGAAGCCTAACCCTAACCCTTCCCCGAAGCCTGACCCTCAGCCGTCCCCTAATCCTAACCCGTACGCTGACACTAACCCGCGCCCTCACACGTACGCTCCCCCTAGAGCGTTGTCGTACCCTCACCTGGACCCTAAACCGTCCCCGTCCCCTAACCCTAACCCTGGCCCGAACCCTAACCCTAACCCTTCCCCGAAGCCTGACCCTCAGCCGTCCCCTAATCCTAACCCGTACGCTGACACTAACCCGCGCCCTCACACGTACGCTCCCCCTAGAGCGTTGTCGTACCCTCACCTGGACCCTAAACCGTCCCCGTCCCCTAACCCTAACCCTAGCCCGAAGCCTAACCCTAACCCTTCCCCGAAGCCTGACCCTCAGCCGTCCCCTAATCCTAAACCGTACGCTGACACTAACCCGCGCCCTCACACGTACGCTCCCCCTAGAGCGTTGTCGTACCCTCACCTGGACCCTAAACCGTCCCCGTCCCCTAACCCTAACCCTAGCCCGAAGCCTAACCCTAACCCTTCCCCGAAGCCTGACCCTCAGCCGTCCCCTAATCCTAACCCGTACGCTGACACTAACCCGCGCCCTCACACGTACGCTCCCCCTAGAGCTTTGTCGTACCCTCACCTGGACCCTAAACCGTCCCCGTCCCCTAACCCTAACCCTAGCCCGAAGCCTAACCCTAACCCTTCCCCGAAGCCTGACCCTCAGCCGTCCCCTAATCCTAACCCGTACGCTGACACTAACCCGCGCCCTCACACGTACGCTCCCCCTAGAGCGTTGTCGTACCCTCACCTGGACCCTAAACCGTCCCCGTCCCCTAACCCTAACCCTAGCCCGAAGCCTAACCCTAACCCTTCCCCGAAGCCTGACCCTCAGCCGTCCCCTAATCCTAATCCGTACGCTGACACTAACCCGCGCCCTCACACGTACGCTCCCCCTAGAGCGTTGTCGTACCCTCACCTGGACCCTAAACCGTCCCCGTCCCCTAACCCTAAACCTAGCCCGAACCCTAACCCTAACCCTTCCCCGAAGCCTGACCCTCAGCCGTCCCCTAATCCTAACCCGTACGCTGACACTAACCCGCGCCCTCACACGTACGCTCCCCCTAGAGCGTTGTCGTACCCTCACCTGGACCCTTAACCGTCCCCGTCCCCTAACACTAACCCTAGCCCGAAGCCTAACCCTAACCCTTCCCCGAAGCCTGACCCTCAGCCCTCCCCTAATCCTAAACCGTACGCTGACACTAACCCGCGCCCTCACACGTACGCTCCCCCTAGAGCGTTGTCGTACCCTCACCTGGACCCTAAACCGTCCCCGTCCCCTAACCCTAACCCTAGCCCGAAGCCTAACCCTAACCCTTCCCCGAAGCCTGACCCTCAGCCGTCCCCTAATCCTAACCCGTACGCTGACACTAACCCGCGCCCTCACACGTACGCTCCCCCTAGAGCGTTGTCGTACCCTCACCTGGACCCTAAACCGTCCCCGTCCCCTAACCCTAACCCTAGCCCGAAGCCTAACCCTAACCCTTCCCCGAAGCCTGACCCTCAGCCATCCCCTAATCCTAACCCGTAGGCTGACACTAACCCGCGCCCTCACACGTACGCTCCCCCTAGAGCGTTGTCGTACCCTCACCTGGACCCTAAACCGTCCCCGTCCCCTAACCCTAACCCTAGCCCGAAGCCTAACCCAAACCCTTCCCCGAAGCCTGACCCTCAGCCGTCCCCTAATCCTAACCCGTACGCTGACACTAACCCGCGCCCTCACACGTACGCTCCCCCTAGAGCGTTGTCGTACCCTCACCTGGACCCTAAACCGTCCCCGTCCCCTAACCCTAACCCTAGCCCGAAGCCTAACCCTAACCCTTCCCCGAAGCCTGACCCTCAGCCGTCCCCTAATCCTAACCCGTACGCTGACACTAACCTGCGCCCTCACACGTACGCTCCCCCTAGAGCGTTGTCGTACCCTCACCTGGACCCTAAACCGTCCCCGTCCCCTAACCCTAACCCTAGCCCGAAGCCTAACCCTAACCCTTCCCCGAAGCCTGACCCTCAGCCGTCCCCTAATCCTAACCCGTACGCTGACACTAACCCGCGCCCTCACACGTACGCTCCCCCTAGAGCGTTGTCATACCCTCACCTGGACCCTAAACCGTCCCCGTCCCCTAACCCTATCCCTAGCCCGAAGCCTAACCCTAAACCTTCCCCGAAGCCTGACCCTCAGCCGTCTCCTGATCCTAACCCGTACGCTGACACTAACCCGCGCCTTCACACATACGCTACCCCTAGAGCGTTGTCGTACCCTCACCTGGACCCTAAACCGTCCCCGTCCCCTAACCCTAACCCTAGCCCGAAGCCTAACCCTAACCCTTCCCCGAAGCCTGACCCTCAGCCGTCCCCTAATCCTAACCCGTACGCTGACACTAACCCGCGCCCTCACACGTACGCTCCCCCTAGAGCGTTGTCGTACCCTCACCTGGACCCTAAACCGTCCCCGTCCCCTAACCCTAACCCTAGCCCGAAGCCTAACCCTAACCCTTCCCCGAAGCCTGACCCTCAGCCGTCCCCTAATCCTAACCCGTACGCTGACACTAACCCGCGCCCTCACACGTACGCTCCCCCTAGAGCGTTGTCGTACCCTCACCTGGACCCTAAACCGTCCCCGTCCCCTAACCCTAACCCTAGCCCGAAGCCTAAACGTAACCCTTCCCCGAAGCCTGACCCTCAGCCGTCCCCTAATCCTAACCCGTACGCTGACACTAACCCGCGCCCTCACACGTACGCTCCCCCTAGAGCGTTGTCGTACCCTCACCTGGACCCTAAACCGTCCCCGTCCCCTAACCCTAACCCTAGCCCGAAGCCTAACCCTAACCCTTCCCCGAAGCCTGACCCTCAGCCGTCCCCTAATCCTAACCCGTACGCTGACACTAACCCGCGCCCTCACACGTACGCTCCCCCTAGAGCGTTGTCGTACCCTCACCTGGACCCTAAACCGTCCCCGTCCCCTAACCCTAACCCTAGCCCGAAGCCTAACCCTAACCCTTCCCCGAAGCCTGACCCTCAGCCGTCCCCTAATCCTAACCCGTACGCTGACACTAACCCGCGCCCTCACACGTACGCTCCCCCTAGAGCGTTGTCGTACCCTCACCTGGACCCTAAACCGTCCCCGTCCCCTAACCCTAACCCTAGCCCGAAGCCTAACCCTAACCCTTCCCCGAAGCCTGACCCTCAGCCGTCCCATAATCCTAACCCGTACGCTGACACTAACCCGCGCCCTCACACGTACGCTCCCCCTAGAGCGTTGTCGTACCCTCACCTGGACCCTAAACCGTCCCCGTCCCCTAACCCTAACCCTAGCCCGAAGCCTAACCCTAACCCTTCCCCGAAGCCTGACCCTCAGCCGTCCCCTAATCCTAACCCGTACGCTGACACTAACCCGTGCCCTCACACGTACGCTCCCCCTAGAGCGTTGTCGTACCCTCACCTGGACCCTAAACCGTCCCCGTCCCCTAACCCTAACCCTAGCCCGAAGCCTAACCCTAACCCTTCCCCGAAGCCTGACCCTCAGCCGTCCCCTAATCCTAACCCGTAGGCTGACACTAACCCGCACCGTCACACGTACGCTCCCCCTAGAGCGTTGTCGTGCCCTCACCTGGACCCTAAACCGTCCCCGTCCCCTAACCCTAACCCTAGCCCGAAGCCTAACCCTAACCCTTCCCCGAAGCCTGACCCTCAGCCGTCCCCTATTCCTAACCCGTACGCTGACACTAACCCGCGCCCTCACACGTACGCTCCCCCTAGAGCGTTGTCGTAACCTCACCTGGACCCTAAACCGTCCCCGTCCCCTAACCCTAACCCTAGCCCGAACCCTAACCCTAACCCTTCCCCGAAGCCTGACCCTCAGCCGTCCCCTAATCCTAACCCGTACGCTGACACTAACCCGCGCCCTCACACGTACGCTCCCCCTAGAGCGTTGTCGTACCCTCACCTGGACCCTAAACCGTCCCCGTCCTCTAACCCTAACCCTAGCCCGAACCCTAACCCTAACCCTTCCCCGAAGCCTGACCCTCAGCCGTCCCCTAATCCTAACCCGTACGCTGACACTAACCCGCGCCCTCACACGTACGCTCCCCCTAGAGCGTTGTCGTACCCTCACCTGGACCCTTAACCGTCCCCGTCCCCTAACACTAACCCTAGCCCGAAGCCTAACCCTAACCCTTCCCCGAAGCCTGACCCTCAGCCCTCCCCTAATCCTAACCCGTACGCTGACACTAACCCGCGCCCTCACACGTACGCTCCCCCTAGAGCGTTGTCGTACCCTCACCTGGACCCTAAACCGTCCCCGTCCCCTAACCCTAACCCTAGCCCGAAGCCTAAACCTAACCCTTCCCCGAAGCCTGACACTCAGCCGTCCCCTAATCCTAACCCGTACGCTGACACTAACCCGCGCCCTCACACGTACGCTCCCCCTAGAGCGTTGTCGTACCCTCACCTGGACCCTAAACCGTCCCCGTCCCCTAACCCTAACCCTAGCCCGAAGCCTAACCCTAACCCTTCCCCGAAGCCTGACCCTCAGCCGTCCCCTAATCCTAACCCGTAGGCTGACACTAACCCGCGCCCTCACACGTACGCTCCCCCTAGAGCGTTGCCGTACCCTCACCTGGACCCTAAACCGTCCCCGTCCCCTAACCCTAACCCTAGCCCGAAGCCTAACCCTAACCCTTCCCCGAAGCCTGACCCTCAGCCGTCCCCTAATCCTAACCCGTACGCTGACACTAACCCGCGCCCTCACACGTACGCTCCCCCTAGAGCGTTGTCGTACCCTCACCTGGACCCTAAACCGTCCCCGTCCCCTAACCCTAACCCTAGCCCGAAGCCTAACCCTAACCCTTCCCCGAAGCCTGACCCTCAGCCGTCCCCTAATCCTAACCCGTACGCTGACACTAACCCGCGCCCTCTCACGTACGCTCCCCCTAGAGCGTTGTCGTACCCTCACCTGGACCCTAAACCGTCCCCGTCCCCTAACCCTAACCCTAGCCCGAAGCCTAACCCTAACCCTTCCCCGAAGCCTGACCCTCAGCCGTCCCCTAATCCTAACCCGTACGCTGACACTAACCCGCGCCCTCACACGTACGCTCCCCCTAGAGCGTTGTTGTACCCTCACCTGGACCCTAAACCGTCCCCGTCCCCTAACCCTAACCCTAGCCCGAAGCCTAACCCTAACCCTTCCCCGAAGCCTGACCCTCAGCCGTCCCCTAATCCTAACCCGTACGCTGACACTAACCCTCGCCCTCACACGTACGCTCCCCCTAGAGCGTTGTCGTACCCTCACCTGGACCCTAAACCGTCCCCGTCCCCTAACCCTAACCCTGGCCCGAACCCTAACCCTAACCCTTCCCCGAAGCCTGACCCTCAGCCGTCCCCTAATCCTAACCCGTACGCTGACACTAACCCGCGCCCTCACACGTACGCTCCCCCTAGAGCGTTGTCGTACCCTCACCTGGACCCTAAACCGTCCACGTCCCCTAACCCTAACCCTAGCCCGAAGCCTAACCCTAATCCTTCCCCGAAGCCTGACCCTCAGCCGTCCCCTAATCCTAACCCGTACGCCGACACTAACCCGCGCCCTCACACGTACGCTCCCCCTAGAGCGTTGTCGTACCCTCACCTGGACCCTAAACCGTCCCCGTCCCCTAACCCTAACCCTAGCCCGAAGCCTAACCCTAACCCTTCCCCGAAGCCTGACCCTCAGCCGTCCCCTAATCCTAACCCGTACGCTGACACTAACCCGCGCCCTCACACGTACGCTCCCCCTAGAGCGTTATCGTACCCTCACCTGGACCCTAAACCGTCCCCGTCCCCTAACCCTAACCCTAGCCCGAAGCCTAACCCTAACCCTTCCCCGAAGCCTGACCCTCAGCCGTCCCCTAATCCTAACCCGTACGCTGACACTAACCCGCGCCCTCACACGTACGCTCCCCCTAGAGCGTTGTCGTACCCTCACCTGGACCCTAAACCGTCCCCGTCCCCTAACCCTAACCCTAGCCCGAAGCCTAACCCTAACCCTTCCCCGAAGCCTGACCCTCAGCTGTCCCCTAATCCTAACCCGTACGCTGACACTAACCCGCGCCCTCACACGTACGCTCCCCCTAGAGCGTTGTCGTACCCTCACCTGGACCCTAAACCGTCCCCGTCCCCTAACCCTAACCCTAGCCCGAAGCCTAAACCTAACCCTTCCCCGAAGCCTGACCCTCAGCCGTCCCCTAATCCTAACCCGTACGCTGACACTAACCCGCGCCCTCACACGTACGCTCCCCCTAGAGCGTTGTCGTACCCTCACCTGGACCCTAAACCGTCCCCGTCCCCTAACCCTAACCCTAGCCCGAACCCTAACCCTAACCCTTCCCCGAAGCCTGACCCTCAGCCGTCCCCTAATCCTAACCCGTACGCTGACACTAACCCGCGCCCTCACACGTACGCTCCCCCTAGAGCGTTGTCGTACCCTCACCTGGACCCTAAACCGTCCCCGTCCCCTAACCCTAACCCTAGCCCGAACCCTAACCCTAACCCTTCCCCGAAGCCTGACCCTCAGCCGTCCCCTAATCCTAACCCGTACGCTGACACTAACCCGCGCCCTCACACGTACGCTCCCCCTAGAGCGTTGTCGTACCCTCACCTGGACCCTAAACCGTCCCCGTCCCCTAACCCTAACCCTAGCCCGAAGCCTAACCCTAACCCTTCCCCGAAGCCTGACCCTCAGCCGTCCCCTAATCCTAACCCGTACGCTGACACTAACCCGCGCCCTCACACGTACGCTCCCCCTAGAGCGTTGTCGTACCCTCACCTGGACCCTAAACCGTCCCCGTCCCCTAACCCTAACCCTAGCCCGAAGCCTAACCCTAACCCTTCCCCGAAGCCTGACCCTCAGCCGTCCCCTAATCCTAACCCGTACGCTGACACTAACCCGTGCCCGCACACGTACGCTCCCCCTAGAGCGTTGTCGTACCCTCACCTGGACCCTAAACCGTCCCCGTCCCCTAACCCTAACCCTAGCCCGAAGCCTAACCCTAACCCTTCCCCGAAGCCTGACCCTCAGCCGTCCCCTAATCCTAACCCGTAGGCTGACACTAACCCGCGCCGTCACACGTACGCTCCCCCTAGAGCGTTGTCGTGCCCTCACCTGGACCCTAAACCGTCCCCGTCCCCTAACCCTAACCCTAGCCCGAACCCTAACCCTAACCCTTCCCCGAAGCCTGACCCTCAGCCGTCCCCTATTCCTAACCCGTACGCTGACACTAACCCGCGCCCTCACACGTACGCTCCCCCTAGAGCGTTGTCGTACCCTCACCTGGACCCTAAACCGTCCCCGTCCCCTAACCCTAACCCTAGCCCGAACCCTAACCCTAACCCTTCCCCGAAGCCTGACCCTCAGCCGTCCCCTAATCCTAACCCGTACGCTGACACTAACCCGCGCCCTCACACGTACGCTCCCCCTAGAGCGTTGTCGTACCCTCACCTGGACCCTAAACCGTCCCCGTCCCCTAACCCTAACCCTAGCCCGAACCCTAACCCTAACCCTTCCCCGAAGCCTGACCCTCAGCCGTCCCCTAATCCTAACCCGTACGCTGACACTAACCCGCGCCCTCACACGTACGCTCCCCCTAGAGCGTTGTCGTACCCTCACCTGGACCCTAAACCGTCCACGTCACCTAACCCTAACCCTAGCCCGAAGCCTAACCCTAACCCTTCCCCGAAGCCTGACCCTCAGCCGTCCCCTAATCCTAACCCGTACGCTGACACTAACCCGCGCCCTCACACGTACGCTCCCCCTAGAGCGTTGTCGTACCCTCACCTGGACCCTAAACCGTCCCCGTCCCCTAACCCTAGCCCGAAGCCTAACCCTAACCCTTCCCCGAAGCCTGACCCTCAGCTGTCCCCTAATACTAACCCGTACGCTGACACTAACCCGCGCCCTCACACGTACGCTCCCCCTAGAGCGTTGTCGTACCCTCACCTGGACCCTAAACCGTCCCCGTCCCCTAACCTAACCCTAGCCCGAACCCTAACCCTAACCCTTCCCCGAAGCCTGACCCTCAGCCGTCCCCTAATCCTAACCCGTACGCTGACACTAACCCGCGCCCTCACACGTACGCTCCCCCTAGAGCGTTGTCGTACCCTCACCTGGACCCTAAACCGTCCCCGTCCCCTAACCCTAACCCTAGCCCGAAGCCTAACCCTAACCCTTCCCCGAAGCCTGACCCTCAGCCGTCCCCTAATCCTAACCCGTACGCTGACACTAACCCGCGCCCTCACACGTACGCTCCCCCTAGAGCGTTGTCGTACCCTCACCTGGACCCTAAACCGTCCCCGTCCCCTAACCCTAACCCTAGCCCGAAGCCTAACCCTAACCCTTCCCCGAAGCCTGACACTCAGCCGTCCCCTAATCCTAACCCGTACGCTGACACTAACCCGCGCCCTCACACGTACGCTCCCCCTAGAGCGTTGTCGTACCCTCACCTGGACCCTAAACTGTCCCCGTCCCCTATCCCTAACACTAGCCCGAATCCTAACCCTAACCCTTCCCCGAAGCCTGACCCTCAGCCGTCCCCTAATCGTAAACCGTACGCTGACACTAACCCGCGCCCTCACACGTACGCTCCCCCTAGAGCGTTGTCGTACCCTCACCTGGACCCTAAACCGTCCCCGTCCCCTAACCCTAACCCTAGCCCGAAGCCTAACCCTAACACTTCCCCGAAGCCTGACCCTCAGCTGTCCCCTAATACTAACCCGTACGCTGACACTAACCCGCGCCCTCACACGTACGCTCCCCCTAGAGCGTTGTCGTACCCTCACCTGGACCCTAAACCGTCCCCGTCCCCTAACCCTAACCCTAGCCCGAACCCTAACCCTAACCCTTCCCCGAAGCCTGACCCTCAGCCGTCCCCTAATCCTAACCCGTACGCTGACACTAACCCGCGCCCTCACACGTACGCTCCCCCTAGAGCGTTGTCGTACCCTCACCTGGACCCTAAACCGTCCCCGTCCCCTAACCCTAACCCTAGCCCGAAGCCTAACCCTAACCCTTCCCCGAAGCCTGACCCTCAGCCGTCCCCTAATCCTAACCCGTACGCTGACACTAACCCGCGCCCTCACACGTACGCTCCCCCTAGAGCGTTGTCGTACCCTCACCTGGACCCTAAACCGTCCCCGTCCCCTAACCCTAACCCTAGCCCGAAGCCTAACCCTAACCCTTCCCCGAAGCCTGACCCTCAGCCGTCCCCTAATCCTAACCCGTAGGCTGACACTAACCCGCGCCCTCACACGTACGCTCCCCCTAGAGCGTTGTCGTACCCTCACCTGGACCCTAAACCGTCCCCGTCCCCTAACCCTAACCCTAGCCCGAAGCCTAACCCTAACCCTTCCCCGAAGCCTGACCCTCAGCCGTCCCCTAATCCTAACCCGTACGCTGACACTAACCCGCGCCCTCACACGTACGCTCCCCCTAGAGCGTTGTCGTACCCTCACCTGGACCCTAAACCGTCCCCGTCCCCTAACCCTAACCCTAGCCCGAACCCTAACCCTAACCCTTCCCCGAAGCCTGACACTCAGCCGTCCCCTAATCCTAACCCGTACGCTGACACTAACCCGCGCCCTCACACGTACGCTCCCCCTAGAGCGTTGTCGTACCCTCACCTGGACCCTAAACTGTCCCCGTCCCCTATCCCTAACACTAGCCTGAACCCTAACCCTAATCCTTCCCCGAAGCCTGACCCTCAGCCGTCCCCTAATCCTAACCCGTACGCTGACACTAACCCGCGCCCTCACACGTACGCTCCCCCTAGAGTGTTGTCGTACCCTCACCTGGACCCTAAACCGTCCCCGTCCCCTAACCCTAACCCTAGCCCGAACCCTAACCCTAACCCTTCCCCTCAGCCTGACCCTCAGCCGTCCCCTAATCCTAACCCGTACGCTGACACTAACCCGCGCCCTCACACGTACGCTCCCCCTAGAGCGTTGTCGTACCCTCACCTGGACCCTAAACTGTCCCCGTCCCCTAACCCTACCCCGAAGCCTAACCCTAACCCTTCCCCGAAGCCTGACCCTCAGCCGTCCCCTAATCCTAAACCGTACGCTGACACTAACCCGCGCCCTCACACGTACGCTCCCCCTAGAGCGTTGTCGTAACCTCACCTGGACCCTAAACCGTCCCCGTCCCCTAACCCTAACCCTAGCCCGAAGCCTAACCCTAACCCTTCCCCGAAGCCTGACACTCAGCCGTCCCCTAATCCTAACCCGTAAGCTGACACTAACCCGCGCCCTCACACGTACGCTCCCCCTAGAGCGTTGTCGTACCCTCACCTGGACCCTAAGCCGTCCCCGTCCCCTAACCCTAACCCTAGCCCGAAGCCTAACCCTAACACTTCCCCGAAGCCTGACCCTCAGCCGTCCCCTAATCCTAACCCGTACGCTGACACTAACCCGCGCCCTCACACGTACGCTCCCCCTAGAGCGTTGTCGTACCCTCACCTGGACCCTAAACCGTCCCCGTCCCCTAACCCTAACCCTAGCCCGAAGCCTAACCCTAACCCTTCCCCGAAGCCTGACCCTCAGCCGTCCCCTAATCCTAACCCGTACGCTGACACTAACCCGCGCCCTCACACGTACGCTCCCCCTAGAGCGTTGTCGTACCCTCACCTGGACCCTAAGCCGTCCCCGTCCCCAATCCCTAACCCTAGCCCGAACCCTAACCCTAACCCTTCCCCGAAGCCTGACCCTCAGCCGTCCCCTAATCCTAACCCGTACGCTGACACTAACCCGCGCCCTCACACGTACGCTCCCCCTAGAGCGTTGTCGTACCCTCACCTGGACCCTAAACCGTCCCCGTCCCCTAACCCTAACCCTAGCCCGAAGCCTAACCCTAACCCTTCCCCGAAGCCTGACCCTCAGCCGTCCCCTAATCCTAACCCGTACGCTGACACTAACCCGCGCCCTCACACGTACGCTCCCCCTAGAGCGTTGTCGTACCCTCACCTGGACCCTAAGCCGTCCCCGTCCCCTAACCCTAACCCTAGCCCGAAGCCTAACCCTAACCCTTCCCCGAAGCCTGACCCTCAGCCGTCCCCTAATCCTAACCCGTACGCTGACACTAACCCGCGCCCTCACACGTACGCTCCCCCTAGAGCGTTGTCGTACCCTCACCTGGACCCTAAACCGTCCCCGTCCCCTAACCCTAACCCTAGCCCGAAGCCTAACCCTAACCCTTCCCCGAAGCCTGACCCTCAGCCGTCCCCTAATCCTAACCCGTACGCTGACACTAACCCGCGCCCTCACACGTACGCTCCCCCTAGAGCGTTGTCGTACCCTCACCTGGACCCTAAACCGTCCCCGTCCCCTAACCCTAACCCTAGCCCGAAGCCTAACCCTAACCCTTCCCCGAAGCCTGACCCTCAGCCGTCCCCTAATCCTAACCCGTACGCTGACACTAACCCGTGCCCTCACACGTACGCTCCCCCTAGAGCGTTGTCGTACCCTCACCTGGACCCTAAACCGTCCCCGTCCCCTAACCCTAACCCTAGCCCGAAGCCTAACCCTAACCCTTCCCCGAAGCCTGACCCTCAGCCGTCCCCTAATCCTAACCCGTAGGCTGACACTAACCCGCGACGTCACACGTACGCTCCCCCTAGAGCGTTGTCGTGCCCTCACCTGGACCCTAAACCGTCCCCGTCCCCTAACCCTAACCCTAGCCCGAAGCCTAACCCTAACCCTTCCCCGAAGCCTGACCCTCAGCCGTCCCCTATTCCTAACCCGTACGCTGACACTAACCCGCGCCCTCACACGTACGCTCCCCCTAGAGCGTTGTCGTACCCTCACCTGGACCCTAAACCGTCCCCGTCCCCTAACCCTAACCCTAGCCCGAACCCTAACCCTAACCCTTCCCCGAAGCCTGACCCTCAGCCGTCCCCTAATCCTAACCCGTACGCTGACACTAACCCGCGCCCTCACACGTACGCTCCCCCTAGAGCGTTGTCGTACCCTCACCTGGACCCTAAACCGTCCCCGTCCTCTAACCCTAACCCTAGCCCGAACCCTAACCCTAACCCTTCCCCGAAGCCTGACCCTCAGCCGTCCACTAATCCTAACCCGTACGCTGACACTAACCCGCGCCCTCACACGTACGCTCCCCCTAGAGCGTTGTCGTACCCTCACCTGGACCCTTAACCGTCCCCGTCCCCTAACACTAACCCTAGCCCGAAGCCTAACCCTAACCCTTCCCCGAAGCCTGACCCTCAGCCCTCCCCTAATCCTAACCCGTACGCTGACACTAACCCGCGCCCTCACACGTACGCTCCCCCTAGAGCGTTGTCGTACCCTCACCTGGACCCTAAACCGTCCCCGTCCCCTAACCCTAACCCTAGCCCGAAGCCTAACCCTAACCCTTCCCCGAAGCCTGACCCTCAGCCGTCCCCTAATCCTAACCCGTACGCTGACACTAACCCGCGCCCTCACACGTACGCTCCCCCTAGAGCGTTGTCGTACCCTCACCTGGACCCTAAACCGTCCCCGTCCCCTAACCCTAACCCTAGCCCGAAGCCTAACCCTAACCCTTCCCCGAAGCCTGACCCTCAGCCGTCCCCTAATCCTAACCCGTACGCTGACACTAACCCGCGCCCTCACACGTACGCTCCCCCTAGAGCGTTGTCGTACCCTCACCTGGACCCTTAACCGTCCCCGTCCCCTAACACTAACCCTAGCCCGAAGCCTAACCCTAACCCTTCCCCGAAGCCTGACCCTCAGCCCTCCCCTAATCCTAACCCGTACGCTGACACTAACCCGCGCCCTCACACGTACGCTCCCCCTAGAGCGTTGTCGTACCCTCACCTGGACCCTAAACCGTCCCCGTCCCCTAACCCTAACCCTAGCCCGAAGCCTAACCCTAACCCTTCCCCGAAGCCTGACCCTCAGCCGTCCCCTAATCCTAACCCGTACGCTGACACTAACCCGCGCCCTCACACGTACGCTCCCCCTAGAGCGTTGTCGTACCCTCACCTGGACCCTAAACCGTCCCCGTCCCCTAACCCTAACCCTAGCCCGAAGCCTAACCCTAACCCTTCCCCGAAGCCTGACCCTCAGCCGTCCCCTAATCCTAACCCGTAGGCTGACACTAACCCGCGCCCTCACACGTACGCTCCCCCTAGAGCGTTGTCGTACCCTCACCTGGACCCTAAACCGTCCCCGTCCCCTAACCCTAACCCTAGCCCGAAGCCTAACCCTAACCCTTCCCCGAAGCCTGACCCTCAGCCGTCCCCTAATCCTAACCCGTACGCTGACACTAACCCGCGCCCTCACACGTACGCTCCCCCTAGAACGTTGTCGTACCCTCACCTGGACCCTAAACCGTCCCCGTCCCCTAACCCTAACCCTAGCCCGAACCCTAACCCTAACCCTTCCCCGAAGCCTGACCCTCAGCCGTCCCCTAATCCTAACCCGTACGCTGACACTAACCCGCGCCCTCACACGTACGCTCCCCCTAGAGCGTTGTCGTACCCTCACCTGGACCCTAAACCGTCCCCGTCCCCTAACCCTAACCCTAGCCCGAAGCCTAACCCTAACCCTTCCCCGAAGCCTGACACTCAGCCGTCCCCTAATCCTAACCCGTACGCTGACACTAACCCGCGCCCTCACACGTACGCTCCCCCTAGAGCGTTGTCGTACCCTCACCTGGACCCTAAACTGTCCCCGTCCCCTATCCCTAACCCTAGCCCGAACCCTAACCCTAACCCTTCCCCGAAGCCTGACCCTCAACCGTCCCCTAATCCTAACCCGTACGCTGACACTAACCCGCGCCCTCACACGTACGCTCCCCCTAGAGCGTTGTCGTACCCTCACCTGGACCCTAAACCGTCCCCGTCCCCTAACCCTAACCCTAGCCCGAAGCCTAACCCTAACCCTTCCCCGAAGCCTGACCCTCAGCCGTCCCCTAATCCTAACCCGTACGCTGACACTAACCCGCGCCCTCACACGTACGCTCCCCCTAGAGCGTTGTCGTACCCTCACCTGGACCCTAAGCCGTCCCCGTCCCCTAACCCTAACCCTAGCCCGAAGCCTAACCCTAACCCTTCCCCGAAGCCTGACCCTCAGCCGTCCCCTAATCCTAACCCGTACGCTGACACTAACCCGCGCCCTCACACGTACGCTCCCCCTAGAGCGTTGTCGTACCCTCACCTGGACCCTAAACCGTCCCCGTCCCCTAACCCTAACCCTAGCCCGAAGCCTAACCCTAACCCTTCCCCGAAGCCTGACCCTCAGCCGTCCCCTAATCCTAACCCGTACGCTGACACTAACCCGCGCCCTCACACGTACGCTCCCCCTAGAGCGTTGTCGTACCCTCACCTGGACCCTAAGCCGTCCCCGTCCCCTAACCCTAACCCTAGCCCGAAGCCTAACCCTAACCCTTCCCCGAAGCCTGACCCTCAGCCGTCCCCTAATCCTAACCCGTACGCTGACACTAACCCGCGCCCTCACACGTACGCTCCCCCTAGAGCGTTGTCGTACCCTCACCTGGACCCTAAACCGTCCCCGTCCCCTAACCCTAACCCTAGCCCGAACCCTAACCTTAACCCTTCCCCTCAGCCTGACCCTCAGCCGTCCCCTAATCCTAACCCGTACGCTGACACTAACCCGCGCCCTCACACGTACGCTCCCCCTAGAGCATTGTCGTACCCTCACCTGGACCCTAAACCGTCCCCGTCCCCTAACCCTAACCCTAGCCCGAACCCTAACCCTAACCCTTCCCCGAAGCCTGACCCTCAGCCGTCCCCTAATCCTAACCCGTACGCTGACACTAACCCGCGCCCTCACACGTACGCTCCCCCTAGAGCGTTGTCGTACCCTCACCTGGACCCTAAACTGTCCCCGTCCCCTAACCCTAGCCCGAAGCCTAACCCTAACCCTTCCCCGAAGCCTGACCCTCAGCCGTCCCCTAATCCTAAACCGTACGCTGACACTAACCCGCGCCCTCACACGTACGCTCCCCCTAGAGCGTTGTCGTACCCTCACCTGGACCCTAAACCGTCCCCGTCCCCTAACCCTAACCCTAGCCCGAAGCCTAACCCTAACCCTTCCCCGAAGCCTGACCCTCAGCCGTCCCCTAATCCTAACCCGTACGCTGACACTAACCCGCGCCCTCACACGTACGCTCCCCCTAGAGCGTTGTCGTACCCTCACCTGGACCCTAAGCCGTCCCCGTCCCCTAACCCTAACCCTAGCCCGAAGCCTAACCCTAACACTTCCCCGAAGCCTGACCCTCAGCCGTCCCCTAATCCTAACCCGTACGCTGACACTAACCCGCGCCCTCACACGTACGCTCCCCCTAGAGCGTTGTCGTACCCTCACCTGGACCCTAAACCGTCCCCGTCCCCTAACCCTAACCCTAGCCCGAAGCCTAACCCTAACCCTTCCCCGAAGCCTGACCCTCAGCCGTCCCCTAATCCTAACCCGTACGCTGACACTAACCCGCGCCCTCACACGTACGCTCCCCCTAGAGCGTTGTCGTACCCTCACCTGGACCCTAAGCCGTCCCCGTCCCCTAACCCTAACCCTAGCCCGAAGCCTAACCCTAACCCTTCCCCGAAGCCTGACCCTCAGCCGTCCCCTAATCCTAACCCGTACGCTGACACTAACCCGCGCCCTCACACGTACGCTCCCCCTAGAGCGTTGTCGTACCCTCACCTGGACCCTAAACCGTCCCCGTCCCCTAACCCTAACCCTAGCCCGAACCCTAACCCTAACCCTTCCCCGAAGCCTGACCCTCAGCCGTCCCCTAATCCTAACCCGTACGCTGACACTAACCCGCGCCCTCACACGTATGCTCCCCCTAGAGCGTTGTCGTACCCTCACCTGGACCCTAAACCGTCCCCGTCCCCTAACCCTAACCCTAGCCCGAAGCCTAACCCTAACCCTTCCCCGAAGCCTGACCCTCAGCCGTCCCCTAATCCTAACCCGTACGCTGACACTAACCCGCGCCCTCACACGTACGCTCCCCCTAGAGCGTTGTCGTACCCTCACCTGGACCCTAAACCGTCCCCGTCCCCTAACCCTAACCCTAGCCCGAAGCCTAACCCTAACCCTTCCCCGAAGCCTGACCCTCAGCCGTCCCCTAATCCTAACCCGTACGCTGACACTAACCCGCGCCCTCACACGTACGCTCCCCCTAGAGCGTTGTCGTACACTCACCTGGACCCTAAACCGTCCCCGTCCCCTAACCCTATCCCTAGCCCGAAGCCTAACCCTAACCCTTCCCCGAAGCCTGACCCTCAGCCGTCCCCTAATCCTAACCCGTACGCTGACACTAACCCGCGCCCTCACACGTACGCTCCCCCTAGAGCGTTGTCGTACCCTCACCTGGACCCTAAACCGTCCCCGTCCCCTAACCCTAACCCTAGCCCGAAGCCTAACCCTAACCCTTCCCCGAAGCCTGACCCTCAGCCGTCCCCTAATCCTAACCCGTACGCTGACACTAACCCGCGCCCTCACACGTACGCTCCCCCTAGAGCGTTGTCGTACCCTCACCTGGACCCTAAACCGTCCCCGTCCCCTAACCCTAACCCTAGCCCGAACCCTAACCCTAACCCTTCCCCGAAGCCTGACCCTCAGCCGTCCCCTAATCCTAACCCGTACGCTGACACTAACCCGCGCCCTCACACGTACGCTCCCCCTAGAGCGTTGTCGTACCCTCACCTGGACCCTAAACCGTCCCCGTCCCCTAACCCTAACCCTAGCCCGAACCCTAACCCTAACCCTTCCCCGAAGCCTGACCCTCAGCCGTCCCCTAATCCTAACCCGTACGCTGACACTAACCCGCGCCCTCACACGTACGCTCCCCCTAGAGCGTTGTCGTACCCTCACCTGGACCCTAAACCGTCCCCGTCCCCTAACCCTAACCCTAGCCCGAAGCCTAACCCTAACCCTTCCCCGAAGCCTGACACTCAGCCGTCCCCTAATCCTAACCCGTACGCTGACACTAACCCGCGCCCTCACACGTACGCTCCCCCTAGAGCGTTGTCGTACCCTCACATGGACCCTAAACTGTCCCCGTCCCCTATCCCTAACCCTAGCCCGAACCCTAACCCTAACCCTTCCCCGAAGCCTGACCCTCAGCCGTCCCCTAATCCTAACCCGTACGCTGACACTAACCCGCGCCCTCACACGTACGCTCCCCCTAGAGCGTTGTCGTACCCTCACCTGGACCCTAAACCGTCCCCGTCCCCTAACCCTAACCCTAGCCCGAACCCTAACCCTAACCCTTCCCCTCAGCCTGACCCTCAGCCGTCCCCTAATCCTAACCCGTACGCTGACACTAACCCGCGCCCTCACACGTACGCTCCCCCTAGAGCATTGTCGTACCCTCACCTGGACCCTAAACCGTCCCCGTCCCCTAACCCTAACCCTAGCCCGAAGCCTAACCCTAACCCTTCCCGAAGCCTGACCCTCAGCCGTCCCCTAATCCTAACCCGTACGCTGACACTAACCCGCGCCCTCACACGTACGCTCCCCCTAGAGCGTTGTCGTACCCTCACCTGGACCCTAAACTGTCCCCGTCCCCTAACCCTAGCCCGAAGCCTAACCCTAACCCTTCCCCTCAGCCTGACCCTCAGCCGTCCCCTAATCCTAACCCGTACGCTGACACTAACCCGCGCCCTCACACGTACGCTCCCCCTAGAGCGTTGTCGTACCCTCACCTGGACCCTAAACCGTCCCCGTCCCCTAACCCTAACCCTAGCCCGAAGCCTAACCCTAACCCTTCCCCGAAGCCTGACCCTCAGCCGTCCCCTAATCCTAACCCGTACGCTGACACTAACCCGCGCCCTGACACGTACGCTCCCCCTAGAGCGTTGTCGTACCCTCACCTGGACCCTAAGCCGTCCCCGTCCCCTAACCCTAACCCTAGCCCGAAGCCTAACCCTAACCCTTCCCCGAAGCCTGACCCTCAGCCGTCCCCTAATCCTAACCCGTACGCTGACACTAACCCGCGCCCTCACACGTACGCTCCCCCTAGAGCGTTGTCATACCCTCACCTGGACCCTAAACCGTCCCCGACCCCTAACCCTAACCCTAGCCCGAAGCCTAACCCTAACCCTTCCCCGAAGCCTGACCCTCAGCCGTCCCCTAATCCTAACCCGTACGCTGACACTAACCCGCGCCCTCACACGTATGCTCCCCCTAGAGCGTTGTCGTACCCTCACCTGGACCCTAAACCGTCCCCGTCCCCTAACCCTAACCCTAGCCCGAAGCCTAACCCTAACCCTTCCCCGAAGCCTGACCCTCAGCCGTCCCCTAATCCTAACCCGTACGCTGACACTAACCCGCGCCCTCACACGTACGCTCCCCCTAGAGCGTTGTCGTACCCTCACCTGGACCCTAAACCGTCCCCGTCCCCTAACCCTAACCCTAGCCCGAAGCCTAACCCTAACCCTTCCCCGAAGCCTGACCCTCAGCCGTCCTCTAATCCTAACCCGTACGCTGACACTAACCCGCGCCCTCACACGTACGCTCCCCCTAGAGCGTTGTCGTACCCTCACCTGGACCCTAAACCGTCCCCGTCCCCTAACCCTAACCCTAGCCCGAACCCTAACCCTAACCCTTCCCCGAAGCCCGACCCTCAGCCGTCCCCTAATCCTAACCCGTACGCTGACACTAACCCGCGCCCTCACACGTACGCTCCCCCTAGAGCGTTGTCGTACCCTCACCTGGACCCTAAACCGTCCCCGTCCCCTAACCCTAACCCTAGCCCGAACCCTAACCCTAACCCTTCCCCGAAGCCTGACCCTCAGCCGTCCCCTAATCCTAACCCGTACGCTGACACTAACCCGCGCCCTCACACGTACGCTCCCCCTAGAGCGTTGTCGTACCCTCACCTGGACCCTAAACCGTCCCCGTCCCCTAACCCTAACCCTAGCCCGAAGCCTAACCCTAACCCTTCCCCGAAGCCTGACCCTCAGCCGTCCCCTAATCCTAACCCGTACGCTGACACTAACCCGCGCCCTCACACGTACGCTCCCCCTAGAGCGTTGTCGTACCCTCACCTGGACCCTAAACCGTCCCCGTCCCGTAACCCTAACCCTAACCCGAAGCCTAACCCTAACCCTTCCCCGAAGCCTGACCCTCAGCCGTCCCCTAATCCTAACCCGTACGCTGACACTAACCCGCGCCCTCACACGTACGCTCCCCCTAGAGCGTTGTCGTACCCTCACCTGGACCCTAAACCGTCCCCGTCCCCTAACCCTAACCCTAGCCCGAACCCTAACCCTAACCCTTCCCCGAAGCCTGACCCTCAGCCGTCCCCTAATCCTAACCCGTACGCTGACACTAACCCGTGCCCTCACACGTACGCTCCCCCTAGAGCGTTGTCGTACCCTCACCTGGACCCTAAACCGTCCCCGTCCCCTAACCCTAACCCTAGCCCGAAGCCTAACCCTAACCCTTCCCCGAAGCCTGACCCTCAGCCGTCCCCTAATCCTAACCCGTACGCTGACACTAACCCGCGCCCTCACACGTACGCTCCCCCTAGAGCGTTGTCGTACACTCACCTGGACCCTAAACCGTCCCCGTCCCCTAACCCTAACCCTAGCCCGAACCCTAACCCTAACCCTTCCCCGAAGCCTGACCCTCAGCCGTCCCCTAATCCTAACCCGTACGCTGACACTAACCCGCGCCCTCACACGTACGCTCCCCCTAGAGCGTTGTCGTACCCTCACCTGGACCCTAAACCGTCCCCGTCCCCTAACCCTAACCCTAGCCCGAACCCTAACCCTAACCCTTCCCCGAAGCCTGACCCTCAGCCGTCCCCTAATCCTAACCCGTACGCTGACACTAACCCGCGCCCTCACACGTACGCTCCCCCTAGAGCGTTGTCGTACCCTCACCTGGACCCTAAACCGTCCCCGTCCCCTAAACCTAACCCTAGCCCGAAGCCTAACCCTAACCCTTCCCCGAAGCCTGACCCTCAGCCGTCCCCTAATCCTAACCCGTACGCTGACACTAACCCGCGCCCTCACACGTACGCTCCCCCTAGAGCGTTGTCGTACCCTCACCTGGACCCTAAACCGTCCCCGTCCCCTAACCCTAACCCTAGCCCGAAGCCTAACCCTAACCCTTCCCCGAAGCCTGACCCTCAGCCGTCCCCTAATCCTAACCCGTACGCTGACACTAACCCGCGCCCTCACACGTACGCTCCCCCTAGAGCGTTGTCGTACCCTCACCTGGACCCTAAACCGTCCCCGTCCCCTAACCCTAACCCTAGCCCGAAGCCTAACCCTAACCCTTCCCCGAAGCCTGACCCTCAGCCGTCCCCTAATCCTAACCCGTACGCTGACACTAACCCGCGCCCTGACACGTACGCTCCCCCTAGAGCGTTGTCGTACCCTCACCTGGACCCTAAACCGTCCCCGTCCCCTAACCCTAACCCTAGCCCAAAGCCTAACCCTAATCCTTCCCCGAAGCCTGACCCTCAGCCGTCCCCTAATCCTAACCCGTACGCCGACACTAACCCGCGCCCTCACACGTACGCTCCCCCTAGAGCGTTATCGTACCCTCACCTGGACCCTAAACCGTCCCCGTCCCCTAACCCTAGCCCGAACCCTAACCCTAACCCTTCCCCGAAGCCTGACCCTCAGCCGTCCCCTAATCCTAACCCGTACGCTGACACTAACCCTCGCCCTCACACGTACGCTCCCCCTAGAGCGTTGTCGTACCCTCACCTGGACCCTAAACCGTCCCCGTCCCCTAACCCTAACCCTAGCCCGAAGCCTAACCCTAACCCTTCCCCGAAGCCTGACCCTCAGCCGTCCCCTAATCCTAACCCGTACGCTGACACTAACCCGCGCCCTCACACGTAAGCTCCCCCTAGAGCGTTGTCGTACCCTCACCTGGACCATAAACCGTCCCCGTCCCCTAACCCTAACCCTAGCCCGAACCCTAACCCTAACCCTTCCCCGAAGCCTGACCCTCAGCCGTCCCCTAATCCTAACCCGTACGCTGACACTAACCCACGCCCTCACACGTACGCTCCCCCTAGAGCGTTGTCGTACCCTCACCTGGACCCTAAACCGTCCCCGTCCCCTAACCCTAACCCTAGCCCGAACCCTAACCCTAACCCTTCCCCGAAGCCTGACCCTCAGCCGTCCCCTAATCCTAACCCGTACGCTGACACTAACCCGCGCCCTCACACGTACGCTCCCCCTAGAGCGTTGTCGTACCCTCACCTGGACCCTAAACCGTCCCCGTCCCCTAACCGTAACCCTAGCCAGAACCCTAACCCTAACCCTTCCCCGAAGCCTGACCCTCAGCCGTCCCCTAATCCTAACCCGTACGCTGACACTAACCCGCGCCCTCACACGTACGCTCCCCCTAGAGCGTTGTCGTACCCTCACCTGGACCCTAAACCGTCCCCGTCCCCTAACCCTAACCCTAGCCCGAAGCCTAACCCTAACCCTTCCCCGAAGCCTGACCCTCAGCCGTCCCCTAATCCTAACCCGTACGCTGACACTAACCCGCGCCCTCACACGTACGCTCCCCCTAGAGCGTTGTCGTACCCTCACCTGGACCCTAAACCGTCCCAGTCCGCTAACCCTAACCCTAGCCCGAACCCTGACCCTAACCCTTCCCCGAAGCCTGACCCTCACCCGTCCCCTAATCCTAACCCGTACGCTGACACTAACCCGCGCCCTCACACGTACGCTCCCCCTAGAGCGTTGTCGTACCCTCACCTGGACCCTAAACCGTCCCCGTCCCCTAACCCTAACCCTAGCCCGAAGCCCAACCCTAACCCTTCCCCGAAGCCTGACCCTCAGCCGTCCCCTAATACTAACCCGTACGCTGACACTAACCCGCGCCCTCACACGTACGCTCCCCCTAGAGCGTTGTCGTACCCTCACCTGGACCCTGAACCGTCCCCGTCCCCTAACCCTAACCCTAGCCCGAACCCTAATCCTAACCCTTCCCCGAAGCCTGACCCTCAGCCGTCCCCTAATCCTAACCCGTACGCTGACACTAACCCGCGCCCTCACACGTACGCTCCCCCTAGAGCGTTGTCGTACCCTCACCTGGACCCTAAACCGTCCCCGTCCCCTAACCCTAACCCTAGCCCGAAGCCTAACCCTAACCCTTCCCCGAAGCCTGACCCTCAGCCGTCCCCTAATCCTAACCCGTACGCTGACACTAACCCGCGCCCTCACACGTACGCTCCCCCTAGAGCGTTGTCGTACACTCACCTGGACCCTGAACCGTCCCCGTCCCCTAACCCTAACCCTAGCCCGAACCCTAACCCTAACCCTTCCCCGAAGCCTGACCCTCAGCCGTCCCCTAATCCTAACCCGTACGCTGACACTAACCCGCGCCCTCACACGTACTCTCCCCCTAGAGCGTTGTCGTACCCTCACCTGGACCCTGAACCGTCCCCGTCCCCTAACCCTAACCCTAGCCCGAAGCCTAACCCTAACCCTTCCCCGAAGCCTGACCCTCAGCCGTCCCCTAATCCTAACCTTACGCTGACACTAACCCGCGCCCTCACACGTACGCTCCCCCTAGAGCGTTGTCGTACCCTCACCTGGACCCTGAACCGTCCCCGTCCCCTAACCCTAACCCTAGCCCGAACCCTAATCCTAACCCTTCCCCGAAGCCTGACCCTCAGCCGTCCCCTAATCCTAACCCGTACGCTGACACTAACCCGCGCCCTCACACGTACGCTCCCCCTAGAGCGTTGTCGTACCCTCACCTGGACCCCAAACCGTCCCCGTCCCCTAACCCTAACACTAGCCCGAACCCTAACCCTAACCCTTCCCCGAAGCCTGACCCTCAGCGGTCCCCTAATCCTAACCCGTACGCTGACACTAACCCGCGCCCTCACACGTACGCTCCCCCTAGAGCGTTGTCGTACCCTCACCTGGACCCTAAACCGTCCCCGTCCCCTAAACCTAACCCTAGCCAGAAGCCTAACCCTAACCCTTCCCCGAAGCCTGACCCTCAGCCGTCCCCTAATCCTAACCCGTACGCTGACACTAACCCGCGCCCTCACACGTACGCTCCCCCTAGAGCGTTGTCGTACCCTCACCTGGACCCTAAACCGTCCCCGTCCCCTAACCCTAACCCTAGCCCGAACCCTAACCCTAACCCTTCCCCGAAGCCTGACCCTCAGCCGTCCCCTAATCCTAACCCGTACGCTGACACTAACCCGCGCCCTCACACGTACGCTCCCCCTAGAGCGTTGTCGTACCCTCACCTGGACCCTAAACCGTCCCCGTCCCCTAACCCTAACCCTAGCCCGAAGCCTAACCCTAACCCTTCCCCGAAGCCTGACCCTCAGCCGTCCCCTAATCCTAACCCGTACGCTGACACTAACCCGTGCCCTCACACGTACGCTCCCCCTAGAGCGTTGTCGTACCCTCACCTGGACCCTAAACCGTCCCCGTCCCCTAACCCTAACCCTAGCCCGAACCCTAACCCTAACCCTTCCCCGAAGCCTGACCCTCAGCCGTCCCCTAATCCTAACCCGTACGCTGACACTAACCCGCGCCCTCACACGTACGCTCCCCCTAGAGCGTTGTCGTACCCTCACCTGGACCCTGAACTATCCCCGTCCCCTAACCCTAACCCTAGACCGAACCCTAACCCTAACCCTTCCCCAAAGCTTGACACTCAGCCGTCCCCTAATCCTAACCCGTACGCTGACACTAACCCGCGCCCTCACACGTACGCTCCCCCTAGAGCGTTGTCGTACCCTCACCTGGACCCTGAACCGTCCCCGTCCCCTAACCCTAACCCTAGCCCGAACCCTAACCCTAACCCTTCCCCGAAGCCTGACCCTCAACCGTCCCCTAATCCTAACCCGTACGCTGACACTAACCCGCGCCCTCACACGTACGCTCCCCCTAGAGCGTTGTCGTACCCTCACCTGGACCCTAAACCGTCCCCGTCCCCTAACCCTAACCCTAGCCCGAAGCCTAACCCTAACCCTTCCCCGAAGCCTGACCCTCAGCCGTCCCCTAATCCTAACCCGTACGCTGACACTAACCCGCGCCCTCACACGTACGCTCCCCCTAGAGCGTTGTCGTACCCTCACCTGGACCCTAAACCGTCCCCGTCCCCTAACCCTAACCCTAGCCCGAACCCTAAACCTAACCCTTCCCCGAAGCCTGACCCTCAGCCGTCCCCTAATCCTAACCCGTACGCTGACACTAACCCGCGCCCTCACACGTACGCTCCCCCTAGAGCGTTGTCGTACCCTCACCTGGACCCTAAACCGTCCCCGTCCCCTAACCCTAACCCTAGCCCGAAGCCTAACCCTAACCCTTCCCCGAAGCCTGACCCTCAGCCGTCCCCTAATCCTAACCCGTACGCTGACACTAACCCGCGCCCTCACATGTACGTTCCCCCTAGAGCGTTGTCGTACCCTCACCTGGACCCTGAACCGTCCCCGTCCCCTAACCCTAACCCTAGCCCGAACCCTAACCCTAACCCTTCCCTGAAGCCTGACCCTCAGCCGTCCCCTAATCCTAACCCGTACGCTGACACTAACCCGCGCCCTCACACGTACGCTCCCCCTAGAGCGTTGTCGTACCCTCACTTGGACCCTAAACCGTCCCCGTCCCCTAACCCTAACCCTAGCCCGAAGCCTAACCCTAACCCTTCCCCGAAGCCTGACCCTCAGCCGTCCCCTAATCCTAACACGTACGCTGACACTAACCCGCGCCCTCACACGTACGCTCCCCCTAGAGCGTTGTTGTACTCTCACCTGGACCCTAAACCGTCCCCGTCCCCTAACCCTAACCCTAGCCCGAACCCTAACCCTAACCCTTCCCCGAAGCCTGACCCTCAGCCGTCCCCTAATCCTAACCCGTACGCTGACACTAACCCGCGCCCTCACACGTACGCTCCCCCTAGAGCGTTGTCGTACCCTCACCTGGACCCCAAACCGTCCCCGTCCCCTAACCCTAACCCTAGCCCGAACCCTAACCCTAACCCTTCCCCGAAGCCTGACCCTCAGCAGTCCCCTAATCCTAACCCGTACGCTGACACTAACCCGCGCCCTCACACGTACGCTCCCCCTAGAGCGTTGTCGTACCCTCACCTGGACCCTAAACCGTCCCCGTCCCCTAAACCTAACCCTAGCCAGAAGCCTAACCCTAACCCTTCCCCGAAGCCTGACCCTCAGCCGTCCCCTAATCCTAACCCGTACGCTGACACTAACCCGCGCCCTCACACGTACGCTCCCCCTAGAGCGTTGTCGTACCCTCACCTGGACCCTGAACCATCCCCGTCCCCTAACCCTAACCCTAGACCGAACCCTAACCCTAACCCTTCCCCAAAGCCTGACACTCAGCCGTCCCCTAATCCTAACACGTACGCTGACACTAACCCGCGCCCTCACACGTACGCTCCCCCTAGAGCGTTGTCGTACCCTCACCTGGACCCTGAACCGTCCCCGTCCCCTAACCCTAACCCTAGCCCGAACCCTAACCCTAACCCTTCCCCGAAGCCTGACCCTCAACCGTCCCCTAATCCTAACCCGTACGCTGACACTAACCCGCGCCCTCACACGTACGCTCCCCCTAGAGCGTTGTCGTACCCTCACCTGGACCCTAAACCGTCCCCGTCCCCTAACCCTAACCCTAGCCCGAAGCCTAACCCTAACCCTTCCCCGAAGCCTGACCCTCAGTCGTCCCCTAATCCTAACCCGTATGCTGACACTAACCCGCGTCCTCACACGTACGCTCCCCCTAGAGCGTTGTCGTACCCTTACCTGGACCCTGAACCGTCCCCGTCCCCTAACCCTAACCCTAGCCCGAAGCCTAACCCTAACCCTAACCCTTCCCCGAAGCCTGACCCTCAGCCGTCCCCTAATCCTAACCCGTACGCTGACACTAACCCGCGCCCTCACACGTACGCTCCCCCTAGAGCGTTGTCGTACCCTCACCTGGACCCTAAACCGTCCCCGTCCCCTAACCCTAACCCTAGCCCGAACCCTAAACCTAACCCTTCCCCGAAGCCTGACCCTCAGCCGTCCCCTAATCCTAACCCGTACGCTGACACTAACCCGCGCCCTCACACGTACGCTCCCCCTAGAGCGTTGTCGTACCCTCACCTGGACCCTAAACCGTCCCCGTCCCCTAACCCTAACCCTAGCCCGAAGCCTAACCCTAACCCTTCCCCGAAGCCTGACCCTCAGCCGTCCCCTAATCCTAACCCGTACGCTGACACTAACCCGCGCCCTCACATGTACGTTCCCCCTAGAGCGTTGTCGTACCCTCACCTGGACCCTGAACCGTCCCCGTCCCCTAACCCTAACCCTAGCCCGAACCCTAACCCTAACCCTTCCCTGAAGCCTGACCCTCAGCCGTCCCCTAATCCTAACCCGTACGCTGACACTAACCTGCGCCCTCACACGTACGCTCCCCCTAGAGCGTTGTCGTTCCCTCACTTGGACCCTAAACCGTCCCCGTCCCCTAACCCTAACCCTAGCCCGAAGCCTAACCCTAACCCTTCCCCGAAGCCTGACCCTCAGCCGTCCCCTAATCCTAACACGTACGCTGACACTAACCCGCGCCCTCACACGTACGCTCCCCCTAGAGCGTTGTTGTACTCTCACCTGGACCCTAAACCGTCCCCGTCCCCTAACCCTAACCCTAGCCCGAACCCTAACCCTAACCCTTCCCCGAAGCCTGACCCTCAGCCGTCCCCTAATCCTAACCCGTACGCTGACACTAACCCGCGCCCTCACACGTACGCTCCCCCTAGAGCGTTGTCGTACCCTCACCTGGACCCCAAACCGTCCCCGTCCCCTAACCCTAACCCTAGCCCGAACCCTAACCCTAACCCTTTCCCGAAGCCTGACCCTCAGCAGTCCCCTAATCCTAACCCGTACGCTGACACTAACCCGCGCCCTCACACGTACACTCCCCCTAGAGCGTTGTCGTACCCTCACCTGGACCCTAAACCGTCCCCGTCCCCTAAACCTAACCCTAGCCAGAAGCCTAACCCTAACCCTTCCCCGAAGCCTGACCCTCAGCCGTCCCCTAATCCTAACCCGTACGCTGACACTAACCCGCGCCCTCACACGTACGCTCCCCCTAGAGCGTTGTCGTACCCTCACCTGGACCCTGAACCATCCCCGTCCCTTAACCCTAACCCTAGACCGAACCCTAACCCTAACCCTTCCCCAAAGCCTGACACTCAGCCGTCCCCTAATCCTAACCCGTACGCTGACACTAACCCGCGCCCTCACACGTACGCTCCCCCTAGAGCGTTGTCGTACCCTCACCTGGACCCTGAACCGTCCCCGTCCCCTAACCCTAACCCTAGCCCGAACCCTAACCCTAACCCTTCCCCGAAGCCTGACCCTCAACCGTCCCCTAATCCTAACCCGTACGCTGACACTAACCCGCGCCCTCACACGTACGCTCCCCCTAGAGCGTTGTCGTACCCTCACCTGGACCCTAAACCGTCCCCGTCCCCTAACCCTAACCCTAGCCCGAAGCCTAACCCTAACCCTTCCCCGAAGCCTGACCCTCAGTCGTCCCCTAATCCTAACCCGTATGCTGACACTAACCCGCGTCCTCACACGTACGCTCCCCCTAGAGCGTTGTCGTACCCTTACCTGGACCCTGAACCGTCCCCGTCCCCTAACCCTAACCCTAGCCCGAAGCCTAACCCTAACCCTAACCCTTCCCCGAAGCCTGACCCTCAGCCGTCCCCTAATCCTAACCCGTACGCTGACACTAACCCGCGCCCTCACACGTACGCTCCCCCTAGAGCGTTGTCGTACCCTCACCTGGACCCTAAACCGTCCCCGTCCCCTAACCCTAACCCTAGCCCGAACCCTAACCCTAACCCTTCCCCGAAGCCTGACCCTCACCCGTCACCTAATCCTAACCCGTACGCTGACACTAACCCGCGCCCTCACACGTACGCTCCCCCTAGAGCGTTGTCGTACCCTCACCTGGACCCTAAACCGTCCCCGTCCCCTAACCCTAACCCTAGCCCGAATCCTAACCCTAACCCTTCCCCGAAGCCTGACCCTCACCCGTCCCCTAATCCTAACCCGTACGCTGACACTAACCCGCGCCCTCACACGTACGCTCCCCCTAGAGCGTTGTCGTACCCTCACCTGGACCCTAAACCGTCCCCATCCCCTAACCCTAACCCTAGCCCGAACCCTAACCCTAACCCTTCCCCGAAGCCTGACCCTCACCCGTCCCCTAATCCTAACCCGTACGCTGACACTAACCCACGCCCTCACACGTACGCTCCCCCTAGAGCGTTGTCGAACCCTCACCTGGACCCTAAATCGTCCCCGTCCCCTAACCCTAACCGTAGCCCGAACCCTAACGCTAACCCTTCCCCGAAGCCTGACCCTCAGCCATCCCCTAATCCTAACCCGTACGCTGACACTAACCCGCGCCCTCACACGTACGCTCCCCCTAGAGCGTTGTCGTACCCTCACCTGGACCCTAACCCGTCCCCGTCCCCTAACCCTAACCCGAACCCTAACCCTAACTCTTCCCCGAAGCCTGACCCTCACCCGTCCCCTAATCCTAACCCGTACGCTGACACTAACCCGCGCCCTCACACGTACGCTCCCCCTAGAGCGTTGTCGTACCCTCACCTGGACCCTAAACCGTCCCCGTCCCCTAACCCTAACCCTAGCCCGAACCCTAACCCTAACCCTTCCCCGAAGCCTGACCCTCACCCGTCCCCTAATCCTAACCCGTACGCTGACACTAACCCGCGCCCTCACACGTACGCTCCCCCTAGAGCGTTGTCGTACCCTCACCTGGACCCTAAACCGTCCCCGTCCCCTAACCCTAACCCTAGCCTGAACCCTAACCCTAAACCTTCCCCGAAGCCTGACCCTCAGCCGTCCCCTAATCCTAACCCGTACGCTGACACTAACCCGCGCCCTCACACGTACGCTCCCCCTAGAGCGTTGTCGTACCCTCACCTGGACCCTAAACAGTCCCCGTCCCCTCACCCTAACCCTAGCCCGAACCCTAACCCTAACCCTTCCCCGAAGCCTGACCCTCACCCGTCCCGTAATCCTAACCCGTACGCTGACACTAAACCGCGCCCTCACACGTACGCTCCCCCTAGCGCGTTGTCGTACCCTCACCTGGACCCTAAACCGTCCCCGTCCCCTAACCCTAACCCTAGCCCGAACCCTAACCCTAACCCTTCCCCGAAGCCTGACCCTCAGCCGTCCCCTAATCCTAACCCGTACGCTGACACTAACCCACGCCCTCACACGTACGCTCCCCCTAGAGCGTTGTCGTACCCTCACCTGGACCCTAAACCGTCCCCGTCCCCTCACCCTAACCCTAGCCCGAACCCTAAACCTAACCCTTCCCCGAAGCCTGACCCTCACCCGTCCCGTAATCCTAACCCGTACGCTGACACTAAACCGCGCCCTCACACGTACGCTCCCCATAGAGCGTTGTCGTACCCTCACCTGGACCCTAAACCGTCCCCGTCCCCTAACCCTAACCCTAGCCCGAACCCTAACCCTAACCCTTCCCCGAAGCCTGACCCTCACCCGTCCCCTAATCCTAACCCGTACGCTGACACTAACCCGCGCCCTCACACGTACGCTCCCCCTAGAGCTTTGTCGTACCCTCACCTGGACCCTAAACCGTCCCCGTCCCCTAACCCTAACCCTAGCCCGAACCCTAACCCTAAACCTTCCCCGAAGCCTGACCCTCAGCCGTCCCCTAATCCTAACCCGTACGCTGACACTAACCCGCGCCCTCACACGTACGCTCCCCCTAGAGCGTTATCGTACCCTCACCTGGACCCTAAACCGTCCCCGTCCCCTAACCCTAGCCCGAATCCTAACCCTAACCCTTCCCCGAAGCCAGACCCTCACCCGTCCCCTAATCCTAACCCGTACGCTGACACTAACCCGCGCCCTCACACGTACGCTCCCCCTAGAGCGTTGTCGTACCCTCACCTGGACCCTAAACCGTCCCCGTCCCCTAACCCTAACCCTAGCCCGAACCCTAACCCTAACCCTTACCCGAAGCCTGACCCTCACCCGTCCCCTAATCCTAACCCGTACGCTGACACTAACCCGCGCCCTCACACGTACGCTCCCCCTAGAGCGTTGTCGTACCCTCACCTTGACCCTAAACCGTCCCAGTCCCCTAACCCTAACCCTAGCCCGAACCCTAACCCTAACCCTTCCCCGAAGCCTGACCCTCAGCCGTCCCCTAATCCTAACCCGTACGCTGACACTAACCCGCGCCCTCACACGTACGCTCCCCCTAGAGCGTTGTCGTACCCTCACCTGGACCCTAAACCGTCCCCGTCCCCTAACCCTAACCCTAGCCCGAACCCTAACCCTAACCCTTCCCCGAAGCCTGACCCTCACCCGTCCCCTAATCCTAACCCGTACGCTGACACTAACCCACGCCCTCACACGTACGCTCCCCCTAGAGCATTGTCGTAACCTCACCTGGACCCTAAACCGTCCCCGTCCCCTAACCCTAACCCTAGCCCGAACCCTAACCCTAACCCTTCCCCGAAGCCTGACCCTCACCCGTCCCCTAATCCTAACCCGTACGCTGACACTAACCCGCGCCCTCACACGTACGCTCCCCCTAGAGCGTTGTCGTACCCTCACCTGGACCCTAAACCGTCCCCGTCCCCTAACCCTAACCCTAGCCCGAACCCTAACCCTAACCCTTCCCCGAAGCCTGACCCTCACCCGTCCCCTAATCGTAACCCGTACGCTGACACTAACCCGCGCCCTCACACGTACGCTCCCCCTAGAGCGTTGTCGTACCCTCACCTGGACCCTAAACCGTCCCCGTCCCCTAACCCTAACCCTAGCCTGAACCCTATCCCTAACCCTTCCCCGAAGCCTGACCCTCAGCCGTCCCCTAATCCTAACCCGTACGCTGACACTAACCCACGCCCTCACACGTCCGCTCCCCCTACAGCGTTGTCATACCCTCACCTGGACCCTAAACCGTCCCGTCCCCTAACCCTAACCCTAGCCCGAACCCTAACCCTAACCCTTCCCCGAAGCCTGACCCTCACCCGTCCCCTAATCCTAACCCGTACGCTGATACTAACCCGCGCCCTCACACGTAAGCTCCCCCTAGAGCGTTGTCGTACCCTCACCTGGACCCTAAACCGTCCCCGTCCACTAACCCTAACCCTAGCCCGAACCCTAACCCTAACCCTTCCCCGAAGCCTGACCCTCAGCCGTCCCCTAATCCTAACCCGTACGCTGACACTAACCCGCGCCCTCACACGTACGCTCCCCCTAGAGCGTTGTCGTACCCTCACCTGGACCCTAAACCGTCCCCGTCCCCTAACCCTAACCCTAGCCCGAATTCTAACCCTAACACTTCCCCGAAGCCTGACACTCACCCGTCCCCTAATCCTAACCCGTACGCTGACACTAACCCGCGCCCTCACACGTACGCTCCCCCTAGAGCGTTGTCGTACCCTCACCTGGACCCTACACCGTCCCCGTCCCCTAACCCTAACCCTAGCCCGAACCCTAACCCTAACCCTTCACCGAAGCCTGACCCTCACCCGTCCCCTAAACCTAACCCGTACGCTGACACTAACCCGCGCCCTCACACGTACGCTCCCCCTAGAGCGTTGTCGTACCCTCACCTTGACCCTAAACCGTCCCCGTCCCCTAACCCTAACCCTAGCCCGAACCCTAACCCTAACCCTTCCCCGAAGCCGGACCCTCAGCCGTCCCCTAATCCTAACCCGTACGCTGACACTAACCCGCGCCCTCACACGTATGCTCCCCCTAGAGCGTTGTCGTACCCTCACCTGGACCCTAAACCGTCCCCGTCCCCTAACCCTAACCCTAGCCCGAACCCTAACCCTAACCCTTCCCCGAAGCCTGACCCTCACCCGTCCCCTAATCCTAACCCGTACGCTGACACTAACCCGCGCCCTCACACGTACGCTCCCCCTAGAGCGTTGTCGTACCCTCACCTGGACCCTAAACCGTCCCCGTCCCCTAACCCTAACCCTAGCCCGAACCCTAACCCTAACCCTTCCCCGAAGCCTGACCCTCACCCGTCCCCTAATCCTAACCCGTACGCTGACACTAACCCGCGCCCTCACACGTACGCTCCCCCTAGAGCGTTGTCGTACCCTCACCTGGACCCTAAACCGTCCCCGTCCCCTAACCCTAACCCTAGCCCGAAGCCTAACCCTAACCCTTCCCCGAAGCCTGACCCTCAGCCGTCCCCTAATCCTAACCCGTACGCTGACACTAACCCGCGCCCTCACACGTACGCTCCCCCTAGAGCGTTGTCGTACCCTCACCTGGACCCTAAACCGTCCCCGTCCCCTAACCCTAACCCTAGCCCGAACCCTAACCCTAACCCTTCCCCGAAGCCTGACCCTCAGCCGTCCCCTAATCCTAACCCGTACGCTGACACTAACCCGCGCCCTCACACGTACGCTCCCCCTAGAGCGTTGTCGTACCCTCACCTGGACCCTAAACCGTCCCCGTCCCCTCACCCTAACCCTAACCCGAACCCTAACCCTAACCCTTCCCCGAAGCCTGACCCTCACCCGTCCCGTAATCCTAACCCGTACGCTGACACTAAACCGCGCCCTCACACGTACGCTCCCCATAGAGCGTTTTCGTACCCTCACCTGGACCCTAAACCGTCCCCGTCCCCTAACCCTAACCCTAGCCCGAACCCTAACCCTAACCCTTCCCCGAAGCCTGACCCTCACCCGTCCCCTAATCCTAACCCGTACGCTGACACTAACCCACGCCCTCACACGTACGCTCCCCCTAGAGCGTTGTCGTACCCTCACCTGGACCCTAAACCGTCCCCGTCCCCTAACCCTAACCCTAGCCCGAACCCTAACCCTAACCCTTCCCCGAAGCCTGACCCTCACCCGTCCCCTAATCCTAACCCGTACGCTGACACTAACCCGCGCCCTCACACGTACGCTCCCCCTAGAGCGTTGTCGTACCCTCACCTGGACCCTAAACCGTCCCCGTCCCCTAACCCTAACCCTAGCCCGAATCCTAACCCTAACCCTTCCCCGAAGCCTGACCCTCACCCGTCCCCTAATCCTAACCCGTACGCTGACACTAACCCACGCCCTCACACTTACGCTCCCCCTAGAGCGTTGTCGAACCCTCACCTGGACCCTAAATCGTCCCCGTCCCCTAACCCTAACCCTAGCCCGAACCCTAACCCTAACCCTTCCCCGAAGCCTGACCCTCAGCCGTCCCCTAATCCTAAGCCGTACGCTGACACTAACCCGCGCCCTCACACGTACGCTCCCCCTAGAGCGTTGTCGTACCCTCACCTGGACCCTAACCCGTCCCCGTCCCCTAACCCTAACCCGAACCCTAACCCTAACCCTTCCCCGAAGCCTGACCCTCACCCGTCCCCTAATCCTAACCCGTACGCTGACACTAACCCGTGCCCTCACACGTACGCTCCCCCTAGAGCGTTGTCGTACCCTCACCTGGACCCTAAACCGTCCCCGTCCCCTAACCCTAACCCTAACCTGAACCCTAACCCTAACCCTTCCCCGAAGCCTGACCCTCAGCCGTCCCCTAATCCTAACCCGTACGCTGACACTAACCCGCGCCCTCACACGTACGCTCCCCCTAGAGCGTTGTCGTACCCTCACCTGGACCCTAAACCGTCCCCGTCCCCTCACCCTAACCCTAGCCCGAACCCTAACCCTAACCCTTCCCCGAAGCCTGACCCTCACCCGTCCCGTAATCCTCACCCGTACGCTGACACTGAACCGCGCCCTCACACGTACGCTCCCCCTAGCGCGTTGTCGTACCCTCACCTGGACCCTAAACCGTCCCCGTCCCCTAACCCTAACCCTAGCCCGAACCCTAACCCTAACCCTTCCCCGAAGCCTGACCCTCAGCCGTCCCCTAATCCTAACCCGTACGCTGACACTAACCCGCGCCCTCACACGTACGCTCCCCCTAGAGCGTTGTCGTACCCTCACCTGGACCCTAAACCGTCCCCGTCCCCTCACCCTAACCCTAGCCCGAACCCTAAACCTAACCCTTCCCCGAAGCCTGACCCTCACCCGTCCCGTAATCCTAACCCGTACGCTGACACTAAACCGCGCCCTCACACGTACGCTCCCCCTAGAGCGTTGTCGTACCCTCACCTGGACCCTAAACCGTCCCCGTCCCCTAACCCTAACCCTAGCCCGAACCCTAACCCTAACCCTTCCCCGAAGCCTGACCCTCAGCCGTCCCCTAATCCTAACCCGTACGCTGACACTAACCCGCGCCCTCACACGTACGCTCCCCCTAGAGCGTTGTCGTACCCTCACCTGGACCCTAAACCGTCCCCGTCCCCTAACCCTAACCCTAGCCCGAAGCCTAACCCTAACCCTTCCCCGAAGCCTGACCCTCAGCCGTCCCCTAATCCTAACCCGTACGCTGACACTAACCCGCGCCCTCACACGTACGCTCCCCCTAGAGCGTTGTCGTACCCTCACCTGGACCCTAAACCGTCCCAGTCCGCTAACCCTAACCCTAGCCCGAACCCTGACCCTAACCCTTCCCCGAAGCCTGACCCTCACCCGTCCCCTAATCCTAACCCGTACGCTGACACTAACCCGCGCCCTCACACGTACGCTCCCCCTAGAGCGTTGTCGTACCCTCACCTGGACCCTAAACCGTCCCCGTCCCCTAACCCTAACCCTAGCCCGAAGCCCAACCCTAACCCTTCCCCGAAGCCTGACCCTCAGCCGTCCCCTAATACTAACCCGTACGCTGACACTAACCCGCGCCCTCACACGTACGCTCCCCCTAGAGCGTTGTCGTACCCTCACCTGGACCCTGAACCGTCCCCGTCCCCTAACCCTAACCCTAGCCCGAACCCTAATCCTAACCCTTCCCCGAAGCCTGACCCTCAGCCGTCCCCTAATCCTAACCCGTACGCTGACACTAACCCGCGCCCTCACACGTACGCTCCCCCTAGAGCGTTGTCGTACCCTCACCTGGACCCTAAACCGTCCCCGTCCCCTAACCCTAACCCTAGCCCGAAGCCTAACCCTAACACTTCCCCGAAGCCTGACCCTCAGCCGTCCCCTAATCCTAACCCGTACGCTGACACTAACCCGCGCCCTCACACGTACGCTCCCCCTAGAGCGTTGTCGTACACTCACCTGGACCCTGAACCGTCCCCGTCCCCTAACCCTAACCCTAGCCCGAACCCTAACCCTAACCCTTCCCCGAAGCCTGACCCTCAGCCGTCCCCTAATCCTAACCCGTACGCTGACACTAACCCGCGCCCTCACACGTACTCTCCCCCTAGAGCGTTGTCGTACCCTCACCTGGACCCTGAACCGTCCCCGTCCCCTAACCCTAACCCTAGCCCGAAGCCTAACCCTAACCCTTCCCCGAAGCCTGACCCTCAGCCGTCCCCTAATCCTAACCTTACGCTGACACTAACCCGCGCCCTCACACGTACGCTCCCCCTAGAGCGTTGTCGTACCCTCACCTGGACCCTGAACCGTCCCCGTCCCCTAACCCTAACCCTAGCCCGAACCCTAATCCTAACCCTTCCCCGAAGCCTGACCCTCAGCCGTCCCCTAATCCTAACCCGTACGCTGACACTAACCCGCGCCCTCACACGTACGCTCCCCCTAGAGCGTTGTCGTACCCTCACCTGGACCCCAAACCGTCCCCGTCCCCTAACCCTAACACTAGCCCGAACCCTAACCCTAACCCTTCCCCGAAGCCTGACCCTCAGCGGTCCCCTAATCCTAACCCGTACGCTGACACTAACCCGCGCCCTCACACGTACGCTCCCCCTAGAGCGTTGTCGTACCCTCACCTGGACCCTAAACCGTCCCCGTCCCCTAAACCTAACCCTAGCCAGAAGCCTAACCCTAACCCTTCCCCGAAGCCTGACCCTCAGCCGTCCCCTAATCCTAACCCGTACGCTGACACTAACCCGCGCCCTCACACGTACGCTCCCCCTAGAGCGTTGTCGTACCCTCACCTGGACCCTAAACCGTCCCCGTCCCCTAACCCTAACCCTAGCCCGAACCCTAACCCTAACCCTTCCCCGAAGCCTGACCCTCAGCCGTCCCCTAATCCTAACCCGTACGCTGACACTAACCCGCGCCCTCACACGTACGCTCCCCCTAGAGCGTTGTCGTACCCTCACCTGGACCCTAAACCGTCCCCGTCCCCTAACCCTAACCCTAGCCCGAAGCCTAACCCTAACCCTTCCCCGAAGCCTGACCCTCAGCCGTCCCCTAATCCTAACCCGTACGCTGACACTAACCCGTGCCCTCACACGTACGCTCCCCCTAGAGCGTTGTCGTACCCTCACCTGGACCCTAAACCGTCCCCGTCCCCTAACCCTAACCCTAGCCCGAACCCTAACCCTAACCCTTCCCCGAAGCCTGACCCTCAGCCGTCCCCTAATCCTAACCCGTACGCTGACACTAACCCGCGCCCTCACACGTACGCTCCCCCTAGAGCGTTGTCGTACCCTCACCTGGACCCTGAACTATACCCGTCCCCTAACCCTAACCCTAGACCGAACCCTAACCCTAACCCTTCCCCAAAGCTTGACACTCAGCCGTCCCCTAATCCTAACCCGTACGCTGACACTAACCCGCGCCCTCACACGTACGCTCCCCCTAGAGCGTTGTCGTACCCTCACCTGGACCCTGAACCGTCCCCGTCCCCTAACCCTAACCCTAGCCCGAACCCTAACCCTAACCCTTCCCCGAAGCCTGACCCTCAACCGTCCCCTAATCCTAACCCGTACGCTGACACTAACCCGCGCCCTCACACGTACGCTCCCCCTAGAGCGTTGTCGTACCCTCACCTGGACCCTAAACCGTCCCCGTCCCCTAACCCTAACCCTAGCCCGAAGCCTAACCCTAACCCTTCCCCGAAGCCTGACCCTCAGCCGTCCCCTAATCCTAACCCGTACGCTGACACTAACCCGCGCCCTCACACGTACGCTCCCCCTAGAGCGTTGTCGTACCCTCACCTGGACCCTAAACCGTCCCCGTCCCCTAACCCTAACCCTAGCCCGAACCCTAAACCTAACCCTTCCCCGAAGCCTGACCCTCAGCCGTCCCCTAATCCTAACCCGTACGCTGACACTAACCCGCGCCCTCACACGTACGCTCCCCCTAGAGCGTTGTCGTACCCTCACCTGGACCCTAAACCGTCCCCGTCCCCTAACCCTAACCCTAGCCCGAAGCCTAACCCTAACCCTTCCCCGAAGCCTGACCCTCAGCCGTCCCCTAATCCTAACCCGTACGCTGACACTAACCCGCGCCCTCACATGTACGTTCCCCCTAGAGCGTTGTCGTACCCTCACCTGGACCCTGAACCGTCCCCGTCCCCTAACCCTAACCCTAGCCCGAACCCTAACCCTAACCCTTCCCTGAAACCTGACCCTCAGCCGTCCCCTAATCCTAACCCGTACGCTGACACTAACCCGCGCCCTCACACGTACGCTCCCCCTAGAGCGTTGTCGTACCCTCACTTGGACCCTAAACCGTCCCCGTCCCCTAACCCTAACCCTAGCCCGAAGCCTAACCCTAACCCTTCCCCGAAGCCTGACCCTCAGCCGTCCCCTAATCCTAACACGTACGCTGACACTAACCCGCGCCCTCACACGTACGCTCCCCCTAGAGCGTTGTTGTACTCTCACCTGGACCCTAAACCGTCCCCGTCCCCTAACCCTAACCCTAGCCCGAACCCTAACCCTAACCCTTCCCCGAAGCCTGACCCTCAGCCGTCCCCTAATCCTAACCCGTACGCTGACACTAACCCGCGCCCTCACACGTACGCTCCCCCTAGAGCGTTGTCGTACCCTCACCTGGACCCCAAACCGTCCCCGTCCCCTAACCCTAACCCTAGCCCGAACCCTAACCCTAACCCTTCCCCGAAGCCTGACCCTCAGCAGTCCCCTAATCCTAACCCGTACGCTGACACTAACCCGCGCCCTCACACGTACGCTCCCCCTAGAGCGTTGTCGTACCCTCACCTGGACCCTAAACCGTCCCCGTCCCCTAAACCTAACCCTAGCCAGAAGCCTAACCCTAACCCTTCCCCGAAGCCTGACCCTCAGCCGTCCCCTAATCCTAACCCGTACGCTGACACTAACCCGCGCCCTCACACGTACGCTCCCCCTAGAGCGTTGTCGTACCCTCACCTGGACCCTGAACCATCCCCGTCCCCTAACCCTAACCCTAGACCGAACCCTAACCCTAACCCTTCCCCAAAGCCTGACACTCAGCCGTCCCCTAATCCTAACACGTACGCTGACACTAACCCGCGCCCTCACACGTACGCTCCCCCTAGAGCGTTGTCGTACCCTCACCTGGACCCTGAACCGTCCCCGTCCCCTAACCCTAACCCTAGCCCGAACCCTAACCCTAACCCTTCCCCGAAGCCTGACCCTCAACCGTCCCCTAATCCTAACCCGTACGCTGACACTAACCCGCGCCCTCACACGTACGCTCCCCCTAGAGCGTTGTCGTACCCTCACCTGGACCCTAAACCGTCCCCGTCCCCTAACCCTAACCCTAGCCCGAAGCCTAACCCTAACCCTTCCCCGAAGCCTGACCCTCAGTCGTCCCCTAATCCTAACCCGTATGCTGACACTAACCCGCGTCCTCACACGTACGCTCCCCCTAGAGCGTTGTCGTACCCTTACCTGGACCCTGAACCGTCCCCGTCCCCTAACCCTAACCCTAGCCCGAAGCCTAACCCTAACCCTAACCCTTCCCCGAAGCCTGACCCTCAGCCGTCCCCTAATCCTAACCCGTACGCTGACACTAACCCGCGCCCTCACACGTACGCTCCCCCTAGAGCGTTGTCGTACCCTCACCTGGACCCTAAACCGTCCCCGTCCCCTAACCCTAACCCTAGCCCGAACCCTAAACCTAACCCTTCCCCGAAGCCTGACCCTCAGCCGTCCCCTAATCCTAACCCGTACGCTGACACTAACCCGCGCCCTCACACGTACGCTCCCCCTAGAGCGTTGTCGTACCCTCACCTGGACCCTAAACCGTCCCCGTCCCCTAACCCTAACCCTAGCCCGAAGCCTAACCCTAACCCTTCCCCGAAGCCTGACCCTCAGCCGTCCCCTAATCCTAACCCGTACGCTGACACTAACCCGCGCCCTCACATGTACGTTCCCCCTAGAGCGTTGTCGTACCCTCACCTGGACCCTGAACCGTCCCCGTCCCCTAACCCTAACCCTAGCCCGAACCCTAACCCTAACCCTTCCCTGAAGCCTGACCCTCAGCCGTCCCCTAATCCTAACCCGTACGCTGACACTAACCTGCGCCCTCACACGTACGCTCCCCCTAGAGCGTTGTCGTTCCCTCACTTGGACCCTAAACCGTCCCCGTCCCCTAACCCTAACCCTAGCCCGAAGCCTAACCCTAACCCTTCCCCGAAGCCTGACCCTCAGCCGTCCCCTAATCCTAACACGTACGCTGACACTAACCCGCGCCCTCACACGTACGCTCCCCCTAGAGCGTTGTTGTACTCTCACCTGGACCCTAAACCGTCCCCGTCCCCTAACCCTAACCCTAGCCCGAACCCTAACCCTAACCCTTCCCCGAAGCCTGACCCTCAGCCGTCCCCTAATCCTAACCCGTACGCTGACACTAACCCGCGCCCTCACACGTACGCTCCCCCTAGAGCGTTGTCGTACCCTCACCTGGACCCCAAACCGTCCCCGTCCCCTAACCCTAACCCTAGCCCGAACCCTAACCCTAACCCTTCCCCGAAGCCTGACCCTCAGCAGTCCCCTAATCCTAACCCGTACGCTGACACTAACCCGCGCCCTCACACGTACACTCCCCCTAGAGCGTTGTCGTACCCTCACCTGGACCCTAAACCGTCCCCGTCCCCTAAACCTAACCCTAGCCAGAAGCCTAACCCTAACCCTTCCCCGAAGCCTGACCCTCAGCCGTCCCCTAATCCTAACCCGTACGCTGACACTAACCCGCGCCCTCACACGTACGCTCCCCCTAGAGCGTTGTCGTACCCTCACCTGGACCCTGAACCATCCCCGTCCCCTAACCCTAACCCTAGACCGAACCCTAACCCTAACCCTTCCCCAAAGCCTGACACTCAGCCGTCCCCTAATCCTAACCCGTACGCTGACACTAACCCGCGCCCTCACACGTACGCTCCCCCTAGAGCGTTGTCGTACCCTCACCTGGACCCTGAACCGTCCCCGTCCCCTAACCCTAACCCTAGCCCGAACCCTAACCCTAAACCTTCCCCGAAGCCTGACCCTCAACCGTCCCCTAATCCTAACCCGTACGCTGACACTAACCCGCGCCCTCACACGTACGCTCCCCCTAGAGCGTTGTCGTACCCTCACCTGGACCCTAAACCGTCCCCGTCCCCTAACCCTAACCCTAGCCCGAAGCCTAACCCTAACCCTTCCCCGAAGCCTGACCCTCAGTCGTCCCCTAATCCTAACCCGTATGCTGACACTAACCCGCGTCCTCACACGTACGCTCCCCCTAGAGCGTTGTCGTACCCTTACCTGGACCCTGAACCGTCCCCGTCCCCTAACCCTAACCCTAGCCCGAAGCCTAACCCTAACCCTAACCCTTCCCCGAAGCCTGACCCTCAGCCGTCCCCTAATCCTAACCCGTACGCTGACACTAACCCGCGCCCTCACACGTACGCTCCCCCTAGAGCGTTGTCGTACCCTCACCTGGACCCTAAACCGTCCCCGTCCCCTAACCCTAACCCTAGCCCGAACCCTAACCCTAACCCTTCCCCGAAGCCTGACCCTCACCCGTCACCTAATCCTAACCCGTACGCTGACACTAACCCGCGCCCTCACACGTACGCTCCCCCTAGAGCGTTGTCGTACCCTCACCTGGACCCTAAACCGTCCCCGTCCCCTAACCCTAACCCTAGCCCGAATCCTAACCCTAACCCTTCCCCGAAGCCTGACCCTCACCCGTCCCCTAATCCTAACCCGTACGCTGACACTAACCCGCGCCCTCACACGTACGCTCCCCCTAGAGCGTTGTCGTACCCTCACCTGGACCCTAAACCGTCCCCGTCCCCTAACCCTAACCCTAGCCCGAACCCTAACCCTAACCCTTCCCCGAAGCCTGACCCTCACCCGTCCCCTAATCCTAACCCGTACGCTGACACTAACCCACGCCCTCACACGTACGCTCCCCCTAGAGCGTTGTCGAACCCTCACCTGGACCCTAAATCGTCCCCGTCCCCTAACCCTAACCGTAGCCCGAACCCTAACGCTAACCCTTCCCCGAAGCCTGACCCTCAGCCATCCCCTAATCCTAACCCGTACGCTGACACTAACCCGCGCCCTCACACGTACGCTCCCCCTAGAGCGTTGTCGTACCCTCACCTGGACCCTAACCCGTCCCCGTCCCCTAACCCTAACCCGAACCCTAACCCTAACTCTTCCCCGAAGCCTGACCCTCACCCGTCCCCTAATCCTAACCCGTACGCTGACACTAACCCGCGCCCTCACACGTACGCTCCCCCTAGAGCGTTGTCGTACCCTCACCTGGACCCTAAACCGTCCCCGTCCCCTAACCCTAACCCTAGCCCGAACCCTAACCCTAACCCTTCCCCGAAGCCTGACCCTCACCCGTCCCCTAATCCTAACCCGTACGCTGACACTAACCCGCGCCCTCACACGTACGCTCCCCCTAGAGCGTTGTCGTACCCTCACCTGGACCCTAAACCGTCCCCGTCCCCTAACCCTAACCCTAGCCTGAACCCTAACCCTAAACCTTCCCCGAAGCCTGACCCTCAGCCGTCCCCTAATCCTAACCCGTACGCTGACACTAACCCGCGCCCTCACACGTACGCTCCCCCTAGAGCGTTGTCGTACCCTCACCTGGACCCTAAACCGTCCCCGTCCCCTCACCCTAACCCTAGCCCGAACCCTAACCCTAACCCTTCCCCGAAGCCTGACCCTCACCCGTCCCGTAATCCTAACCCGTACGCTGACACTAAACCGCGCCCTCACACGTACGCTCCCCCTAGCGCGTTGTCGTACCCTCACCTGGACCCTAAACCGTCCCCGTCCCCTAACCCTAACCCTAGCCCGAACCCTAACCCTAACCCTTCCCCGAAGCCTGACCCTCAGCCGTCCCCTAATCCTAACCCGTACGCTGACACTAACCCACGCCCTCACACGTACGCTCCCCCTAGAGCGTTGTCGTACCCTCACCTGGACCCTAAACCGTCCCCGTCCCCTCACCCTAACCCTAGCCCGAACCCTAAACCTAACCCTTCCCCGAAGCCTGACCCTCACCCGTCCCGTAATCCTAACCCGTACGCTGACACTAAACCGCGCCCTCACACGTACGCTCCCCATAGAGCGTTGTCGTACCCTCACCTGGACCCTAAACCGTCCCCGTCCCCTAACCCTAACCCTAGCCCGAACCCTAACCCTAACCCTTCCCCGAAGCCTGACCCTCACCCGTCCCCTAATCCTAACCCGTACGCTGACACTAACCCGCGCCCTCACACGTACGCTCCCCCTAGAGCTTTGTCGTACCCTCACCTGGACCCTAAACCGTCCCCGTCCCCTAACCCTAACCCTAGCCCGAACCCTAACCCTAAACCTTCCCCGAAGCCTGACCCTCAGCCGTCCCCTAATCCTAACCCGTACGCTGACACTAACCCGCGCCCTCACACGTACGCTCCCCCTAGAGCGTTATCGTACCCTCACCTGGACCCTAAACCGTCCCCGTCCCCTAACCCTAGCCCGAATCCTAACCCTAACCCTTCCCCGAAGCCAGACCCTCACCCGTCCCCTAATCCTAACCCGTACGCTGACACTAACCCGCGCCCTCACACGTACGCTCCCCCTAGAGCGTTGTCGTACCCTCACCTGGACCCTAAACCGTCCCCGTCCCCTAACCCTAACCCTAGCCCGAACCCTAACCCTAACCCTTACCCGAAGCCTGACCCTCACCCGTCCCCTAATCCTAACCCGTACGCTGACACTAACCCGCGCCCTCACACGTACGCTCCCCCTAGAGCGTTGTCGTACCCTCACCTTGACCCTAAACCGTCCCAGTCCCCTAACCCTAACCCTAGCCCGAACCCTAACCCTAACCCTTCCCCGAAGCCTGACCCTCAGCCGTCCCCTAATCCTAACCCGTACGCTGACACTAACCCGCGCCCTCACACGTACGCTCCCCCTAGAGCGTTGTCGTACCCTCACCTGGACCCTAAACCGTCCCCGTCCCCTAACCCTAACCCTAGCCCGAACCCTAACCCTAACCCTTCCCCGAAGCCTGACCCTCACCCGTCCCCTAATCCTAACCCGTACGCTGACACTAACCCACGCCCTCACACGTACGCTCCCCCTAGAGCATTGTCGTAACCTCACCTGGACCCTAAACCGTCCCCGTCCCCTAACCCTAACCCTAGCCCGAACCCTAACCCTAACCCTTCCCCGAAGCCTGACCCTCACCCGTCCCCTAATCCTAACCCGTACGCTGACACTAACCCGCGCCCTCACACGTACGCTCCCCCTAGAGCGTTGTCGTACCCTCACCTGGACCCTAAACCGTCCCCGTCCCCTAACCCTAACCCTAGCCCGAACCCTAACCCTAACCCTTCCCCGAAGCCTGACCCTCACCCGTCCCCTAATCGTAACCCGTACGCTGACACTAACCCGCGCCCTCACACGTACGCTCCCCCTAGAGCGTTGTCGTACCCTCACCTGGACCCTAAACCGTCCCCGTCCCCTAACCCTAACCCTAGCCTGAACCCTATCCCTAACCCTTCCCCGAAGCCTGACCCTCAGCCGTCCCCTAATCCTAACCCGTACGCTGACACTAACCCGCGCCCTCACACGTCCGCTCCCCCTACAGCGTTGTCATACCCTCACCTGGACCCTAAACCGTCCCGTCCCCTAACCCTAACCCTAGCCCGAACCCTAACCCTAACCCTTCCCCGAAGCCTGACCCTCACCCGTCCCCTAATCCTAACCCGTACGCTGATACTAACCCGCGCCCTCACACGTAAGCTCCCCCTAGAGCGTTGTCGTACCCTCACCTGGACCCTAAACCGTCCCCGTCCACTAACCCTAACCCTAGCCCGAACCCTAACCCTAACCCTTCCCCGAAGCCTGACCCTCAGCCGTCCCCTAATCCTAACCCGTACGCTGACACTAACCCGCGCCCTCACACGTACGCTCCCCCTAGAGCGTTGTCGTACCCTCACCTGGACCCTAAACCGTCCCCGTCCCCTAACCCTAACCCTAGCCCGAATTCTAACCCTAACACTTCCCCGAAGCCTGACACTCACCCGTCCCCTAATCCTAACCCGTACGCTGACACTAACCCGCGCCCTCACACGTACGCTCCCCCTAGAGCGTTGTCGTACCCTCACCTGGACCCTACACCGTCCCCGTCCCCTAACCCTAACCCTAGCCCGAACCCTAACCCTAACCCTTCACCGAAGCCTGACCCTCACCCGTCCCCTAAACCTAACCCGTACGCTGACACTAACCCGCGCCCTCACACGTACGCTCCCCCTAGAGCGTTGTCGTACCCTCACCTTGACCCTAAACCGTCCCCGTCCCCTAACCCTAACCCTAGCCCGAACCCTAACCCTAACCCTTCCCCGAAGCCGGACCCTCAGCCGTCCCCTAATCCTAACCCGTACGCTGACACTAACCCGCGCCCTCACACGTATGCTCCCCCTAGAGCGTTGTCGTACCCTCACCTGGACCCTAAACCGTCCCCGTCCCCTAACCCTAACCCTAGCCCGAACCCTAACCCTAACCCTTCCCCGAAGCCTGACCCTCACCCGTCCCCTAATCCTAACCCGTACGCTGACACTAACCCGCGCCCTCACACGTACGCTCCCCCTAGAGCGTTGTCGTACCCTCACCTGGACCCTAAACCGTCCCCGTCCCCTAACCCTAACCCTAGCCCGAACCCTAACCCTAACCCTTCCCCGAAGCCTGACCCTCACCCGTCCCCTAATCCTAACCCGTACGCTGACACTAACCCGCGCCCTCACACGTACGCTCCCCCTAGAGCGTTGTCGTACCCTCACCTGGACCCTAAACCGTCCCCGTCCCCTAACCCTAACCCTAGCCCGAAGCCTAACCCTAACCCTTCCCCGAAGCCTGACCCTCAGCCGTCCCCTAATCCTAACCCGTACGCTGACACTAACCCGCGCCCTCACACGTACGCTCCCCCTAGAGCGTTGTCGTACCCTCACCTGGACCCTAAACCGTCCCCGTCCCCTAACCCTAACCCTAGCCCGAACCCTAACCCTAACCCTTCCCCGAAGCCTGACCCTCAGCCGTCCCCTAATCCTAACCCGTACGCTGACACTAACCCGCGCCCTCACACGTACGCTCCCCCTAGAGCGTTGTCGTACCCTCACCTGGACCCTAAACCGTCCCCGTCCCCTCACCCTAACCCTAACCCGAACCCTAACCCTAACCCTTCCCCGAAGCCTGACCCTCACCCGTCCCGTAATCCTAACCCGTACGCTGACACTAAACCGCGCCCTCACACGTACGCTCCCCCTAGCGCGTTGTCGTACCCTCACCTGGACCCTAAACCGTCCCCGTCCCCTAACCCTAACCCTAGCCCGAACCCTAACCCTAACCCTTCCCCGAAGCCTGACCCTCAGCCGTCCCCTAATCCTAACCCGTACGCTGACACTAACCCGCGCCCTCACACGTACGCTCCCCCTAGAGCGTTGTCGTACCCTCACCTGGACCCTAAACCGTCCCCGTCCCCTCACCCTAACCCTAGCCCGAACCCTAAAACTAACCCTTCCCCGAAGCCTGACCCTCACCCGTCCCGTAATCCTAACCCGTACGCTGACACTAAACCGCGCCCTCACACGTACGCTCCCCATAGAGCGTTTTCGTACCCTCACCTGGACCCTAAACCGTCCCCGTCCCCTAACCCTAACCCTAGCCCGAACCCTAACCCTAACCCTTCCCCGAAGCCTGACCCTCACCCGTCCCCTAATCCTAACCCGTACGCTGACACTAACCCACGCCCTCACACGTACGCTCCCCCTAGAGCGTTGTCGTACCCTCACCTGGACCCTAAACCGTCCCCGTCCCCTAACCCTAACCCTAGCCCGAACCCTAACCCTAACCCTTCCCCGAAGCCTGACCCTCACCCGTCCCCTAATCCTAACCCGTACGCTGACACTAACCCGCGCCCTCACACGTACGCTCCCCCTAGAGCGTTGTCGTACCCTCACCTGGACCCTAAACCGTCCCCGTCCCCTAACCCTAACCCTAGCCCGAATCCTAACCCTAACCCTTCCCCGAAGCCTGACCCTCACCCGTCCCCTAATCCTAACCCGTACGCTGACACTAACCCACGCCCTCACACTTACGCTCCCCCTAGAGCGTTGTCGAACCCTCACCTGGACCCTAAATCGTCCCCGTCCCCTAACCCTAACCCTAGCCCGAACCCTAACCCTAACCCTTCCTCGAAGCCTGACCCTCAGCCGTCCCCTAATCCTAAGCCGTACGCTGACACTAACCCGCGCCCTCACACGTACGCTCCCCCTAGAGCGTTGTCGTACCCTCACCTGGACCCTAACCCGTCCCCGTCCCCTAACCCTAACCCGAACCCTAACCCTAACCCTTCCCCGAAGCCTGACCCTCACCCGTCCCCTAATCCTAACCCGTACGCTGACACTAACCCGTGCCCTCACACGTACGCGCCCCCTAGAGCGTTGTCGTACCCTCACCTGGACCCTAAACCGTCCCCGTCCCCTAACCCTAACCCTAACCTGAACCCTAACCCTAACCCTTCCCCGAAGCCTGACCCTCAGCCGTCCCCTAATCCTAACCCGTACGCTGACACTAACCCGCGCCCTCACACGTACGCTCCCCCTAGAGCGTTGTCGTACCCTCACCTGGACCCTAAACCGTCCCCGTCCCCTCACCCTAACCCTAGCCCGAACCCTAACCCTAACCCTTCCCCGAAGCCTGACCCTCACCCGTCCCGTAATCCTCACCCGTACGCTGACACTGAACCGCGCCCTCACACGTACGCTCCCCCTAGCGCGTTGTCGTACCCTCACCTGGACCCTAAACCGTCCCCGTCCCCTAACCCTAACCCTAGCCCGAACCCTAACCCTAACCCTTCCCCGAAGCCTGACCCTCAGCCGTCCCCTAATCCTAACCCGTACGCTGACACTAACCCGCGCCCTCACACGTACGCTCCCCCTAGAGCGTTGTCGTACCCTCACCTGGACCCTAAACCGTCCCCGTCCCCTCACCCTAACCCTAGCCCGAACCCTAAACCTAACCCTTCCCCGAAGCCTGACCCTCACCCGTCCCGTAATCCTAACCCGTACGCTGACACTAAACCGCGCCCTCACACGTACGCTCCCCCTAGAGCGTTGTCGTACCCTCACCTGGACCCTAAACCGTCCCCGTCCCCTAACCCTAACCCTAGCCCGAACCCTAACCCTAACCCTTCCCCGAAGCCTGACCCTCACCCGTCCCCTAATCCTAACCCGTACGCTGACACTAACCCGCGCCCTCACACGTACGCTCCCCCTAGAGCGTTGTCGTACCCTCACCTGGACCCTAAACCGTCCCCGTCCCCTAACCCTAACCCTAGCCCGAAGCCTAACCCTAACCCTTCCCCGAAGCCTGACCCTCAGCCGTCCCCTAATCCTAACCCGTACGCTGACACTAACCCGCGCCCTCACACGTACGCTCCCCCTAGAGCGTTGTCGTACCCTCACCTGGACCCTTAACCGTCCCCGTCCCCTAACACTAACCCTAGCCCGAAGCCTAACCCTAACCCTTCCCCGAAGCCTGACCCTCAGCCCTCCCCTAATCCTAACCCGTACGCTGACACTAACCCGCGCCCTCACACGTACGCTCCCCCTAGAGCGTTGTCGTACCCTCACCTGGACCCTAAACCGTCCCCGTCCCCTAACCCTAACCCTAGCCCGAAGCCTAACCCTAACCCTTCCCCGAAGCCTGACCCTCAGCCGTCCCCTAATCCTAACCCGTACGCTGACACTAACCCGCGCCCTCACACGTACGCTCCCCCTAGAGCGTTGTCGTACCCTCACCTGGACCCTAAACCGTCCCCGTCCCCTAACCCTAACCCTAGCCCGAAGCCTAACCCTAACCCTTCCCCGAAGCCTGACCCTCAGCCGTCCCCTAATCCTAACCCGTAGGCTGACACTAACCCGCGCCCTCACACGTACGCTCCCCCTAGAGCGTTGTCGTACCCTCACCTGGACCCTAAACCGTCCCCGTCCCCTAACCCTAACCCTAGCCCGAAGCCTAACCCTAACCCTTCCCCGAAGCCTGACCCTCAGCCGTCCCCTAATCCTAACCCGTACGCTGACACTAACCCGCGCCCTCACACGTACGCTCCCCCTAGAACGTTGTCGTACCCTCACCTGGACCCTAAACCGTCCCCGTCCCCTAACCCTAACCCTAGCCCGAACCCTAACCCTAACCCTTCCCCGAAGCCTGACCCTCAGCCGTCCCCTAATCCTAACCCGTACGCTGACACTAACCCGCGCCCTCACACGTACGCTCCCCCTAGAGCGTTGTCGTACCCTCACCTGGACCCTAAACCGTCCCCGTCCCCTAACCCTAACCCTAGCCCGAAGCCTAACCCTAACCCTTCCCCGAAGCCTGACACTCAGCCGTCCCCTAATCCTAACCCGTACGCTGACACTAACCCGCGCCCTCACACGTACGCTCCCCCTAGAGCGTTGTCGTACCCTCACCTGGACCCTAAACTGTCCCCGTCCCCTATCCCTAACCCTAGCCCGAACCCTAACCCTAACCCTTCCCCGAAGCCTGACCCTCAACCGTCCCCTAATCCTAACCCGTACGCTGACACTAACCCGCGCCCTCACACGTACGCTCCCCCTAGAGCGTTGTCGTACCCTCACCTGGACCCTAAACCGTCCCCGTCCCCTAACCCTAACCCTAGCCCGAAGCCTAACCCTAACCCTTCCCCGAAGCCTGACCCTCAGCCGTCCCCTAATCCTAACCCGTACGCTGACACTAACCCGCGCCCTCACACGTACGCTCCCCCTAGAGCGTTGTCGTACCCTCACCTGGACCCTAAGCCGTCCCCGTCCCCTAACCCTAACCCTAGCCCGAAGCCTAACCCTAACCCTTCCCCGAAGCCTGACCCTCAGCCGTCCCCTAATCCTAACCCGTACGCTGACACTAACCCGCGCCCTCACACGTACGCTCCCCCTAGAGCGTTGTCGTACCCTCACCTGGACCCTAAACCATCCCCGTCCCCTAACCCTAACCCTAGCCCGAAGCCTAACCCTAACCCTTCCCCGAAGCCTGACCCTCAGCCGTCCCCTAATCCTAACCCGTACGCTGACACTAACCCGCGCCCTCACACGTACGCTCCCCCTAGAGCGTTGTCGTACCCTCACCTGGACCCTAAGCCGTCCCCGTCCCCTAACCCTAACCCTAGCCCGAAGCCTAACCCTAACCCTTCCCCGAAGCCTGACCCTCAGCCGTCCCCTAATCCTAACCCGTACGCTGACACTAACCCGCGCCCTCACACGTACGCTCCCCCTAGAGCGTTGTCGTACCCTCACCTGGACCCTAAACCGTCCCCGTCCCCTAACCCTAACCCTAGCCCGAACCCTAACCTTAACCCTTCCCCTCAGCCTGACCCTCAGCCGTCCCCTAATCCTAACCCGTACGCTGACACTAACCCGCGCCCTCACACGTACGCTCCCCCTAGAGCATTGTCGTACCCTCACCTGGACCCTAAACCGTCCCCGTCCCCTAACCCTAACCCTAGCCCGAACCCTAACCCTAACCCTTCCCCGAAGCCTGACCCTCAGCCGTCCCCTAATCCTAACCCGTACGCTGACACTAACCCGCGCCCTCACACGTACGCTCCCCCTAGAGCGTTGTCGTACCCTCACCTGGACCCTAAACTGTCCCCGTCCCCTAACCCTAGCCCGAAGCCTAACCCTAACCCTTCCCCGAAGCCTGACCCTCAGCCGTCCCCTAATCCTAAACCGTACGCTGACACTAACCCGCGCCCTCACACGTACGCTCCCCCTAGAGCGTTGTCGTACCCTCACCTGGACCCTAAACCGTCCCCGTCCCCTAACCCTAACCCTAGCCCGAAGCCTAACCCTAACCCTTCCCCGAAGCCTGACCCTCAGCCGTCCCCTAATCCTAACCCGTACGCTGACACTAACCCGCGCCCTCACACGTACGCTCCCCCTAGAGCGTTGTCGTACCCTCACCTGGACCCTAAGCCGTCCCCGTCCCCTAACCCTAACCCTAGCCCGAAGCCTAACCCTAACACTTCCCCGAAGCCTGACCCTCAGCCGTCCCCTAATCCTAACCCGTACGCTGACACTAACCCGCGCCCTCACACGTACGCTCCCCCTAGAGCGTTGTCGTACCCTCACCTGGACCCTAAACCGTCCCCGTCCCCTAACCCTAACCCTAGCCCGAAGCCTAACCCTAACCCTTCCCCGAAGCCTGACCCTCAGCCGTCCCCTAATCCTAACCCGTACGCTGACACTAACCCGCGCCCTCACACGTACGCTCCCCCTAGAGCGTTGTCGTACCCTCACCTGGACCCTAAGCCGTCCCCGTCCCCTAACCCTAACCCTAGCCCGAAGCCTAACCCTAACCCTTCCCCGAAGCCTGACCCTCAGCCGTCCCCTAATCCTAACCCGTACGCTGACACTAACCCGCGCCCTCACACGTACGCTCCCCCTAGAGCGTTGTCGTACCCTCACCTGGACCCTAAACCGTCCCCGTCCCCTAACCCTAACCCTAGCCCGAACCCTAACCCTAACCCTTCCCCGAAGCCTGACCCTCAGCCGTCCCCTAATCCTAACCCGTACGCTGACACTAACCCGCGCCCTCACACGTATGCTCCCCCTAGAGCGTTGTCGTACCCTCACCTGGACCCTAAACCGTCCCCGTCCCCTAACCCTAACCCTAGCCCGAAGCCTAACCCTAACCCTTCCCCGAAGCCTGACCCTCAGCCGTCCCCTAATCCTAACCCGTACGCTGACACTAACCCGCGCCCTCACACGTACGCTCCCCCTAGAGCGTTGTCGTACCCTCACCTGGACCCTAAACCGTCCCCGTCCCCTAACCCTAACCCTAGCCCGAAGCCTAACCCTAACCCTTCCCCGAAGCCTGACCCTCAGCCGTCCCCTAATCCTAACCCGTACGCTGACACTAACCCGCGCCCTCACACGTACGCTCCCCCTAGAGCGTTGTCGTACACTCACCTGGACCCTAAACCGTCCCCGTCCCCTAACCCTATCCCTAGCCCGAAGCCTAACCCTAACCCTTCCCCGAAGCCTGACCCTCAGCCGTCCCCTAATCCTAACCCGTACGCTGACACTAACCCGCGCCCTCACACGTACGCTCCCCCTAGAGCGTTGTCGTACCCTCACCTGGACCCTAAACCGTCCCCGTCCCCTAACCCTAACCCTAGCCCGAAGCCTAACCCTAACCCTTCCCCGAAGCCTGACCCTCAGCCGTCCCCTAATCCTAACCCGTACGCTGACACTAACCCGCGCCCTCACACGTACGCTCCCCCTAGAGCGTTGTCGTACCCTCACCTGGACCCTAAACCGTCCCCGTCCCCTAACCCTAACCCTAGCCCGAACCCTAACCCTAACCCTTCCCCGAAGCCTGACCCTCAGCCGTCCCCTAATCCTAACCCGTACGCTGACACTAACCCGCGCCCTCACACGTACGCTCCCCCTAGAGCGTTGTCGTACCCTCACCTGGACCCTAAACCGTCCCCGTCCCCTAACCCTAACCCTAGCCCGAACCCTAACCCTAACCCTTCCCCGAAGCCTGACCCTCAGCCGTCCCCTAATCCTAACCCGTACGCTGACACTAACCCGCGCCCTCACACGTACGCTCCCCCTAGAGCGTTGTCGTACCCTCACCTGGACCCTAAACCGTCCCCGTCCCCTAACCCTAACCCTAGCCCGAAGCCTAACCCTAACCCTTCCCCGAAGCCTGACACTCAGCCGTCCCCTAATCCTAACCCGTACGCTGACACTAACCCGCGCCCTCACACGTACGCTCCCCCTAGAGCGTTGTCGTACCCTCACATGGACCCTAAACTGTCCCCGTCCCCTATCCCTAACCCTAGCCCGAACCCTAACCCTAACCCTTCCCCGAAGCCTGACCCTCAGCCGTCCCCTAATCCTAACCCGTACGCTGACACTAACCCGCGCCCTCACACGTACGCTCCCCCTAGAGCGTTGTCGTACCCTCACCTGGACCCTAAACCGTCCCCGTCCCCTAACCCTAACCCTAGCCCGAACCCTAACCCTAACCCTTCCCCTCAGCCTGACCCTCAGCCGTCCCCTAATCCTAACCCGTACGCTGACACTAACCCGCGCCCTCACACGTACGCTCCCCCTAGAGCATTGTCGTACCCTCACCTGGACCCTAAACCGTCCCCGTCCCCTAACCCTAACCCTAGCCCGAAGCCTAACCCTAACCCTTCCCGAAGCCTGACCCTCAGCCGTCCCCTAATCCTAACCCGTACGCTGACACTAACCCGCGCCCTCACACGTACGCTCCCCCTAGAGCGTTGTCGTACCCTCACCTGGACCCTAAACTGTCCCCGTCCCCTAACCCTAGCCCGAAGCCTAACCCTAACCCTTCCCCTCAGCCTGACCCTCAGCCGTCCCCTAATCCTAACCCGTACGCTGACACTAACCCGCGCCCTCACACGTACGCTCCCCCTAGAGCGTTGTCGTACCCTCACCTGGACCCTAAACCGTCCCCGTCCCCTAACCCTAACCCTAGCCCGAAGCCTAACCCTAACCCTTCCCCGAAGCCTGACCCTCAGCCGTCCCCTAATCCTAACCCGTACGCTGACACTAACCCGCGCCCTGACACGTACGCTCCCCCTAGAGCGTTGTCGTACCCTCACCTGGACCCTAAGCCGTCCCCGTCCCCTAACCCTAACCCTAGCCCGAAGCCTAACCCTAACCCTTCCCCGAAGCCTGACCCTCAGCCGTCCCCTAATCCTAACCCGTACGCTGACACTAACCCGCGCCCTCACACGTACGCTCCCCCTAGAGCGTTGTCATACCCTCACCTGGACCCTAAACCGTCCCCGACCCCTAACCCTAACCCTAGCCCGAAGCCTAACCCTAACCCTTCCCCGAAGCCTGACCCTCAGCCGTCCCCTAATCCTAACCCGTACGCTGACACTAACCCGCGCCCTCACACGTATGCTCCCCCTAGAGCGTTGTCGTACCCTCACCTGGACCCTAAACCGTCCCCGTCCCCTAACCCTAACCCTAGCCCGAAGCCTAACCCTAACCCTTCCCCGAAGCCTGACCCTCAGCCGTCCCCTAATCCTAACCCGTACGCTGACACTAACCCGCGCCCTCACACGTACGCTCCCCCTAGAGCGTTGTCGTACCCTCACCTGGACCCTAAACCGTCCCCGTCCCCTAACCCTAACCCTAGCCCGAAGCCTAACCCTAACCCTTCCCCGAAGCCTGACCCTCAGCCGTCCTCTAATCCTAACCCGTACGCTGACACTAACCCGCGCCCTCACACGTACGCTCCCCCTAGAGCGTTGTCGTACCCTCACCTGGACCCTAAACCGTCCCCGTCCCCTAACCCTAACCCTAGCCCGAACCCTAACCCTAACCCTTCCCCGAAGCCCGACCCTCAGCCGTCCCCTAATCCTAACCCGTACGCTGACACTAACCCGCGCCCTCACACGTACGCTCCCCCTAGAGCGTTGTCGTACCCTCACCTGGACCCTAAACCGTCCCCGTCCCCTAACCCTAACCCTAGCCCGAACCCTAACCCTAACCCTTCCCCGAAGCCTGACCCTCAGCCGTCCCCTAATCCTAACCCGTACGCTGACACTAACCCGCGCCCTCACACGTACGCTCCCCCTAGAGCGTTGTCGTACCCTCACCTGGACCCTAAACCGTCCCCGTCCCCTAACCCTAACCCTAGCCCGAAGCCTAACCCTAACCCTTCCCCGAAGCCTGACCCTCAGCCGTCCCCTAATCCTAACCCGTACGCTGACACTAACCCGCGCCCTCACACGTACGCTCCCCCTAGAGCGTTGTCGTACCCTCACCTGGACCCTAAACCGTCCCCGTCCCGTAACCCTAACCCTAACCCGAAGCCTAACCCTAACCCTTCCCCGAAGCCTGACCCTCAGCCGTCCCCTAATCCTAACCCGTACGCTGACACTAACCCGCGCCCTCACACGTACGCTCCCCCTAGAGCGTTGTCGTACCCTCACCTGGACCCTAAACCGTCCCCGTCCCCTAACCCTAACCCTAGCCCGAACCCTAACCCTAACCCTTCCCCGAAGCCTGACCCTCAGCCGTCCCCTAATCCTAACCCGTACGCTGACACTAACCCGTGCCCTCACACGTACGCTCCCCCTAGAGCGTTGTCGTACCCTCACCTGGACCCTAAACCGTCCCCGTCCCCTAACCCTAACCCTAGCCCGAAGCCTAACCCTAACCCTTCCCCGAAGCCTGACCCTCAGCCGTCCCCTAATCCTAACCCGTACGCTGACACTAACCCGCGCCCTCACACGTACGCTCCCCCTAGAGCGTTGTCGTACACTCACCTGGACCCTAAACCGTCCCCGTCCCCTAACCCTAACCCTAGCCCGAACCCTAACCCTAACCCTTCCCCGAAGCCTGACCCTCAGCCGTCCCCTAATCCTAACCCGTACGCTGACACTAACCCGCGCCCTCACACGTACGCTCCCCCTAGAGCGTTGTCGTACCCTCACCTGGACCCTAAACCGTCCCCGTCCCCTAACCCTAACCCTAGCCCGAACCCTAACCCTAACCCTTCCCCGAAGCCTGACCCTCAGCCGTCCCCTAATCCTAACCCGTACGCTGACACTAACCCGCGCCCTCACACGTACGCTCCCCCTAGAGCGTTGTCGTACCCTCACCTGGACCCTAAACCGTCCCCGTCCCCTAAACCTAACCCTAGCCCGAAGCCTAACCCTAACCCTTCCCCGAAGCCTGACCCTCAGCCGTCCCCTAATCCTAACCCGTACGCTGACACTAACCCGCGCCCTCACACGTACGCTCCCCCTAGAGCGTTGTCGTACCCTCACCTGGACCCTAAACCGTCCCCGTCCCCTAACCCTAACCCTAGCCCGAAGCCTAACCCTAACCCTTCCCCGAAGCCTGACCCTCAGCCGTCCCCTAATCCTAACCCGTACGCTGACACTAACCCGCGCCCTCACACGTACGCTCCCCCTAGAGCGTTGTCGTACCCTCACCTGGACCCTAAACCGTCCCCGTCCCCTAACCCTAACCCTAGCCCGAAGCCTAACCCTAACCCTTCCCCGAAGCCTGACCCTCAGCCGTCCCCTAATCCTAACCCGTACGCTGACACTAACCCGCGCCCTGACACGTACGCTCCCCCTAGAGCGTTGTCGTACCCTCACCTGGACCCTAAACCGTCCCCGTCCCCTAACCCTAACCCTAGCCCAAAGCCTAACCCTAATCCTTCCCCGAAGCCTGACCCTCAGCCGTCCCCTAATCCTAACCCGTACGCCGACACTAACCCGCGCCCTCACACGTACGCTCCCCCTAGAGCGTTATCGTACCCTCACCTGGACCCTAAACCGTCCCCGTCCCCTAACCCTAGCCCGAACCCTAACCCTAACCCTTCCCCGAAGCCTGACCCTCAGCCGTCCCCTAATCCTAACCCGTACGCTGACACTAACCCTCGCCCTCACACGTACGCTCCCCCTAGAGCGTTGTCGTACCCTCACCTGGACCCTAAACCGTCCCCGTCCCCTAACCCTAACCCTAGCCCGAAGCCTAACCCTAACCCTTCCCCGAAGCCTGACCCTCAGCCGTCCCCTAATCCTAACCCGTACGCTGACACTAACCCGCGCCCTCACACGTAAGCTCCCCCTAGAGCGTTGTCGTACCCTCACCTGGACCATAAACCGTCCCCGTCCCCTAACCCTAACCCTAGCCCGAACCCTAACCCTAACCCTTCCCCGAAGCCTGACCCTCAGCCGTCCCCTAATCCTAACCCGTACGCTGACACTAACCCACGCCCTCACACGTACGCTCCCCCTAGAGCGTTGTCGTACCCTCACCTGGACCCTAAACCGTCCCCGTCCCCTAACCCTAACCCTAGCCCGAACCCTAACCCTAACCCTTCCCCGAAGCCTGACCCTCAGCCGTCCCCTAATCCTAACCCGTACGCTGACACTAACCCGCGCCCTCACACGTACGCTCCCCCTAGAGCGTTGTCGTACCCTCACCTGGACCCTAAACCGTCCCCGTCCCCTAACCGTAACCCTAGCCAGAACCCTAACCCTAACCCTTCCCCGAAGCCTGACCCTCAGCCGTCCCCTAATCCTAACCCGTACGCTGACACTAACCCGCGCCCTCACACGTACGCTCCCCCTAGAGCGTTGTCGTACCCTCACCTGGACCCTAAACCGTCCCCGTCCCCTAACCCTAACCCTAGCCCGAAGCCTAACCCTAACCCTTCCCCGAAGCCTGACCCTCAGCCGTCCCCTAATCCTAACCCGTACGCTGACACTAACCCGCGCCCTCACACGTACGCTCCCCCTAGAGCGTTGTCGTACCCTCACCTGGACCCTAAACCGTCCCAGTCCGCTAACCCTAACCCTAGCCCGAACCCTGACCCTAACCCTTCCCCGAAGCCTGACCCTCACCCGTCCCCTAATCCTAACCCGTACGCTGACACTAACCCGCGCCCTCACACGTACGCTCCCCCTAGAGCGTTGTCGTACCCTCACCTGGACCCTAAACCGTCCCCGTCCCCTAACCCTAACCCTAGCCCGAAGCCCAACCCTAACCCTTCCCCGAAGCCTGACCCTCAGCCGTCCCCTAATACTAACCCGTACGCTGACACTAACCCGCGCCCTCACACGTACGCTCCCCCTAGAGCGTTGTCGTACCCTCACCTGGACCCTGAACCGTCCCCGTCCCCTAACCCTAACCCTAGCCCGAACCCTAATCCTAACCCTTCCCCGAAGCCTGACCCTCAGCCGTCCCCTAATCCTAACCCGTACGCTGACACTAACCCGCGCCCTCACACGTACGCTCCCCCTAGAGCGTTGTCGTACCCTCACCTGGACCCTAAACCGTCCCCGTCCCCTAACCCTAACCCTAGCCCGAACCCTAACCCTAACCCTTCCCCGAAGCCTGACCCTCAGCCGTCCCCTAATCCTAACCCGTACGCTGACACTAACCCGCGCCCTCACACGTACGCTCCCCCTAGAGCGTTGTCGTACACTCACCTGGACCCTGAACCGTCCCCGTCCCCTAACCCTAACCCTAGCCCGAACCCTAACCCTAACCCTTCCCCGAAGCCTGACCCTCAGCCGTCCCCTAATCCTAACCCGTACGCTGACACTAACCCGCGCCCTCACACGTACTCTCCCCCTAGAGCGTTGTCGTACCCTCACCTGGACCCTGAACCGTCCCCGTCCCCTAACCCTAACCCTAGCCCGAAGCCTAACCCTAACCCTTCCCCGAAGCCTGACCCTCAGCCGTCCCCTAATCCTAACCTTACGCTGACACTAACCCGCGCCCTCACACGTACGCTCCCCCTAGAGCGTTGTCGTACCCTCACCTGGACCCTGAACCGTCCCCGTCCCCTAACCCTAACCCTAGCCCGAACCCTAATCCTAACCCTTCCCCGAAGCCTGACCCTCAGCCGTCCCCTAATCCTAACCCGTACGCTGACACTAACCCGCGCCCTCACACGTACGCTCCCCCTAGAGCGTTGTCGTACCCTCACCTGGACCCCAAACCGTCCCCGTCCCCTAACCCTAACACTAGCCCGAACCCTAACCCTAACCCTTCCCCGAAGCCTGACCCTCAGCGGTCCCCTAATCCTAACCCGTACGCTGACACTAACCCGCGCCCTCACACGTACGCTCCCCCTAGAGCGTTGTCGTACCCTCACCTGGACCCTAAACCGTCCCCGTCCCCTAAACCTAACCCTAGCCAGAAGCCTAACCCTAACCCTTCCCCGAAGCCTGACCCTCAGCCGTCCCCTAATCCTAACCCGTACGCTGACACTAACCCGCGCCCTCACACGTACGCTCCCCCTAGAGCGTTGTCGTACCCTCACCTGGACCCTAAACCGTCCCCGTCCCCTAACCCTAACCCTAGCCCGAACCCTAACCCTAACCCTTCCCCGAAGCCTGACCCTCAGCCGTCCCCTAATCCTAACCCGTACGCTGACACTAACCCGCGCCCTCACACGTACGCTCCCCCTAGAGCGTTGTCGTACCCTCACCTGGACCCTAAACCGTCCCCGTCCCCTAACCCTAACCCTAGCCCGAAGCCTAACCCTAACCCTTCCCCGAAGCCTGACCCTCAGCCGTCCCCTAATCCTAACCCGTACGCTGACACTAACCCGTGCCCTCACACGTACGCTCCCCCTAGAGCGTTGTCGTACCCTCACCTGGACCCTAAACCGTCCCCGTCCCCTAACCCTAACCCTAGCCCGAACCCTAACCCTAACCCTTCCCCGAAGCCTGACCCTCAGCCGTCCCCTAATCCTAACCCGTACGCTGACACTAACCCGCGCCCTCACACGTACGCTCCCCCTAGAGCGTTGTCGTACCCTCACCTGGACCCTGAACTATCCCCGTCCCCTAACCCTAACCCTAGACCGAACCCTAACCCTAACCCTTCCCCAAAGCTTGACACTCAGCCGTCCCCTAATCCTAACCCGTACGCTGACACTAACCCGCGCCCTCACACGTACGCTCCCCCTAGAGCGTTGTCGTACCCTCACCTGGACCCTGAACCGTCCCCGTCCCCTAACCCTAACCCTAGCCCGAACCCTAACCCTAACCCTTCCCCGAAGCCTGACCCTCAACCGTCCCCTAATCCTAACCCGTACGCTGACACTAACCCGCGCCCTCACACGTACGCTCCCCCTAGAGCGTTGTCGTACCCTCACCTGGACCCTAAACCGTCCCCGTCCCCTAACCCTAACCCTAGCCCGAAGCCTAACCCTAACCCTTCCCCGAAGCCTGACCCTCAGCCGTCCCCTAATCCTAACCCGTACGCTGACACTAACCCGCGCCCTCACACGTACGCTCCCCCTAGAGCGTTGTCGTACCCTCACCTGGACCCTAAACCGTCCCCGTCCCCTAACCCTAACCCTAGCCCGAACCCTAAACCTAACCCTTCCCCGAAGCCTGACCCTCAGCCGTCCCCTAATCCTAACCCGTACGCTGACACTAACCCGCGCCCTCACACGTACGCTCCCCCTAGAGCGTTGTCGTACCCTCACCTGGACCCTAAACCGTCCCCGTCCCCTAACCCTAACCCTAGCCCGAAGCCTAACCCTAACCCTTCCCCGAAGCCTGACCCTCAGCCGTCCCCTAATCCTAACCCGTACGCTGACACTAACCCGCGCCCTCACATGTACGTTCCCCCTAGAGCGTTGTCGTACCCTCACCTGGACCCTGAACCGTCCCCGTCCCCTAACCCTAACCCTAGCCCGAACCCTAACCCTAACCCTTCCCTGAAGCCTGACCCTCAGCCGTCCCCTAATCCTAACCCGTACGCTGACACTAACCCGCGCCCTCACACGTACGCTCCCCCTAGAGCGTTGTCGTACCCTCACTTGGACCCTAAACCGTCCCCGTCCCCTAACCCTAACCCTAGCCCGAAGCCTAACCCTAACCCTTCCCCGAAGCCTGACCCTCAGCCGTCCCCTAATCCTAACACGTACGCTGACACTAACCCGCGCCCTCACACGTACGCTCCCCCTAGAGCGTTGTTGTACTCTCACCTGGACCCTAAACCGTCCCCGTCCCCTAACCCTAACCCTAGCCCGAACCCTAACCCTAACCCTTCCCCGAAGCCTGACCCTCAGCCGTCCCCTAATCCTAACCCGTACGCTGACACTAACCCGCGCCCTCACACGTACGCTCCCCCTAGAGCGTTGTCGTACCCTCACCTGGACCCCAAACCGTCCCCGTCCCCTAACCCTAACCCTAGCCCGAACCCTAACCCTAACCCTTCCCCGAAGCCTGACCCTCAGCAGTCCCCTAATCCTAACCCGTACGCTGACACTAACCCGCGCCCTCACACGTACGCTCCCCCTAGAGCGTTGTCGTACCCTCACCTGGACCCTAAACCGTCCCCGTCCCCTAAACCTAACCCTAGCCAGAAGCCTAACCCTAACCCTTCCCCGAAGCCTGACCCTCAGCCGTCCCCTAATCCTAACCCGTACGCTGACACTAACCCGCGCCCTCACACGTACGCTCCCCCTAGAGCGTTGTCGTACCCTCACCTGGACCCTGAACCATCCCCGTCCCCTAACCCTAACCCTAGACCGAACCCTAACCCTAACCCTTCCCCAAAGCCTGACACTCAGCCGTCCCCTAATCCTAACACGTACGCTGACACTAACCCGCGCCCTCACACGTACGCTCCCCCTAGAGCGTTGTCGTACCCTCACCTGGACCCTGAACCGTCCCCGTCCCCTAACCCTAACCCTAGCCCGAACCCTAACCCTAACCCTTCCCCGAAGCCTGACCCTCAACCGTCCCCTAATCCTAACCCGTACGCTGACACTAACCCGCGCCCTCACACGTACGCTCCCCCTAGAGCGTTGTCGTACCCTCACCTGGACCCTAAACCGTCCCCGTCCCCTAACCCTAACCCTAGCCCGAAGCCTAACCCTAACCCTTCCCCGAAGCCTGACCCTCAGTCGTCCCCTAATCCTAACCCGTATGCTGACACTAACCCGCGTCCTCACACGTACGCTCCCCCTAGAGCGTTGTCGTACCCTTACCTGGACCCTGAACCGTCCCCGTCCCCTAACCCTAACCCTAGCCCGAAGCCTAACCCTAACCCTAACCCTTCCCCGAAGCCTGACCCTCAGCCGTCCCCTAATCCTAACCCGTACGCTGACACTAACCCGCGCCCTCACACGTACGCTCCCCCTAGAGCGTTGTCGTACCCTCACCTGGACCCTAAACCGTCCCCGTCCCCTAACCCTAACCCTAGCCCGAACCCTAAACCTAACCCTTCCCCGAAGCCTGACCCTCAGCCGTCCCCTAATCCTAACCCGTACGCTGACACTAACCCGCGCCCTCACACGTACGCTCCCCCTAGAGCGTTGTCGTACCCTCACCTGGACCCTAAACCGTCCCCGTCCCCTAACCCTAACCCTAGCCCGAAGCCTAACCCTAACCCTTCCCCGAAGCCTGACCCTCAGCCGTCCCCTAATCCTAACCCGTACGCTGACACTAACCCGCGCCCTCACATGTACGTTCCCCCTAGAGCGTTGTCGTACCCTCACCTGGACCCTGAACCGTCCCCGTCCCCTAACCCTAACCCTAGCCCGAACCCTAACCCTAACCCTTCCCTGAAGCCTGACCCTCAGCCGTCCCCTAATCCTAACCCGTACGCTGACACTAACCTGCGCCCTCACACGTACGCTCCCCCTAGAGCGTTGTCGTTCCCTCACTTGGACCCTAAACCGTCCCCGTCCCCTAACCCTAACCCTAGCCCGAAGCCTAACCCTAACCCTTCCCCGAAGCCTGACCCTCAGCCGTCCCCTAATCCTAACACGTACGCTGACACTAACCCGCGCCCTCACACGTACGCTCCCCCTAGAGCGTTGTTGTACTCTCACCTGGACCCTAAACCGTCCCCGTCCCCTAACCCTAACCCTAGCCCGAACCCTAACCCTAACCCTTCCCCGAAGCCTGACCCTCAGCCGTCCCCTAATCCTAACCCGTACGCTGACACTAACCCGCGCCCTCACACGTACGCTCCCCCTAGAGCGTTGTCGTACCCTCACCTGGACCCCAAACCGTCCCCGTCCCCTAACCCTAACCCTAGCCCGAACCCTAACCCTAACCCTTTCCCGAAGCCTGACCCTCAGCAGTCCCCTAATCCTAACCCGTACGCTGACACTAACCCGCGCCCTCACACGTACACTCCCCCTAGAGCGTTGTCGTACCCTCACCTGGACCCTAAACCGTCCCCGTCCCCTAAACCTAACCCTAGCCAGAAGCCTAACCCTAACCCTTCCCCGAAGCCTGACCCTCAGCCGTCCCCTAATCCTAACCCGTACGCTGACACTAACCCGCGCCCTCACACGTACGCTCCCCCTAGAGCGTTGTCGTACCCTCACCTGGACCCTGAACCATCCCCGTCCCCTAACCCTAACCCTAGACCGAACCCTAACCCTAACCCTTCCCCAAAGCCTGACACTCAGCCGTCCCCTAATCCTAACCCGTACGCTGACACTAACCCGCGCCCTCACACGTACGCTCCCCCTAGAGCGTTGTCGTACCCTCACCTGGACCCTGAACCGTCCCCGTCCCCTAACCCTAACCCTAGCCCGAACCCTAACCCTAACCCTTCCCCGAAGCCTGACCCTCAACCGTCCCCTAATCCTAACCCGTACGCTGACACTAACCCGCGCCCTCACACGTACGCTCCCCCTAGAGCGTTGTCGTACCCTCACCTGGACCCTAAACCGTCCCCGTCCCCTAACCCTAACCCTAGCCCGAAGCCTAACCCTAACCCTTCCCCGAAGCCTGACCCTCAGTCGTCCCCTAATCCTAACCCGTATGCTGACACTAACCCGCGTCCTCACACGTACGCTCCCCCTAGAGCGTTGTCGTACCCTTACCTGGACCCTGAACCGTCCCCGTCCCCTAACCCTAACCCTAGCCCGAAGCCTAACCCTAACCCTAACCCTTCCCCGAAGCCTGACCCTCAGCCGTCCCCTAATCCTAACCCGTACGCTGACACTAACCCGCGCCCTCACACGTACGCTCCCCCTAGAGCGTTGTCGTACCCTCACCTGGACCCTAAACCGTCCCCGTCCCCTAACCCTAACCCTAGCCCGAACCCTAACCCTAACCCTTCCCCGAAGCCTGACCCTCACCCGTCACCTAATCCTAACCCGTACGCTGACACTAACCCGCGCCCTCACACGTACGCTCCCCCTAGAGCGTTGTCGTACCCTCACCTGGACCCTAAACCGTCCCCGTCCCCTAACCCTAACCCTAGCCCGAATCCTAACCCTAACCCTTCCCCGAAGCCTGACCCTCACCCGTCCCCTAATCCTAACCCGTACGCTGACACTAACCCGCGCCCTCACACGTACGCTCCCCCTAGAGCGTTGTCGTACCCTCACCTGGACCCTAAACCGTCCCCATCCCCTAACCCTAACCCTAGCCCGAACCCTAACCCTAACCCTTCCCCGAAGCCTGACCCTCACCCGTCCCCTAATCCTAACCCGTACGCTGACACTAACCCACGCCCTCACACGTACGCTCCCCCTAGAGCGTTGTCGAACCCTCACCTGGACCCTAAATCGTCCCCGTCCCCTAACCCTAACCGTAGCCCGAACCCTAACGCTAACCCTTCCCCGAAGCCTGACCCTCAGCCATCCCCTAATCCTAACCCGTACGCTGACACTAACCCGCGCCCTCACACGTACGCTCCCCCTAGAGCGTTGTCGTACCCTCACCTGGACCCTAACCCGTCCCCGTCCCCTAACCCTAACCCGAACCCTAACCCTAACTCTTCCCCGAAGCCTGACCCTCACCCGTCCCCTAATCCTAACCCGTACGCTGACACTAACCCGCGCCCTCACACGTACGCTCCCCCTAGAGCGTTGTCGTACCCTCACCTGGACCCTAAACCGTCCCCGTCCCCTAACCCTAACCCTAGCCCGAACCCTAACCCTAACCCTTCCCCGAAGCCTGACCCTCACCCGTCCCCTAATCCTAACCCGTACGCTGACACTAACCCGCGCCCTCACACGTACGCTCCCCCTAGAGCGTTGTCGTACCCTCACCTGGACCCTAAACCGTCCCCGTCCCCTAACCCTAACCCTAGCCTGAACCCTAACCCTAAACCTTCCCCGAAGCCTGACCCTCAGCCGTCCCCTAATCCTAACCCGTACGCTGACACTAACCCGCGCCCTCACACGTACGCTCCCCCTAGAGCGTTGTCGTACCCTCACCTGGACCCTAAACAGTCCCCGTCCCCTCACCCTAACCCTAGCCCGAACCCTAACCCTAACCCTTCCCCGAAGCCTGACCCTCACCCGTCCCGTAATCCTAACCCGTACGCTGACACTAAACCGCGCCCTCACACGTACGCTCCCCCTAGCGCGTTGTCGTACCCTCACCTGGACCCTAAACCGTCCCCGTCCCCTAACCCTAACCCTAGCCCGAACCCTAACCCTAACCCTTCCCCGAAGCCTGACCCTCAGCCGTCCCCTAATCCTAACCCGTACGCTGACACTAACCCACGCCCTCACACGTACGCTCCCCCTAGAGCGTTGTCGTACCCTCACCTGGACCCTAAACCGTCCCCGTCCCCTCACCCTAACCCTAGCCCGAACCCTAAACCTAACCCTTCCCCGAAGCCTGACCCTCACCCGTCCCGTAATCCTAACCCGTACGCTGACACTAAACCGCGCCCTCACACGTACGCTCCCCATAGAGCGTTGTCGTACCCTCACCTGGACCCTAAACCGTCCCCGTCCCCTAACCCTAACCCTAGCCCGAACCCTAACCCTAACCCTTCCCCGAAGCCTGACCCTCACCCGTCCCCTAATCCTAACCCGTACGCTGACACTAACCCGCGCCCTCACACGTACGCTCCCCCTAGAGCTTTGTCGTACCCTCACCTGGACCCTAAACCGTCCCCGTCCCCTAACCCTAACCCTAGCCCGAACCCTAACCCTAAACCTTCCCCGAAGCCTGACCCTCAGCCGTCCCCTAATCCTAACCCGTACGCTGACACTAACCCGCGCCCTCACACGTACGCTCCCCCTAGAGCGTTATCGTACCCTCACCTGGACCCTAAACCGTCCCCGTCCCCTAACCCTAGCCCGAATCCTAACCCTAACCCTTCCCCGAAGCCAGACCCTCACCCGTCCCCTAATCCTAACCCGTACGCTGACACTAACCCGCGCCCTCACACGTACGCTCCCCCTAGAGCGTTGTCGTACCCTCACCTGGACCCTAAACCGTCCCCGTCCCCTAACCCTAACCCTAGCCCGAACCCTAACCCTAACCCTTACCCGAAGCCTGACCCTCACCCGTCCCCTAATCCTAACCCGTACGCTGACACTAACCCGCGCCCTCACACGTACGCTCCCCCTAGAGCGTTGTCGTACCCTCACCTTGACCCTAAACCGTCCCAGTCCCCTAACCCTAACCCTAGCCCGAACCCTAACCCTAACCCTTCCCCGAAGCCTGACCCTCAGCCGTCCCCTAATCCTAACCCGTACGCTGACACTAACCCGCGCCCTCACACGTACGCTCCCCCTAGAGCGTTGTCGTACCCTCACATGGACCCTAAACCGTCCCCGTCCCCTAACCCTAACCCTAGCCCGAACCCTAACCCTAACCCTTCCCCGAAGCCTGACCCTCACCCGTCCCCTAATCCTAACCCGTACGCTGACACTAACCCACGCCCTCACACGTACGCTCCCCCTAGAGCATTGTCGTAACCTCACCTGGACCCTAAACCGTCCCCGTCCCCTAACCCTAACCCTAGCCCGAACCCTAACCCTAACCCTTCCCCGAAGCCTGACCCTCACCCGTCCCCTAATCCTAACCCGTACGCTGACACTAACCCGCGCCCTCACACGTACGCTCCCCCTAGAGCGTTGTCGTACCCTCACCTGGACCCTAAACCGTCCCCGTCCCCTAACCCTAACCCTAGCCCGAACCCTAACCCTAACCCTTCCCCGAAGCCTGACCCTCACCCGTCCCCTAATCGTAACCCGTACGCTGACACTAACCCGCGCCCTCACACGTACGCTCCCCCTAGAGCGTTGTCGTACCCTCACCTGGACCCTAAACCGTCCCCGTCCCCTAACCCTAACCCTAGCCTGAACCCTATCCCTAACCCTTCCCCGAAGCCTGACCCTCAGCCGTCCCCTAATCCTAACCCGTACGCTGACACTAACCCGCGCCCTCACACGTCCGCTCCCCCTACAGCGTTGTCATACCCTCACCTGGACCCTAAACCGTCCCGTCCCCTAACCCTAACCCTAGCCCGAACCCTAACCCTAACCCTTCCCCGAAGCCTGACCCTCACCCGTCCCCTAATCCTAACCCGTACGCTGATACTAACCCGCGCCCTCACACGTAAGCTCCCCCTAGAGCGTTGTCGTACCCTCACCTGGACCCTAAACCGTCCCCGTCCACTAACCCTAACCCTAGCCCGAACCCTAACCCTAACCCTTCCCCGAAGCCTGACCCTCAGCCGTCCCCTAATCCTAACCCGTACGCTGACACTAACCCGCGCCCTCACACGTACGCTCCCCCTAGAGCGTTGTCGTACCCTCACCTGGACCCTAAACCGTCCCCGTCCCCTAACCCTAACCCTAGCCCGAATTCTAACCCTAACACTTCCCCGAAGCCTGACACTCACCCGTCCCCTAATCCTAACCCGTACGCTGACACTAACCCGCGCCCTCACACGTACGCTCCCCCTAGAGCGTTGTCGTACCCTCACCTGGACCCTACACCGTCCCCGTCCCCTAACCCTAACCCTAGCCCGAACCCTAACCCTAACCCTTCACCGAAGCCTGACCCTCACCCGTCCCCTAAACCTAACCCGTACGCTGACACTAACCCGCGCCCTCACACGTACGCTCCCCCTAGAGCGTTGTCGTACCCTCACCTTGACCCTAAACCGTCCCCGTCCCCTAACCCTAACCCTAGCCCGAACCCTAACCCTAACCCTTCCCCGAAGCCGGACCCTCAGCCGTCCCCTAATCCTAACCCGTACGCTGACACTAACCCGCGCCCTCACACGTATGCTCCCCCTAGAGCGTTGTCGTACCCTCACCTGGACCCTAAACCGTCCCCGTCCCCTAACCCTAACCCTAGCCCGAACCCTAACCCTAACCCTTCCCCGAAGCCTGACCCTCACCCGTCCCCTAATCCTAACCCGTACGCTGACACTAACCCGCGCCCTCACACGTACGCTCCCCCTAGAGCGTTGTCGTACCCTCACCTGGACCCTAAACCGTCCCCGTCCCCTAACCCTAACCCTAGCCCGAACCCTAACCCTAACCCTTCCCCGAAGCCTGACCCTCACCCGTCCCCTAATCCTAACCCGTACGCTGACACTAACCCGCGCCCTCACACGTACGCTCCCCCTAGAGCGTTGTCGTACCCTCACCTGGACCCTAAACCGTCCCCGTCCCCTAACCCTAACCCTAGCCCGAAGCCTAACCCTAACCCTTCCCCGAAGCCTGACCCTCAGCCGTCCCCTAATCCTAACCCGTACGCTGACACTAACCCGCGCCCTCACACGTACGCTCCCCCTAGAGCGTTGTCGTACCCTCACCTGGACCCTAAACCGTCCCCGTCCCCTAACCCTAACCCTAGCCCGAACCCTAACCCTAACCCTTCCCCGAAGCCTGACCCTCAGCCGTCCCCTAATCCTAACCCGTACGCTGACACTAACCCGCGCCCTCACACGTACGCTCCCCCTAGAGCGTTGTCGTACCCTCACCTGGACCCTAAACCGTCCCCGTCCCCTCACCCTAACCCTAACCCGAACCCTAACCCTAACCCTTCCCCGAAGCCTGACCCTCACCCGTCCCGTAATCCTAACCCGTACGCTGACACTAAACCGCGCCCTCACACGTACGCTCCCCATAGAGCGTTTTCGTACCCTCACCTGGACCCTAAACCGTCCCCGTCCCCTAACCCTAACCCTAGCCCGAACCCTAACCCTAACCCTTCCCCGAAGCCTGACCCTCACCCGTCCCCTAATCCTAACCCGTACGCTGACACTAACCCACGCCCTCACACGTACGCTCCCCCTAGAGCGTTGTCGTACCCTCACCTGGACCCTAAACCGTCCCCGTCCCCTAACCCTAACCCTAGCCCGAACCCTAACCCTAACCCTTCCCCGAAGCCTGACCCTCACCCGTCCCCTAATCCTAACCCGTACGCTGACACTAACCCGCGCCCTCACACGTACGCTCCCCCTAGAGCGTTGTCGTACCCTCACCTGGACCCTAAACCGTCCCCGTCCCCTAACCCTAACCCTAGCCCGAATCCTAACCCTAACCCTTCCCCGAAGCCTGACCCTCACCCGTCCCCTAATCCTAACCCGTACGCTGACACTAACCCACGCCCTCACACTTACGCTCCCCCTAGAGCGTTGTCGAACCCTCACCTGGACCCTAAATCGTCCCCGTCCCCTAACCCTAACCCTAGCCCGAACCCTAACCCTAACCCTTCCCCGAAGCCTGACCCTCAGCCGTCCCCTAATCCTAAGCCGTACGCTGACACTAACCCGCGCCCTCACACGTACGCTCCCCCTAGAGCGTTGTCGTACCCTCACCTGGACCCTAACCCGTCCCCGTCCCCTAACCCTAACCCGAACCCTAACCCTAACCCTTCCCCGAAGCCTGACCCTCACCCGTCCCCTAATCCTAACCCGTACGCTGACACTAACCCGTGCCCTCACACGTACGCTCCCCCTAGAGCGTTGTCGTACCCTCACCTGGACCCTAAACCGTCCCCGTCCCCTAACCCTAACCCTAACCTGAACCCTAACCCTAACCCTTCCCCGAAGCCTGACCCTCAGCCGTCCCCTAATCCTAACCCGTACGCTGACACTAACCCGCGCCCTCACACGTACGCTCCCCCTAGAGCGTTGTCGTACCCTCACCTGGACCCTAAACCGTCCCCGTCCCCTCACCCTAACCCTAGCCCGAACCCTAACCCTAACCCTTCCCCGAAGCCTGACCCTCACCCGTCCCGTAATCCTCACCCGTACGCTGACACTGAACCGCGCCCTCACACGTACGCTCCCCCTAGCGCGTTGTCGTACCCTCACCTGGACCCTAAACCGTCCCCGTCCCCTAACCCTAACCCTAGCCCGAACCCTAACCCTAACCCTTCCCCGAAGCCTGACCCTCAGCCGTCCCCTAATCCTAACCCGTACGCTGACACTAACCCGCGCCCTCACACGTACGCTCCCCCTAGAGCGTTGTCGTACCCTCACCTGGACCCTAAACCGTCCCCGTCCCCTCACCCTAACCCTAGCCCGAACCCTAAACCTAACCCTTCCCCGAAGCCTGACCCTCACCCGTCCCGTAATCCTAACCCGTACGCTGACACTAAACCGCGCCCTCACACGTACGCTCCCCCTAGAGCGTTGTCGTACCCTCACCTGGACCCTAAACCGTCCCCGTCCCCTAACCCTAACCCTAGCCCGAACCCTAACCCTAACCCTTCCCCGAAGCCTGACCCTCAGCCGTCCCCTAATCCTAACCCGTACGCTGACACTAACCCGCGCCCTCACACGTACGCTCCCCCTAGAGCGTTGTCGTACCCTCACCTGGACCCTAAACCGTCCCCGTCCCCTAACCCTAACCCTAGCCCGAAGCCTAACCCTAACCCTTCCCCGAAGCCTGACCCTCAGCCGTCCCCTAATCCTAACCCGTACGCTGACACTAACCCGCGCCCTCACACGTACGCTCCCCCTAGAGCGTTGTCGTACCCTCACCTGGACCCTAAACCGTCCCAGTCCGCTAACCCTAACCCTAGCCCGAACCCTGACCCTAACCCTTCCCCGAAGCCTGACCCTCACCCGTCCCCTAATCCTAACCCGTACGCTGACACTAACCCGCGCCCTCACACGTACGCTCCCCCTAGAGCGTTGTCGTACCCTCACCTGGACCCTAAACCGTCCCCGTCCCCTAACCCTAACCCTAGCCCGAAGCCCAACCCTAACCCTTCCCCGAAGCCTGACCCTCAGCCGTCCCCTAATACTAACCCGTACGCTGACACTAACCCGCGCCCTCAAACGTACGCTCCCCCTAGAGCGTTGTCGTACCCTCACCTGGACCCTGAACCGTCCCCGTCCCCTAACCCTAACCCTAGCCCGAACCCTAATCCTAACCCTTCCCCGAAGCCTGACCCTCAGCCGTCCCCTAATCCTAACCCGTACGCTGACACTAACCCGCGCCCTCACACGTACGCTCCCCCTAGAGCGTTGTCGTACCCTCACCTGGACCCTAAACCGTCCCCGTCCCCTAACCCTAACCCTAGCCCGAAGCCTAACCCTAACACTTCCCCGAAGCCTGACCCTCAGCCGTCCCCTAATCCTAACCCGTACGCTGACACTAACCCGCGCCCTCACACGTACGCTCCCCCTAGAGCGTTGTCGTACACTCACCTGGACCCTGAACCGTCCCCGTCCCCTAACCCTAACCCTAGCCCGAACCCTAACCCTAACCCTTCCCCGAAGCCTGACCCTCAGCCGTCCCCTAATCCTAACCCGTACGCTGACACTAACCCGCGCCCTCACACGTACTCTCCCCCTAGAGCGTTGTCGTACCCTCACCTGGACCCTGAACCGTCCCCGTCCCCTAACCCTAACCCTAGCCCGAAGCCTAACCCTAACCCTTCCCCGAAGCCTGACCCTCAGCCGTCCCCTAATCCTAACCTTACGCTGACACTAACCCGCGCCCTCACACGTACGCTCCCCCTAGAGCGTTGTCGTACCCTCACCTGGACCCTGAACCGTCCCCGTCCCCTAACCCTAACCCTAGCCCGAACCCTAATCCTAACCCTTCCCCGAAGCCTGACCCTCAGCCGTCCCCTAATCCTAACCCGTACGCTGACACTAACCCGCGCCCTCACACGTACGCTCCCCCTAGAGCGTTGTCGTACCCTCACCTGGACCCCAAACCGTCCCCGTCCCCTAACCCTAACACTAGCCCGAACCCTAACCCTAACCCTTCCCCGAAGCCTGACCCTCAGCGGTCCCCTAATCCTAACCCGTACGCTGACACTAACCCGCGCCCTCACACGTACGCTCCCCCTAGAGCGTTGTCGTACCCTCACCTGGACCCTAAACCGTCCCCGTCCCCTAAACCTAACCCTAGCCAGAAGCCTAACCCTAACCCTTCCCCGAAGCCTGACCCTCAGCCGTCCCCTAATCCTAACCCGTACGCTGACACTAACCCGCGCCCTCACACGTACGCTCCCCCTAGAGCGTTGTCGTACCCTCACCTGGACCCTAAACCGTCCCCGTCCCCTAACCCTAACCCTAGCCCGAACCCTAACCCTAACCCTTCCCCGAAGCCTGACCCTCAGCCGTCCCCTAATCCTAACCCGTACGCTGACACTAACCCGCGCCCTCACACGTACGCTCCCCCTAGAGCGTTGTCGTACCCTCACCTGGACCCTAAACCGTCCCCGTCCCCTAACCCTAACCCTAGCCCGAAGCCTAACCCTAACCCTTCCCCGAAGCCTGACCCTCAGCCGTCCCCTAATCCTAACCCGTACGCTGACACTAACCCGTGCCCTCACACGTACGCTCCCCCTAGAGCGTTGTCGTACCCTCACCTGGACCCTAAACCGTCCCCGTCCCCTAACCCTAACCCTAGCCCGAACCCTAACCCTAACCCTTCCCCGAAGCCTGACCCTCAGCCGTCCCCTAATCCTAACCCGTACGCTGACACTAACCCGCGCCCTCACACGTACGCTCCCCCTAGAGCGTTGTCGTACCCTCACCTGGACCCTGAACTATACCCGTCCCCTAACCCTAACCCTAGACCGAACCCTAACCCTAACCCTTCCCCAAAGCTTGACACTCAGCCGTCCCCTAATCCTAACCCGTACGCTGACACTAACCCGCGCCCTCACACGTACGCTCCCCCTAGAGCGTTGTCGTACCCTCACCTGGACCCTGAACCGTCCCCGTCCCCTAACCCTAACCCTAGCCCGAACCCTAACCCTAACCCTTCCCCGAAGCCTGACCCTCAACCGTCCCCTAATCCTAACCCGTACGCTGACACTAACCCGCGCCCTCACACGTACGCTCCCCCTAGAGCGTTGTCGTACCCTCACCTGGACCCTAAACCGTCCCCGTCCCCTAACCCTAACCCTAGCCCGAAGCCTAACCCTAACCCTTCCCCGAAGCCTGACCCTCAGCCGTCCCCTAATCCTAACCCGTACGCTGACACTAACCCGCGCCCTCACACGTACGCTCCCCCTAGAGCGTTGTCGTACCCTCACCTGGACCCTAAACCGTCCCCGTCCCCTAACCCTAACCCTAGCCCGAACCCTAAACCTAACCCTTCCCCGAAGCCTGACCCTCAGCCGTCCCCTAATCCTAACCCGTACGCTGACACTAACCCGCGCCCTCACACGTACGCTCCCCCTAGAGCGTTGTCGTACCCTCACCTGGACCCTAAACCGTCCCCGTCCCCTAACCCTAACCCTAGCCCGAAGCCTAACCCTAACCCTTCCCCGAAGCCTGACCCTCAGCCGTCCCCTAATCCTAACCCGTACGCTGACACTAACCCGCGCCCTCACATGTACGTTCCCCCTAGAGCGTTGTCGTACCCTCACCTGGACCCTGAACCGTCCCCGTCCCCTAACCCTAACCCTAGCCCGAACCCTAACCCTAACCCTTCCCTGAAACCTGACCCTCAGCCGTCCCCTAATCCTAACCCGTACGCTGACACTAACCCGCGCCCTCACACGTACGCTCCCCCTAGAGCGTTGTCGTACCCTCACTTGGACCCTAAACCGTCCCCGTCCCCTAACCCTAACCCTAGCCCGAAGCCTAACCCTAACCCTTCCCCGAAGCCTGACCCTCAGCCGTCCCCTAATCCTAACACGTACGCTGACACTAACCCGCGCCCTCACACGTACGCTCCCCCTAGAGCGTTGTTGTACTCTCACCTGGACCCTAAACCGTCCCCGTCCCCTAACCCTAACCCTAGCCCGAACCCTAACCCTAACCCTTCCCCGAAGCCTGACCCTCAGCCGTCCCCTAATCCTAACCCGTACGCTGACACTAACCCGCGCCCTCACACGTACGCTCCCCCTAGAGCGTTGTCGTACCCTCACCTGGACCCCAAACCGTCCCCGTCCCCTAACCCTAACCCTAGCCCGAACCCTAACCCTAACCCTTCCCCGAAGCCTGACCCTCAGCAGTCCCCTAATCCTAACCCGTACGCTGACACTAACCCGCGCCCTCACACGTACGCTCCCCCTAGAGCGTTGTCGTACCCTCACCTGGACCCTAAACCGTCCCCGTCCCCTAAACCTAACCCTAGCCAGAAGCCTAACCCTAACCCTTCCCCGAAGCCTGACCCTCAGCCGTCCCCTAATCCTAACCCGTACGCTGACACTAACCCGCGCCCTCACACGTACGCTCCCCCTAGAGCGTTGTCGTACCCTCACCTGGACCCTGAACCATCCCCGTCCCCTAACCCTAACCCTAGACCGAACCCTAACCCTAACCCTTCCCCAAAGCCTGACACTCAGCCGTCCCCTAATCCTAACACGTACGCTGACACTAACCCGCGCCCTCACACGTACGCTCCCCCTAGAGCGTTGTCGTACCCTCACCTGGACCCTGAACCGTCCCCGTCCCCTAACCCTAACCCTAGCCCGAACCCTAACCCTAACCCTTCCCCGAAGCCTGACCCTCAACCGTCCCCTAATCCTAACCCGTACGCTGACACTAACCCGCGCCCTCACACGTACGCTCCCCCTAGAGCGTTGTCGTACCCTCACCTGGACCCTAAACCGTCCCCGTCCCCTAACCCTAACCCTAGCCCGAAGCCTAACCCTAACCCTTCCCCGAAGCCTGACCCTCAGTCGTCCCCTAATCCTAACCCGTATGCTGACACTAACCCGCGTCCTCACACGTACGCTCCCCCTAGAGCGTTGTCGTACCCTTACCTGGACCCTGAACCGTCCCCGTCCCCTAACCCTAACCCTAGCCCGAAGCCTAACCCTAACCCTAACCCTTCCCCGAAGCCTGACCCTCAGCCGTCCCCTAATCCTAACCCGTACGCTGACACTAACCCGCGCCCTCACACGTACGCTCCCCCTAGAGCGTTGTCGTACCCTCACCTGGACCCTAAACCGTCCCCGTCCCCTAACCCTAACCCTAGCCCGAACCCTAAACCTAACCCTTCCCCGAAGCCTGACCCTCAGCCGTCCCCTAATCCTAACCCGTACGCTGACACTAACCCGCGCCCTCACACGTACGCTCCCCCTAGAGCGTTGTCGTACCCTCACCTGGACCCTAAACCGTCCCCGTCCCCTAACCCTAACCCTAGCCCGAAGCCTAACCCTAACCCTTCCCCGAAGCCTGACCCTCAGCCGTCCCCTAATCCTAACCCGTACGCTGACACTAACCCGCGCCCTCACATGTACGTTCCCCCTAGAGCGTTGTCGTACCCTCACCTGGACCCTGAACCGTCCCCGTCCCCTAACCCTAACCCTAGCCCGAACCCTAACCCTAACCCTTCCCTGAAGCCTGACCCTCAGCCGTCCCCTAATCCTAACCCGTACGCTGACACTAACCTGCGCCCTCACACGTACGCTCCCCCTAGAGCGTTGTCGTTCCCTCACTTGGACCCTAAACCGTCCCCGTCCCCTAACCCTAACCCTAGCCCGAAGCCTAACCCTAACCCTTCCCCGAAGCCTGACCCTCAGCCGTCCCCTAATCCTAACACGTACGCTGACACTAACCCGCGCCCTCACACGTACGCTCCCCCTAGAGCGTTGTTGTACTCTCACCTGGACCCTAAACCGTCCCCGTCCCCTAACCCTAACCCTAGCCCGAACCCTAACCCTAACCCTTCCCCGAAGCCTGACCCTCAGCCGTCCCCTAATCCTAACCCGTACGCTGACACTAACCCGCGCCCTCACACGTACGCTCCCCCTAGAGCGTTGTCGTACCCTCACCTGGACCCCAAACCGTCCCCGTCCCCTAACCCTAACCCTAGCCCGAACCCTAACCCTAACCCTTCCCCGAAGCCTGACCCTCAGCAGTCCCCTAATCCTAACCCGTACGCTGACACTAACCCGCGCCCTCACACGTACACTCCCCCTAGAGCGTTGTCGTACCCTCACCTGGACCCTAAACCGTCCCCGTCCCCTAAACCTAACCCTAGCCAGAAGCCTAACCCTAACCCTTCCCCGAAGCCTGACCCTCAGCCGTCCCCTAATCCTAACCCGTACGCTGACACTAACCCGCGCCCTCACACGTACGCTCCCCCTAGAGCGTTGTCGTACCCTCACCTGGACCCTGAACCATCCCCGTCCCCTAACCCTAACCCTAGACCGAACCCTAACCCTAACCCTTCCCCAAAGCCTGACACTCAGCCGTCCCCTAATCCTAACCCGTACGCTGACACTAACCCGCGCCCTCACACGTACGCTCCCCCTAGAGCGTTGTCGTACCCTCACCTGGACCCTGAACCGTCCCCGTCCCCTAACCCTAACCCTAGCCCGAACCCTAACCCTAACCCTTCCCCGAAGCCTGACCCTCAACCGTCCCCTAATCCTAACCCGTACGCTGACACTAACCCGCGCCCTCACACGTACGCTCCCCCTAGAGCGTTGTCGTACCCTCACCTGGACCCTAAACCGTCCCCGTCCCCTAACCCTAACCCTAGCCCGAAGCCTAACCCTAACCCTTCCCCGAAGCCTGACCCTCAGTCGTCCCCTAATCCTAACCCGTATGCTGACACTAACCCGCGTCCTCACACGTACGCTCCCCCTAGAGCGTTGTCGTACCCTTACCTGGACCCTGAACCGTCCCCGTCCCCTAACCCTAACCCTAGCCCGAAGCCTAACCCTAACCCTAACCCTTCCCCGAAGCCTGACCCTCAGCCGTCCCCTAATCCTAACCCGTACGCTGACACTAACCCGCGCCCTCACACGTACGCTCCCCCTAGAGCGTTGTCGTACCCTCACCTGGACCCTAAACCGTCCCCGTCCCCTAACCCTAACCCTAGCCCGAACCCTAACCCTAACCCTTCCCCGAAGCCTGACCCTCACCCGTCACCTAATCCTAACCCGTACGCTGACACTAACCCGCGCCCTCACACGTACGCTCCCCCTAGAGCGTTGTCGTACCCTCACCTGGACCCTAAACCGTCCCCGTCCCCTAACCCTAACCCTAGCCCGAATCCTAACCCTAACCCTTCCCCGAAGCCTGACCCTCACCCGTCCCCTAATCCTAACCCGTACGCTGACACTAACCCGCGCCCTCACACGTACGCTCCCCCTAGAGCGTTGTCGTACCCTCACCTGGACCCTAAACCGTCCCCGTCCCCTAACCCTAACCCTAGCCCGAACCCTAACCCTAACCCTTCCCCGAAGCCTGACCCTCACCCGTCCCCTAATCCTAACCCGTACGCTGACACTAACCCACGCCCTCACACGTACGCTCCCCCTAGAGCGTTGTCGAACCCTCACCTGGACCCTAAATCGTCCCCGTCCCCTAACCCTAACCGTAGCCCGAACCCTAACGCTAACCCTTCCCCGAAGCCTGACCCTCAGCCATCCCCTAATCCTAACCCGTACGCTGACACTAACCCGCGCCCTCACACGTACGCTCCCCCTAGAGCGTTGTCGTACCCTCACCTGGACCCTAACCCGTCCCCGTCCCCTAACCCTAACCCGAACCCTAACCCTAACTCTTCCCCGAAGCCTGACCCTCACCCGTCCCCTAATCCTAACCCGTACGCTGACACTAACCCGCGCCCTCACACGTACGCTCCCCCTAGAGCGTTGTCGTACCCTCACCTGGACCCTAAACCGTCCCCGTCCCCTAACCCTAACCCTAGCCCGAACCCTAACCCTAACCCTTCCCCGAAGCCTGACCCTCACCCGTCCCCTAATCCTAACCCGTACGCTGACACTAACCCGCGCCCTCACACGTACGCTCCCCCTAGAGCGTTGTCGTACCCTCACCTGGACCCTAAACCGTCCCCGTCCCCTAACCCTAACCCTAGCCTGAACCCTAACCCTAAACCTTCCCCGAAGCCTGACCCTCAGCCGTCCCCTAATCCTAACCCGTACGCTGACACTAACCCGCGCCCTCACACGTACGCTCCCCCTAGAGCGTTGTCGTACCCTCACCTGGACCCTAAACCGTCCCCGTCCCCTCACCCTAACCCTAGCCCGAACCCTAACCCTAACCCTTCCCCGAAGCCTGACCCTCACCCGTCCCGTAATCCTAACCCGTACGCTGACACTAAACCGCGCCCTCACACGTACGCTCCCCCTAGCGCGTTGTCGTACCCTCACCTGGACCCTAAACCGTCCCCGTCCCCTAACCCTAACCCTAGCCCGAACCCTAACCCTAACCCTTCCCCGAAGCCTGACCCTCAGCCGTCCCCTAATCCTAACCCGTACGCTGACACTAACCCACGCCCTCACACGTACGCTCCCCCTAGAGCGTTGTCGTACCCTCACCTGGACCCTAAACCGTCCCCGTCCCCTCACCCTAACCCTAGCCCGAACCCTAAACCTAACCCTTCCCCGAAGCCTGACCCTCACCCGTCCCGTAATCCTAACCCGTACGCTGACACTAAACCGCGCCCTCACACGTACGCTCCCCATAGAGCGTTGTCGTACCCTCACCTGGACCCTAAACCGTCCCCGTCCCCTAACCCTAACCCTAGCCCGAACCCTAACCCTAACCCTTCCCCGAAGCCTGACCCTCACCCGTCCCCTAATCCTAACCCGTACGCTGACACTAACCCGCGCCCTCACACGTACGCTCCCCCTAGAGCTTTGTCGTACCCTCACCTGGACCCTAAACCGTCCCCGTCCCCTAACCCTAACCCTAGCCCGAACCCTAACCCTAAACCTTCCCCGAAGCCTGACCCTCAGCCGTCCCCTAATCCTAACCCGTACGCTGACACTAACCCGCGCCCTCACACGTACGCTCCCCCTAGAGCGTTATCGTACCCTCACCTGGACCCTAAACCGTCCCCGTCCCCTAACCCTAGCCCGAATCCTAACCCTAACCCTTCCCCGAAGCCAGACCCTCACCCGTCCCCTAATCCTAACCCGTACGCTGACACTAACCCGCGCCCTCACACGTACGCTCCCCCTAGAGCGTTGTCGTACCCTCACCTGGACCCTAAACCGTCCCCGTCCCCTAACCCTAACCCTAGCCCGAACCCTAACCCTAACCCTTACCCGAAGCCTGACCCTCACCCGTCCCCTAATCCTAACCCGTACGCTGACACTAACCCGCGCCCTCACACGTACGCTCCCCCTAGAGCGTTGTCGTACCCTCACCTTGACCCTAAACCGTCCCAGTCCCCTAACCCTAACCCTAGCCCGAACCCTAACCCTAACCCTTCCCCGAAGCCTGACCCTCAGCCGTCCCCTAATCCTAACCCGTACGCTGACACTAACCCGCGCCCTCACACGTACGCTCCCCCTAGAGCGTTGTCGTACCCTCACCTGGACCCTAAACCGTCCCCGTCCCCTAACCCTAACCCTAGCCCGAACCCTAACCCTAACCCTTCCCCGAAGCCTGACCCTCACCCGTCCCCTAATCCTAACCCGTACGCTGACACTAACCCACGCCCTCACACGTACGCTCCCCCTAGAGCATTGTCGTAACCTCACCTGGACCCTAAACCGTCCCCGTCCCCTAACCCTAACCCTAGCCCGAACCCTAACCCTAACCCTTCCCCGAAGCCTGACCCTCACCCGTCCCCTAATCCTAACCCGTACGCTGACACTAACCCGCGCCCTCACACGTACGCTCCCCCTAGAGCGTTGTCGTACCCTCACCTGGACCCTAAACCGTCCCCGTCCCCTAACCCTAACCCTAGCCCGAACCCTAACCCTAACCCTTCCCCGAAGCCTGACCCTCACCCGTCCCCTAATCGTAACCCGTACGCTGACACTAACCCGCGCCCTCACACGTACGCTCCCCCTAGAGCGTTGTCGTACCCTCACCTGGACCCTAAACCGTCCCCGTCCCCTAACCCTAACCCTAGCCTGAACCCTATCCCTAACCCTTCCCCGAAGCCTGACCCTCAGCCGTCCCCTAATCCTAACCCGTACGCTGACACTAACCCGCGCCCTCACACGTCCGCTCCCCCTACAGCGTTGTCATACCCTCACCTGGACCCTAAACCGTCCCGTCCCCTAACCCTAACCCTAGCCCGAACCCTAACCCTAACCCTTCCCCGAAGCCTGACCCTCACCCGTCCCCTAATCCTAACCCGTACGCTGATACTAACCCGCGCCCTCACACGTAAGCTCCCCCTAGAGCGTTGTCGTACCCTCACCTGGACCCTAAACCGTCCCCGTCCACTAACCCTAACCCTAGCCCGAACCCTAACCCTAACCCTTCCCCGAAGCCTGACCCTCAGCCGTCCCCTAATCCTAACCCGTACGCTGACACTAACCCGCGCCCTCACACGTACGCTCCCCCTAGAGCGTTGTCGTACCCTCACCTGGACCCTAAACCGTCCCCGTCCCCTAACCCTAACCCTAGCCCGAATTCTAACCCTAACACTTCCCCGAAGCCTGACACTCACCCGTCCCCTAATCCTAACCCGTACGCTGACACTAACCCGCGCCCTCACACGTACGCTCCCCCTAGAGCGTTGTCGTACCCTCACCTGGACCCTACACCGTCCCCGTCCCCTAACCCTAACCCTAGCCCGAACCCTAACCCTAACCCTTCACCGAAGCCTGACCCTCACCCGTCCCCTAAACCTAACCCGTACGCTGACACTAACCCGCGCCCTCACACGTACGCTCCCCCTAGAGCGTTGTCGTACCCTCACCTTGACCCTAAACCGTCCCCGTCCCCTAACCCTAACCCTAGCCCGAACCCTAACCCTAACCCTTCCCCGAAGCCGGACCCTCAGCCGTCCCCTAATCCTAACCCGTACGCTGACACTAACCCGCGCCCTCACACGTATGCTCCCCCTAGAGCGTTGTCGTACCCTCACCTGGACCCTAAACCGTCCCCGTCCCCTAACCCTAACCCTAGCCCGAACCCTAACCCTAACCCTTCCCCGAAGCCTGACCCTCACCCGTCCCCTAATCCTAACCCGTACGCTGACACTAACCCGCGCCCTCACACGTACGCTCCCCCTAGAGCGTTGTCGTACCCTCACCTGGACCCTAAACCGTCCCCGTCCCCTAACCCTAACCCTAGCCCGAACCCTAACCCTAACCCTTCCCCGAAGCCTGACCCTCACCCGTCCCCTAATCCTAACCCGTACGCTGACACTAACCCGCGCCCTCACACGTACGCTCCCCCTAGAGCGTTGTCGTACCCTCACCTGGACCCTAAACCGTCCCCGTCCCCTAACCCTAACCCTAGCCCGAAGCCTAACCCTAACCCTTCCCCGAAGCCTGACCCTCAGCCGTCCCCTAATCCTAACCCGTACGCTGACACTAACCCGCGCCCTCACACGTACGCTCCCCCTAGAGCGTTGTCGTACCCTCACCTGGACCCTAAACCGTCCCCGTCCCCTAACCCTAACCCTAGCCCGAACCCTAACCCTAACCCTTCCCCGAAGCCTGACCCTCAGCCGTCCCCTAATCCTAACCCGTACGCTGACACTAACCCGCGCCCTCACACGTACGCTCCCCCTAGAGCGTTGTCGTACCCTCACCTGGACCCTAAACCGTCCCCGTCCCCTCACCCTAACCCTAACCCGAACCCTAACCCTAACCCTTCCCCGAAGCCTGACCCTCACCCGTCCCGTAATCCTAACCCGTACGCTGACACTAAACCGCGCCCTCACACGTACGCTCCCCCTAGCGCGTTGTCGTACCCTCACCTGGACCCTAAACCGTCCCCGTCCCCTAACCCTAACCCTAGCCCGAACCCTAACCCTAACCCTTCCCCGAAGCCTGACCCTCAGCCGTCCCCTAATCCTAACCCGTACGCTGACACTAACCCGCGCCCTCACACGTACGCTCCCCCTAGAGCGTTGTCGTACCCTCACCTGGACCCTAAACCGTCCCCGTCCCCTCACCCTAACCCTAGCCCGAACCCTAAAACTAACCCTTCCCCGAAGCCTGACCCTCACCCGTCCCGTAATCCTAACCCGTACGCTGACACTAAACCGCGCCCTCACACGTACGCTCCCCATAGAGCGTTTTCGTACCCTCACCTGGACCCTAAACCGTCCCCGTCCCCTAACCCTAACCCTAGCCCGAACCCTAACCCTAACCCTTCCCCGAAGCCTGACCCTCACCCGTCCCCTAATCCTAACCCGTACGCTGACACTAACCCACGCCCTCACACGTACGCTCCCCCTAGAGCGTTGTCGTACCCTCACCTGGACCCTAAACCGTCCCCGTCCCCTAACCCTAACCCTAGCCCGAACCCTAACCCTAACCCTTCCCCGAAGCCTGACCCTCACCCGTCCCCTAATCCTAACCCGTACGCTGACACTAACCCGCGCCCTCACACGTACGCTCCCCCTAGAGCGTTGTCGTACCCTCACCTGGACCCTAAACCGTCCCCGTCCCCTAACCCTAACCCTAGCCCGAATCCTAACCCTAACCCTTCCCCGAAGCCTGACCCTCACCCGTCCCCTAATCCTAACCCGTACGCTGACACTAACCCACGCCCTCACACTTACGCTCCCCCTAGAGCGTTGTCGAACCCTCACCTGGACCCTAAATCGTCCCCGTCCCCTAACCCTAACCCTAGCCCGAACCCTAACCCTAACCCTTCCCCGAAGCCTGACCCTCAGCCGTCCCCTAATCCTAAGCCGTACGCTGACACTAACCCGCGCCCTCACACGTACGCTCCCCCTAGAGCGTTGTCGTACCCTCACCTGGACCCTAACCCGTCCCCGTCCCCTAACCCTAACCCGAACCCTAACCCTAACCCTTCCCCGAAGCCTGACCCTCACCCGTCCCCTAATCCTAACCCGTACGCTGACACTAACCCGTGCCCTCACACGTACGCTCCCCCTAGAGCGTTGTCGTACCCTCACCTGGACCCTAAACCGTCCCCGTCCCCTAACCCTAACCCTAACCTGAACCCTAACCCTAACCCTTCCCCGAAGCCTGACCCTCAGCCGTCCCCTAATCCTAACCCGTACGCTGACACTAACCCGCGCCCTCACACGTACGCTCCCCCTAGAGCGTTGTCGTACCCTCACCTGGACCCTAAACCGTCCCCGTCCCCTCACCCTAACCCTAGCCCGAACCCTAACCCTAACCCTTCCCCGAAGCCTGACCCTCACCCGTCCCGTAATCCTCACCCGTACGCTGACACTGAACCGCGCCCTCACACGTACGCTCCCCCTAGCGCGTTGTCGTACCCTCACCTGGACCCTAAACCGTCCCCGTCCCCTAACCCTAACCCTAGCCCGAACCCTAACCCTAACCCTTCCCCGAAGCCTGACCCTCAGCCGTCCCCTAATCCTAACCCGTACGCTGACACTAACCCGCGCCCTCACACGTACGCTCCCCCTAGAGCGTTGTCGTACCCTCACCTGGACCCTAAACCGTCCCCGTCCCCTCACCCTAACCCTAGCCCGAACCCTAAACCTAACCCTTCCCCGAAGCCTGACCCTCACCCGTCCCGTAATCCTAACCCGTACGCTGACACTAAACCGCGCCCTCACACGTACGCTCCCCCTAGAGCGTTGTCGTACCCTCACCTGGACCCTAAACCGTCCCCGTCCCCTAACCCTAACCCTAGCCCGAACCCTAACCCTAACCCTTCCCCGAAGCCTGACCCTCACCCGTCCCCTAATCCTAACCCGTACGCTGACACTAACCCGCGCCCTCACACGTACGCTCCCCCTAGAGCGTTGTCGTACCCTCACCTGGACCCTAAACCGTCCCCGTCCCCTAACCCTAACCCTAGCCCGAACCCTAACCCTAAACCTTCCCCGAAGCCTGACCCTCAGCCGTCCCCTAATCCTAACCCGTACGCTGACACTAACCCGCGCCCTCACACGTACGCTCCCCCTAGAGCGTTGTCGTACCCTCACCTGGACCCTAAACCGTCCCCGTCCCCTAACCCTAGCCCGAATCCTAACCCTAACACTTCCCCGAAGCCAGACCCTCACCCGTCCCCTAATCCTAACCCGTACGCTGACACTAACCCGCGCCCTCACACGTACGCTCCCCCTAGAGCGTTGTCGTACCCTCACCTGGACCCTAAACCGTCCCCGTCCCCTAACCCTAACCCTAGCCCGAACCCTAACCCTAACCCTTACCCGAAGCCTGACCCTCACCCGTCCCCTAATCCTAACCCGTACGCTGACACTAACCCGCGCCCTCACACGTACGCTCCCCCTAGAGCGTTGTCGTACCCTCACCTTGACCCTAAACCGTCCCAGTCCCCTAACCCTAACCCTAGCCCGAACCCTAACCCTAACCCTTCCCCGAAGCCTGACCCTCAGCCGTCCCCTAATCCTAACCCGTACGCTGACACTAACCCGCGCCCTCACACGTACGCTCCCCCTAGAGCGTTGTCGTACCCTCACCTGGACCCTAAACCGTCCCCGTCCCCTAACCCTAACCCTAGCCCAAACCCTAACCCTAACCCTTCCCCGAAGCCTGACCCTCACCCGTCCCCTAATCCTAACCCGTACGCTGACACTAACCCGCGCCCTCACACGTACGCTCCCCCTAGAGCGTTGTCGTACCCTCACCTGGACCCTAAACCGTCCCCGTCCCCTAACCCTAACCCTAGCCCGAACCCTAACCCTAACCCTTCCCCGAAGCCTGACCCTCACCCGTCCCCTAATCCTAACCCGTACGCTGACACTAACCCGCGCCCTCACACGTACGCTCCCCCTAGAGCGTTGTCGTACCCTCACCTGGACCCTAAACCGTCCCCGTCCCCTAACCCTAACCCTAGCCCGAACCCTAACCCTAACCCTTCCCCGAAGCCTGACCCTCACCCGTCCCCTAATCCTAACCCGTACGCGGACACTAACCCGCGCCCTCACACGTACGCTCCCCCTAGAGCGTTGTCGTACCCTCACCTGGACCCTAAACCGTCCCCGTCCCCTAACCCTAACCCTAGCCTGAACCCTATCCCTAACCCTTCCCCGAAGCCTGACCCTCAGCCGTCCCCTAATCCTAACCCGTACGCTGACACTAACCCGCGCCCTCACACGTCCGCTCCCCCTACAGCGTTGTCATACCCTCACCTGGACCCTAAACCGTCCCGTCCTCTAACCCTAACCCTAGCCCGAACCCTAACCCTAACCCTTCCCCGAAGCCTGACCCTCACCCGTCCCCTAATCCTAACCCGTACGCTGATACTAACCCGCGCCCTCACACGTACGCTCCCCCTAGAGCGTTGTCGTACCCTCACCTGGACCCTAAACCGTCCCCGTCCACTAACCCTAACCCTAGCCCGAACCCTAACCCTAACACTTCCCCGAAGCCTGACCCTCAGCCGTCCCCTAATCCTAACCCGTACGCTGACACTAACCCGCGCCCTCACACGTATGCTCCCCCTAGAGCGTTGTCGTACCCTCACCTGGACCCTAAACCGTCCCCGTCCCCTAACCCTAACCCTAGCCCGAACCCTAACCCTAACCCTTCCCCGAAGCCTGACCCTCACCCGTCCCCTAATCCTAACCCGTACGCTGACACTAACCCGCGCCCTCACACGTACGCTCCCCCTAGAGCGTTGTCGTACCCTCACCTGGACCCTAAACCGTCCCCGTCCCCTAACCCTAACCCTAGCCCGAACCCTAACCCTAACCCTTCCCCGAAGCCTGACCCTCAGCCGTCCCCTAATCCTAACCCGTACGCTGACACTAACCCGCGCCCTCACACGTACGCTCCCCCTAGAGCGTTGTCGTACCCTCACCTGGACCCTAAACCGTCCCCGTCCCCTAACCCTAACCCTAGCCCGAAGCCTAACCCTAACCCTTCCCCGAAGCCTGACCCTCAGCCGTCCCCTAATCCTAACCCGTACGCTGACACTAACCCGCGCCCTCACACGTACGCTCCCCCTAGAGCGTTGTCGTACCCTCACCTGGACCCTAAACCGTCCCCGTCCCCTAACCCTAACCCTAGCCCGAACCCTAACCCTAACCCTTCCCCGAAGCCTGACCCTCAGCCGTCCCCTAATCCTAAACCGTACGCTGACACTAACCCGCGCCCTCACACGTACGCTCCCCCTAGAGCGTTGTCGTACCCTCACCTGGACCCTAAACCGTCCCCGTCCCCTAACCCTAACCCTAGCCCGAAGCCTAACCCTAACCCTTCCCCGAAGCCTGACCCTCAGCCGTCCCCTAATCCTAACCCGTACGCTGACACTAACCCGCGCCCTCACACGTACGCAACCCCTAGAGCGTTGTCGTACCCTCACATGGACCCTAAACCGTCCCCGTCCCTTAACCCTAACCCTAGCCCGAAGCCTAACCCTAACCCTTCCCCGAAGCCTGACCCTCAGCCGTCCCCTAATCCTAACCCGTACGCTGACACTAACCCGCGCCCTCACACGTACGCTCCCCCTAGAGCGTTGTCGTACCCTCACCTGGACCCTAAACCGTCCCCGTCCCCTAACCCTAACCCTAGCCCGAAGCCTAACCCTAACCCTTCCCCGAAGCCTGACCCTCAGCCGTCCCCTAATCCTAACCCGTACGCTGACACTAACCCGCGCCCTCACACGTACGCTCCCCCTAGAGCGTTGTCGTACCCTCACCTGGACCCTAAACCGTCCCCGTCCCCTAACCCTAACCCTAGCCCGAACCCTAACCCTAACCCTTCCCCGAAGCCTGACCCTCACCCGTCCCCTAATCCTAACCCGTACGCTGACACTAACCCGCGCCCTCACACGTACGCTCCCCCTAGAGCGTTGTCGTACCCTCACCTGGACCCTAAACCGTCCCCGTCCCCTAACCCTAACCCTAGCCCGAAGCCTAACCCTAACCCTTCCCCGAAGCCTGACCCTCAGCCGTCCCCTAATCCTAACCCGTACGCTGACACTAACCCGCGCCCTCACACGTACCCAACCCCTAGAGCGTTGTCGTACCCTCACATGGACCCTAAATCGTCCCCGTCCCCTAACCCTAACCCTAGCCCGAAGCCTAACCCTAACCCTTCCCCGAAGCCTGACCCTCAGCCGTCCCCTAATCCTAACCCGTACGCTGACACTAACCCGCGCCCTCACACGTACGCTCCCCCTAGAGCGTTGTCGTACCCTCACCTGGACCCTAAACCGTCCCCGTCCCCTAACCCTAACCCTAGCCCGAAGCCTAACCCTAACCCTTCCCCGAAGCCTGACCCTCAGCCGTCCCCTAATCCTAACCCGTACGCTGACACTAACCCGCGCCCTCACACGTACGCTCCCCCTAGAGCGTTGTCGTACCCTCACCTGGACCCTAAACCGTCCCCGTCTCCTAACCCTAACCCTAGCCCGAACCCTAACCCTAACCCTTCCCCGAAGCCTGACCCTCAGCCGTCCCCTAATCCTAACCCGTACGCTGACACTAACCCGCGCCCTCACACGTACGCTCCCCCTAGAGCGTTGTCGTACCCTCACCTGGACCCTAAACCGTCCCCGTCCCCTAACCCTAACCCTAGCCCGAACCCTAACCCTAACCCTTCCCCGAAGCCTGACCCTCAGCCGTCCCCTAATCCTAACCCGTACGCTGACACTAACCCGCGCCCTCACACGTACGCTCCCCCTAGAGCGTTGTCGTACCCTCACCTGGACCCTAAACCGTCCCCGTCCCCTAACCCTAACCCTAGCCCGAACCCTAACCCTAACCCTTCCCCGAAGCCTGACCCTCAGCCGTGCCCTAATCCTAACCCGTACGCTGACACTAACCCGCGCCCTCACACGTACGCTCCCCCTAGAGCGTTGTCGTACCCTCACCTGGACCCTAAACCGTCCCCGTCCCCTAACCCTAACCCTAGCCCGAACCCTAACCCTAACACTTCCACGAAGCCTGACCCTCAGCCGTCCCCTAATCCTAACCCGTACGCTGACACTAACCCGCGCCCTCACACGTACGCTCCCCCTAGAGCGTTGTCGTACCCTCACCTGGACCCTAAACCGTCCCCGTCCCCTAACCCTAACCCTAGCCCGAACCCTAACCCTAACCCTTCCCCGAAGCCTGACCCTCAGCCGTCCCCTAATCCTAACCCGTACGCTGACACTAACCCGCGCCCTCACACGTACGCTCCCCCTAGAGCGTTGTCGTACCCTCACCTGGACCCTAAACCGTCCCAGTCCGCTAACCCTAACCCTAGCCCAAACCCTGACCCTAACCCTTCCCAGAAGCCTGACCCTCACCCGTCCCCTAATCCTAACCCGTACGCTGACACTAACCCACGCCCTCACACGTACGCTCCCCCTAGAGCGTTGTCGTACCCTCACCTGGACCCTAAACCGTCCCCGTCCCCTCACCCTAACCCTAGCCCGAACCCTAACCCTAACCCTTCCCCGAAACCTGACCCTCAGCCGTCCCCTAATCCTAACCCGTACGCTGACACTAACCCGCGCCCTCACACGTACGCTCCCCCTAGAGCGTTGTCGTACCCTCACCTTGACCCTAAACCGTCCCCGTCCCCTCACCCTAACCCTAGCCCGAACCCAAACCCTAACCCTTCTCCGAAGCCTGACCCTCACCCGTCCCGTAATCCTAACACGTACGCTGACACTAAACCACGCCCTCACACGTACGCTCCCCCTAGAGCGTTGTCGTACCCTCACCTGGACCCTAAACCGTCCCCGTCCCCTAACCCTAACCCTAGCCCGAACCCTAACCCTAACCCTTCCCCGAAGCCTGACCCTCAGCCGTCCCCTAATCCTAACCCGTACGCTGACACTAACCCGCGCCCTCACACGTACGCTCCCCCTAGAGCGTTGTCGTACCCTCACCTGGTCCCTAAACCGTCCCCGTCCCCTCACCCTAACCCTAGCCCGAACCCTAACCCTAACCCTTCCCCGAAGCCTGACCCTCACCCGTCCCGTAATCCTAACCCGTACGCTGACACTAAACCGCGCCCTCACACGTACGCTCCCCCTAGAGCGTTGTCGTACCCTCACCTGGACCCTAAACCGTCCCCGTCCCCTAACCCTAACCCTAGCCCGAACCCTAACCCTAACCCTTCCCCGAAGCCTAACCCTCACCCATCCCCTAATCCTAACCCGTACGCTGACACTAACCCGCGCCCTCACACGTACACTCCCCCTAGAGCTTTGTCGTACCCTCACCTGGACCCTAAACCGTCCCCGTCCCCTAACCCTAACCCTAGCCCGAACCCTAACCCTAACCCTTCCCCGAAGCCTGACCCTCAGCCGTCCCCTAATCCTAACCCGTACGCTGACACTAACCCGCGCCCTCACACGTACGCTCCCCCTAGAGCGTTGTCGTACCCTCACCTGGACCCTAAACCGTCCCCGTCCCCTAACCCTAACCCTAGCCCGAATCCTAACCCTAACCCTTCCCCGAAGCCTGACCCTCAGCCGTCCCCTAATCCTAACCCGTACGCTGACACTAACCCACGCCCTCACACGTACGCTCCCCCTAGAGCGTTGTCGTACCCTCACCTGGACCCTAAACCGTCCCCGTCCCCTAACCCTAACCCTAGCCCGAACCCTAACCCTAACCCTTCCCCGAAGCCTGACCCTCAGCCGTCCCCTAATCCTAACCCGTACGCTGACACTAACCCGCGCCCTCACACGTACGCTCCCCCTAGAGCGTTGTCGTACCCTCACCTGGACCCTAAACCGTCCCCGTCCCCTAACCCTAACCCTAGCCCGAACCCTAACCCTAACCCTTCCCCGAAGCCTGACCCTCACCCGTCCCCTAATCCTAACCCGTACGCTGACACTAACCCGCGCCCTCACACGTACGCTCCCCCTAGAGCGTTGTCGTACCCTCACCTGGACCCTAAACCATCCCCGTCCCCTAACCCTAACCCTAGCCCGAACCCTAACCCTAACCCTTCCCCGAAGCCTGACCCTCACCCGTCCCCTAATCCTAACCCGTACGCTGACACTAACCCGCGCCCTCACACGTACGCTCCCCCTAGAGCGTTGTCGTACCCTCACCTGGACCCTAAACCGTCCCCGTCCCCTAACCCTAACCCTAGCCTGAACCCTAACCCTAACCCTTCCCCGAAGCCTGACCCTCAGCCGTCCCCTAATCCTAACCCGTACGCTGACACTAACCCGCGCCCTCACACGTACGCTCCCCCTAGAGCGTTGTCGTACCCTCACCTGGACCCTAAACCGTCCGCGTCCCCTAACCCTAACCCTAGCCTGAACCCTAACCCTAACCCTTCCCCGAAGCCTGACCCTCAGCCGTCCCCTAATCCTAACCCGTACGCTGACACTAACCCGCGCCCTCACACGTCCGCTCCCCCTAGAGCGTTGTCATACCCTCACCTGGACCCTAAACCGTCCCGTCCCCTAACCCTAACCCTAGCCCGAACCCTAACCCTAACCCTTCCCCGAAGCCTGACCCTCACCCGTCCCCTAATCCTAACCCGTACGCTGACACTAACCCGCGCCCTCACACGTACGCTCCCCCTAGAGCGTTGTCGTACCCTCACCTGGACCCTAAACCGTCCCCGTCCCCTAACCCTAACCCTAGCCTGAACCCTAACCCTAACCCTTCCCCGAAGCCTGACCCTCAGCCGTCCCCTAATCCTAACCCGTACGCTGACACTAACCCGCGCCCTCACACGTACGCTCCCCCTAGAGCGTTGTCGTACCCTCACCTGGACCCTAAACCGTCCGCGTCCCCTAACCCTAACCCTAGCCTGAACCCTAACCCTAACCCTTCCCCGAAGCCTGACCCTCAGCCGTCCCCTAATCCTAACCCGTACGCTGACACTAACCCGCGCCCTCACACGTCCGCTCCCCCTAGAGCGTTGTCATACCCTCACCTGGACCCTAAACCGTCCCGTCCCCTAACCCTAACCCTAGCCCGAACCCTAACCCTAACCCTTCCCCGAAGCCTGACCCTCACCCGTCCCCTAATCCTAACCCGTACGCTGACACTAACCCGCGCCCTCACACGTACGCTCCCCCTAGAGCGTTGTCGTACCCTCACCTGGACCCTAAACCGTCCCCGTCCACTAACCCTAACCCTAGCCCAAACCCTAACCCTAACCCTTCCCCGAAGCCTGACCCTCACCCGTCCCCTAATCCTAACCCGTACGCTGACACTAACCCGCGCCCTCACACGTACGCTCCCCCTAGAGCGTTGTCGTACCCTCACCTGGACCCTAAACCGTCCCCGTCACCTAACCCTAACCCTAGCCCGAACCCTAACCCTAACCCTTCCCCGAAGCCAGACCCTCACCCGTCCCCTAATCCTAACCCGTACGCTGACACTAACCCGCGCCCTCACACGTACGCTCCCCCTAGAGCGTTGTCGTACCCTCACCTGGACCCTAAACCGTCCCCGTCCCCTAACCCTAACCCTAGCCCGAACCCTAACCCTAACCCTTCCCCGAAGCCTGACACTCACCCGTTCCCTAATCCTAACCCGTACGCTGAAACTAACCCGCGTCCTCACACGTACGCTCCCCCTAAAGCGTTGTCGTACACTCACCTGGACCCTAAACCGTCCCCGTCCCCTAACCCTAACCCTAGCCCGAACCCTAACCCTAACCCTTCCCCGAAGCCTGACCCTCAGCCGTCCCCTAATCCTAACCCGTACGCTGACACTAAACCGCGCCCTCACACGTACGCTCCCCCTAGAGCGTTGTCGTACCCTCACCTGGACCCTAAACCGTCCCCGTCCCCTAACCCTAACCCTAGCCCGAACCCTAACCCTAACCCTTCCCCGAAGCCTGACCCTCACCCGTCCCCTAATCCTAACCCGTACGCTGACACTAACCCGTGCCCTCACACGTACGCTCCCCCTAGAGCGTTGTCGTACCCTCACCTGGACCCTAAACCGTCCCCGTCCCCTCACCCTAACCCTAGCCCGAACCCTAACCCTAACCCTTCCCCGAAGCCTGACCCTCACCCGTCCCGTAATCCTAACCCGTACGCTGACACTAAACCGCGCCCTCACACGTACGCTCCCCCTAGAGCGTTGTCGTACCCTCACCTGGACCCTAAACCGTCCCCGTCCCCTAACCCTAACCCTAGCCCGAACCCTAACCCTAACCCTTCCCCGAAGCCTGACCCTCAGCCGTCCGCTAATCCTAACCCGTACGCTGACACTAACCCGCGCCCTCACACGTACGCTCCCCCTAGAGCGTTGTCGTACCCTCACCTGGACCCTAAACCGTCCCCGTCCCCTAACCCTAACCCTAGCCCGAACCCTAACCCTAACCCTTCCCCGAAGCCTGACCCTCAGCCGTCCCCTAATCCTAACCCGTACGCTGACACTAACCCGCGCCCTCACACGTACGCTCCCCCTAGAGCGTTGTCGTACCCTCACCTGGACCCTAAACCGTCCCCGTCCCCTAACCCTAACCCTAGCCCGAACCCTAACCCTAACCCTTCCCCGAAGCCTGACCCTCACCCGTCCCCTAATCCTAACCCGTACGCTGACACTAACCCGCGCCCTCACACGTACGCTCCCCCTAGAGCGTTGTCGTACCCTCACCTGGACCCTAAACCGTCCCCGTCCCCTAACCCTAACCCTAGCCCGAACCCTAACCCTAACCCTTACCCGAAGCCTGACCCTCACCCGTCCCCAAATCCTAACCCGTACGCTGACACTAACCCGCGCCCTCACACGTACGCTCCCCCTAGAGCGTTGTCGTACCCTCACCTTGACCCTAAACCGTCCCCGTCCCCTAACCCTAACCCTAGCCCGAACCCTAACCCTAACCCTTCCCCGAAGCCTGACCCTCAGCCGTCCCCTAATCCTAACCCGTACGCTGACACTAACCCGCGCCCTCACACGTACGCTCCCCCTAGAGCGTTGTCGTACCCTCACCTGGACCCTAAACCGTCCCCGTCCCCTAACCCTAACCCTAGCCCGAACCCTAACCCTAACCCTTCCCCGAAGCCTGACCCTCACCCGTCCCCTAATCCTAACCCGTACGCTGACACTAACCCGCGCCCTCACACGTACGCTCCCCCTAGAGCGTTGTCGTACCCTCACCTGGACCCTAAACCGTCCCCGTCCCCTAACCCTAACCCTAGCCCGAACCCTAACCCTAACCCTTCCCCGAAGCCTGACCCTCACCCGTCCCCTAATCCTAACCCGTACGCTGACACTAACCCGCGCCCTCACACGTACGCTCCCCCTAGAGCGTTGTCGTACCCTCACCTGGACCCTAAACCGTCCCCGTCCCCTAACCCTAACCCTAGCCCGAACCCTATCCCTAACCCTTCCCCGAAGCCTGACCCTCAGCCGTCCCCTAATCCTAACCCGTACGCTGACACTAACCCGCGCCCTCACACGTACGCTCCCCCTAGAGCGTTGTCATACCCTCACCTGGACCCTAAACCGTCCCGTCCCCTAACCCTAACCCTAGCCCGAACCCTAACCCTAACCCTTCCCCGAAGACTGACCCTCACCCCTCCCCTAATCCTAACCCGTACGCTGACACTAACCCGCGCCCTCACACGTACGCTCCCCCTAGAGCGTTGTCGTACCCTCACCTGTACCCTAAACCGTCCCCGTCCACTAACCCTAACCCTAGCCCGAACCCTAACCCTAACCCTTCCCCGAAGCCTGACCCTCAGCCGTCCCCTAATCCTAACCCGTACGCTGACACTAACCCGCGCCCTCACACGTACGCTCCCCCTAGAGCGTTGTCGTACCCTCACCTGGACCCTAAACCGTCCCCGTCCCCTAACCCTAGCCCGAATCCTAACCCTAACCCTTCCCCGAAGCCTGACACTCACCCGTCCCCTAATCCTAACCCGTACGCTGACACTAACCCGCGCCCTCACACGTACGCTCCCCCTAGAGCGTTGTCGTACCCTCACCTGGACCCTAAACCGTCCCCGTCCCCTAACCCTAACCCTAGCCCGAACCCTAACCCTAACCCTTCCCCGAAGACTGACCCTCAGCCGTCCCCTAATCCTAACCCGTACGCTGACACTAACCCACGCCCTCACACGTACGCTCCCCCTAGAGCGTTGTCGTACCCTCACCTGGACCCTAAACCGGCCCCGTCCCCTCACCCTAACCCTAGCCCGAACCCTAACCCTAACCCTTCCCCGAAGCCTGACCCTCAGCCGTCCGCTAATCCTAACCCGTACGCTGACACTAACCCGCGCCCTCACACGTACGCTCCCCCTAGAGCGTTGTCGTACCCTCACCTGGACCCTAAACCGTCCCCGTCCCCTAACCCTAACCCTAGCCCGAACCCTAACCCTAACCCTTACCCGAAGCCTGACCCTCACCCGTCCCCAAATCCTAACCCGTACGCTGACACTAACCCGCGCCCTCACACGTACGCTCCCCCTAGAGCGTTGTCGTACCCTCACCTTGACCCTAAACCGTCCCCGTCCCCTAACCCTAACCCTAGCCCGAACCCTAACCCTAACCCTTCCCCGAAGCCTGACCCTCAGCCGTCCCCTAATCCTAACCCGTACGCTGACACTAACCCGCGCCCTCACACGTACGCTCCCCCTAGAGCGTTGTCGTACCCTCACCTGGACCCTAAACCGTCCCCGTCCCCTAACCCTAACCCTAGCCCGAACCCTAACCCTAACCCTTCCCCGAAGCCTGACCCTCACCCGTCCCCTAATCCTAACCCGTACGCTGACACTAACCCGCGCCCTCACACGTACGCTCCCCCTAGAGCGTTGTCGTACCCTCACCTGGACCCTAAACCGTCCCCGTCCCCTAACCCTAACCCTAGCCCGAACCCTATCCCTAACCCTTCCCCGAAGCCTGACCCTCAGCCGTCCCCTAATCCTAACCCGTACGCTGACACTAACCCGCGCCCTCACACGTCCGCTCCCCCTAGAGCGTTGTCATACCCTCACCTGGACCCTAAACCGTCCCGTCCCCTAACCCTAACCCTAGCCCGAACCCTAACCCTAACCCTTCCCCGAAGCCTGACCCTCAGCCGTCCCCTAATCCTAACCCGTACGCTGACACTAACCCGCGCCCTCACACGTACGCTCCCCCTAGAGCGTTGTCGTACCCTCACCTGTACCCTAAACCGTCCCCGTCCACTAACCCTAACCCTAGCCCGAACCCTAACCCTAACCCTTCCCCGAAGCCTGACCCTCAGCCGTCCCCTAATCCTAACCCGTACGCTGACACTAACCCGCGCCCTCACACGTACGCTCCCCCTAGAGCGTTGTCGTACCCTCACCTGGACCCTAAACCGTCCCCGTCCCCTAACCCTAGCCCGAATCCTAACCCTAACCCTTCCCCGAAGCCTGACACTCACCCGTCCCCTAATCCTAACCCGTACGCTGACACTAACCCGCGCCCTCACACGTACGCTCCCCCTAGAGCGTTGTCGTACCCTCACCTGGACCCTAAACCGTCCCCGTTCCCTAACCCTAACCCTAGCCCGAACCCTAACCCTAACCCTTCCCCGAAGCCTGACCCTCAGCCGTCCCCTAATCCTAACCCGTACGCTGACACTAACCCACGCCCTCACACGTACGCTCCCCCTAGAGCGTTGTCGTACCCTCACCTGGACCCTAAACCGTCCCCGTCCCCTAACCCTAACCCTAGCCCGAACCCTAACCCTAACCCTTCCCCGAAGCCTGACCCTCAGCCGTCCCCTAATCCTAACCCGTACGCTGACACTAACCCGCGCCCTCACACGTACGCTCCCCCTAGAGCGTTGTCGTACCCTCACCTGGACCCTAAACCGTCCCCGTCCCCTAACCCTAACCCTAGCCCGAACCCTAACCCTAACCCTTCCCCGAAGCCTGACCCTCACCCGTCCCCTAATCCTAACCCGTACGCTGACACTAACCCGCGCCCTCACACGTACGCTCCCCCTAGAGCGTTGTCGTACCCTCACCTGGACCCTAAACCGTCCCCGTCCCCTAACCCTAACCCTAGCCCGAAGCCTAACCCTAACCCTTCCCCGAAGCCTGACCCTCAGCCGTCCCCTAATCCTAACCCGTACGCTGACACTAACCCGCGCCCTCACACGTACGCTCCCCCTAGAGCGTTGTCGTACCCTCACCTGGACCCTAAACCGTCCCCGTCCCCTAACCCTAACGCTAGCCTGAACCCTAACCCTAACCCTTCCCCGAAGCCTGACCCTCAGCCGTCCCCTAATCCTAACCCGTACGCTGACACTAACCCGCGCCCTCACACGTCCGCTCCCCCTAGAGCGTTGTCATACCCTAACCTGGACCCTAAACCGTCCCAGTCCGCTAACCCTAACCCTAGCCCGAACCCTGACCCTAACCCTTCCCCGAAGCCTGACCCTCACCCGTCCCCTAATCCTAACCCGTACGCTGACACTAACCCACGCCCTCACACGTACGCTCCCCCTAGAGCGTTGTCGTACCCTCACCTGGACCCTAAACCGTCCCCGTCCCCTCACCCTAAATCTAGCCCGAACCCTAACCCTAACCCTTCGCCGAAACCTGACCCTCAGCCGTCCGCTAATCCTAACCCGTACGCTGACACTAACCCGCGCCCTCACACGTACGCTCCCCCTAGAGCGTTGTCGTACCCTCACCTGGACCCTAAACCGTCCCCGTCCCCTCACCCTAACCCTAGCCCGAACCCTAACCCTAACCCTTCCCCGAAGCCTGACCCTCACCCGTCCCGTAATCCTAACCCGTACGCTGACACTAAACCGCGCCCTCACACGTACGCTCCCCCTAGCGCGTTGTCGTACCCTCACCTGGACCCTAAACCGTCCCCGTCCCCTAACCCTAACCCTAGCCCGAACCCTAACCCTAACCCTTCCCCGAAGCCTGACCCTCAGCCGTCCCCTAATCCTAACCAGTACGCTTACACTAACCCGCGCCCTCACACGTACGCTCCCCCTAGAGCGTTGTCGTACCCTCACCTTGACCCTAAACCGTCCCCGTCCCCTAACCCTAACCCCAGCCCGAACCCTAACCCTAACCCTTCCCCGAAGCCTGACCCTCACCCGTCCCCTAATCCTAACCCGTACGCTGACACTAACCCGCGCCCTCACACGTACGCTCCCCCTAGAGCGTTGTCGTACCCTCACCTGGACCCTAAACCGTCCCCGTCCCCTAACCCTAACCCTAGCCCGAACCCTAACCCTAACCCTTCCCCGAAGCCTGACCCTCACCCGTCCCCTAATCCTAACCCGTACGCTTACACTAACCCGCGCCCTCACACGTACGCTCCCCCTAGAGCGTTGTCGTACCCTCACCTGGACCCTAAACCGTCCCCGTCCCCTAACCCTAACCCTAGCCTGAACCCTAAACCTAACCCTTCCCCGAAGCCTGACCCTCAGCCGTCCCCTAATCCTAACCCGTACGCTGACACTAACCCGCGCCCTCACACGTCCGCTCCCCCTAGAGCGTTGTCATACCCTCACCTGGACCCTAAACCGTGCCGTCCCCTAACCCTAACCCTAGCCCGAACCCTAACCCTAACCCTTCCCCGAAGCCTGACACTCACCCGTCCCCTAATCCTAACCCGTACGCTGACACTAACCCGCGCCCTCACACGTACGCTCCCCCTAGAGCGTTGTCGTACCCTCACCTGGACCCTACACCGTCCCCGTCCACTAACCCTAACCCTAGCCCGAACCCTAACCCTAACCCTTCCCCGAAGCCTGACCCTCAGCCGTCCCCTAATCCTAACCCGTACGCTGACACTAACCCGCCCCCTCACACGTACGCTCCCCCTAGAGCGTTGTCGTACCCTCACCTGGACCCTAAACCGTCCCCGTCCCCTAACCCTAACCCTAGCCCGAATCCTAACCCTAAACCTTCCCCGATGCCTGACACTCACCCGTCCCCTAATCCTAACCCGTACGCTGACACTAACCCGCGCCCTCACACGTACGCTCCCCCTAGAGCGTTGTCGTACCCTCACCTGGACCCTAAACCGTCCCCGTCCCCTCACCCTAACCCTAGCCCGAACCCTAACCCTAACCCTTCCCCGAAGCCTGACCCTCAGCCGTCCCCTAATCCTAACCCGTACGCTGACACTAACCCGCGCCCTCACACGTACGCTCCCCCTAGAGCGTTGTCGTACCCTCACCTGGACCCTAAACCGTCCCCGTCCCCTAACCCTAACCCTAGCCCGAACCCTAACCCTAACCCTTACCCGAAGCCTGACCCTCACCCGTCCCCAAATCCTAACCCGTACGCTGACACTAACCCGCGCCCTCACACGTACGCTCCCCCTAGAGCGTTGTCGTACCCTCACCTTGACCCTAAACCGTCCCCGTCCCCTAACCCTAACCCTAGCCCGAACCCTAACCCTAACCCTTCCCCGAAGCCTGACCCTCAGCCGTCCCCTAATCCTAACCCGTACGCTGACACTAACCCGCGCCCTCACACGTACGCTCCCCCTAGAGCGTTGTCGTACCCTCACCTGGACCCTAAACCGTCCCCGTCCCCTAACCCTAACCCTAGCCCGAACCCTAACCCTAACCCTTCCCCGAAGCCTGACCCTCACCCGTCCCCTAATCCTAACCCGTACGCTGACACTAACCCGCGCCCTCACACGTACGCTCCCCCTAGAGCGTTGTCGTACCCTCACCTGGACCCTAAACCGTCCCCGTCCCCTAACCCTAACCCTAGCCCGAACCCTATCCCTAACCCTTCCCCGAAGCCTGACCCTCAGCCGTCCCCTAATCCTAACCCGTACGCTGACACTAACCCGCGCCCTCACACGTCCGCTCCCCCTAGAGCGTTGTCATACCCTCACCTGGACCCTAAACCGTCCCGTCCCCTAACCCTAACCCTAGCCCGAACCCTAACCCTAACCCTTCCCCGAAGCCTGACCCTCAGCCGTCCCCTAATCCTAACCCGTACGCTGACACTAACCCGCGCCCTCACACGTACGCTCCCCCTAGAGCGTTGTCGTACCCTCACCTGTACCCTAAACCGTCCCCGTCCACTAACCCTAACCCTAGCCCGAACCCTAACCCTAACCCTTCCCCGAAGCCTGACCCTCAGCCGTCCCCTAATCCTAACCCGTACGCTGACACTAACCCGCGCCCTCACACGTACGCTCCCCCTAGAGCGTTGTCGTACCCTCACCTGGACCCTAAACCGTCCCCGTCCCCTAACCCTAGCCCGAATCCTAACCCTAACCCTTCCCCGAAGCCTGACACTCACCCGTCCCCTAATCCTAACCCGTACGCTGACACTAACCCGCGCCCTCACACGTCCGCTCCCCCTAGAGCGTTGTCATACCCTAACCTGGACCCTAAACCGTCCCAGTCCGCTAACCCTAACCCTAGTCCGAACCCTGACCCTAACCCTTCCCCGAAGCCTGACCCTCACCCGTCCCCTAATCCTAACCCGTACGCTGACACTAACCCACGCCCTCACACGTACGCTCCCCCTAGAGCGTTGTCGTACCCTCACCTGGACCCTAAACCGTCCCCGTCCCCTCACCCTAAACCTAGCCCGAACCCTAACCCTAACCCTTCGCCGAAACCTGACCCTCAGCCGTCCGCTAATCCTAACCCGTACGCTGACACTAACCCGCGCCCTCACACGTACGCTCCCCCTAGAGCGTTGTCGTACCCTCACCTGGACCCTAAACCGTCCCCGTCCCCTCACCCTAACCCTAGCCCGAACCCTAACCCTAACCCTTCCCCGAAGCCTGACCCTCACCCGTCCCGTAATCCTAACCCGTACGCTGACACTAAACCGCGCCCTCACACGTACGCTCCCCCTAGCGCGTTGTCGTACCCTCACCTGGACCCTAAACCGTCCCCGTCCCCTAACCCTAACCCTAGCCCGAACCCTAACCCTAACCCTTCCCCGAAGCCTGACCCTCAGCCGTCCCCTAATCCTAACCAGTACGCTGACACTAACCCGCGCCCTCACACGTACGCTCCCCCTAGAGCGTTGTCGTACCCTCACCTTGACCCTAAACCGTCCCCGTCCCCTAACCCTAACCCCAGCCCGAACCCTAACCCTAACCCTTCCCCGAAGCCTGACCCTCACCCGTCCCCTAATCCTAACCCGTACGCTGACACTAACCCGCGCCCTCACACGTACGCTCCCCCTAGAGCGTTGTCGTACCCTCACCTGGACCCTAAACCGTCCCCGTCCCCTAACCCTAACCCTAGCCCGAACCCTAACCCTAACCCTTCCCCGAAGCCTGACCCTCACCCGTCCCCTAATCCTAACCCGTACGCTTACACTAACCCGCGCCCTCACACGTACGCTCCCCCTAGAGCGTTGTCGTACCCTCACCTGGACCCTAAACCGTCCCCGTCCCCTAACCCTAACCCTAGCCTGAACCCTAAACCTAACCCTTCCCCGAAGCCTGACCCTCAGCCGTCCCCTAATCCTAACCCGTACGCTGACACTAACCCGCGCCCTCACACGTCCGCTCCCCCTAGAGCGTTGTCATACCCTCACCTGGACCCTAAACCGTGCCGTCCCCTAACCCTAACCCTAGCCCGAACCCTAACCCTAACCCTTCCCCGAAGCCTGACACTCACCCGTCCCCTAATCCTAACCCGTACGCTGACACTAACCCGCGCCCTCACACGTACGCTCCCCCTAGAGCGTTGTCGTACCCTCACCTGGACCCTACACCGTCCCCGTCCACTAACCCTAACCCTAGCCCGAACCCTAACCCTAACCCTTCCCCGAAGCCTGACCCTCAGCCGTCCCCTAATCCTAACCCGTACGCTGACACTAACCCGCCCCCTCACACGTACGCTCCCCCTAGAGCGTTGTCGTACCCTCACCTGGACCCTAAACCGTCCCCGTCCCCTAACCCTAACCCTAGCCCGAATCCTAACCCTAACCCTTCCCCGATGCCTGACACTCACCCGTCCCCTAATCCTAACCCGTACGCTGACACTAACCCGCGCCCTCACACGTCCGCTCCCCCTAGAGCGTTGTCATACCCTAACCAGGACCCTAAACCGTCCCCGTCCCCTAGCCCTAACCCTAGCCCGAACCCTAACCCTAACCCTTCCCCGAAGCCTGACCCTCACCCGTCCCCTAATCCTAACCCGTACGCTGACACTAACCCGCGCCCTCACACGTACGCTCCCCCTAGAGCGTTGTCGTACCCTCACCTTGACCCTAAACCGTCCCCGTCCCCTAACCCTAACCCTAGCCCGAACCCTAACCCTAACGCTTCCCCGAAGCCTGACCCTCACCCGTCCCCTAATCCTAACCCGTACGCTGACACTAACCCGCGCCCTCACACGTACGCTCCCCCTAGAGCGTTGTCGTACCCTCACCTGGACCCTAAACCGTCCCCGTCCCCTAACCCTAACCCTAGCCTGAACCCTAACCCTAACCCTTCCCCGAAGCCTGACCCTCAGCCGTCCCCTAATCCTAACCCGTACGCTGACACTAACCCGCGCCCTCACACGTCCGCTCCCCCTAGAGCGTTGTCATACCCTCACCTGGACCCTAAATCGTCCCGTCCCCTAACCCTAACCCTAGCCCGAACCCTAACCCTAACCCTTCCCCGAAGCCTGACCCTCACCCGTCCCCTAATCCTAACACGTACGCTGACACTAACCCGCGCCCTCACACGTACGCTCCCCCTAGAGCGTTGTCGTTCCCTCACCTGGACCCTAAACCGTCCCCGTCCCCTAACCCTAACCCTAGCCCGAACCCTAACCCTAACCCTTCCCCGAAGCCTGACCCTCACCCGTCCCCTAATCCTAACCCGTACGCTGACACTAACCCGCGCCCTCACACGTACGCTCCCCCTAGAGCGTTGTCGTACCCTCACCTGGACCCTAAACCGTCCCCGTCCCCTAACCCTAACGCTAGCCTGAACCCTAACCCTAACCCTTCCCCGAAGCCTGACCCTCAGCCATCCCCTAATCCTAACCCGTACGCTGACATTAACCCGCGCCCTCACACGTCCGCTCCCCCTAGAGCGTTGTCATACCCTCACCTGGACCCTAAACCGTCCCGTCCCCTAACCCTAACCCTAGCCCGAACCCTAAACCTAACCCTTCCCCGAAGCCTGACCCTCACCCGTCCCCTAATCCTAACCCGTACGCTGACACTAACCCGCGCCCTCACACGTACGCTCCCCCTAGAGCGTTGTCGTACCCTCACCTGGACCCTAAACCGTCCCCGTCCCCTAACCCTAACCCTAGCCTGAACCCTATCCCTAACCCTTCCCCGAAGCCTGACCCTCAGCCGTCCCCTAATCCTAACCCGTACGCTGACACTAACCCGCGCCCTCACACGTACGCTCCCCCTAGAGCGTTGTCATACCCTCACCTGGACCCTAAACCGTCCCGTCCCCTAACCCTAACCCTAGCCCGAACCCTAACCCTAACCCTTCCCGAAGCCTGACCCTCACCCGTCCCCTAATCCTAACCCGTACGCTGACACTAACCCGCGCCCTCACACGTACGCTCCCCCTAGAGCGTTGTCGTACCCTCACCTGGACCCTAAACCGTCCCCGTCCACTAACCCTAACCCTAGCCCGAACCCTAACCCTAACCCTTCCCCGAAGCCTGACCCTCAGCCGTCCCCTAATCCTAACCCGTACGCTGACACTAACCCGCCCCCTCACACGTACGCTCCCCCTAGAGCGTTGTCGTACCCTCACCTGGACCCTAAACCGTCCCCGTCCCCTAACCCTAACCCTAGCCCGAATCCTAACCCTAACCCTTCCCCGATGCCTGACACTCACCCGTCCCCTAATCCTAACCCGTACGCTGACACTAACCCGCGCCCTCACACGTACGCTCCCCCTAGAGCGTTGTCGTACCCTCACCTGGACCCTAAACCGTCCCCGTCCCCTAGCCATAACCCTAGCCCGAACCCTAACCCTAACCCTTCCCCGAAGCCTGACCCTCACCCGTCCCCTAATCCTAACCCGTACGCTGACACTAACCCGCGCCCTCACACGTACGCTCCCCCTAGAGCGTTGTCGTACCCTCACCTTGACCCTAAACCGTCCCCGTCCCCTAACCCTAACCCTAGCCCGAACCCTAACCCTAACACTTCCCCGAAGCCTGACCCTCACCCGTCCCCTAATCCTAACCCGTACGCTGACACTAACCCGCGCCCTCACACGTACGCTCCCCCTAGAGCGTTGTCGTACCCTCACCTGGACCCTAAACCGTCCCCGTCCCCTAACCCTAACCCTAGCCTGAACCCTAACCCTAACCCTTCCCCGAAGCCTGACCCTCAGCCGTCCCCTAATCCTAACCCGTACGCTGACACTAACCCGCGCCCTCACACGTCCGCTCCCCCTAGAGCGTTGTCATACCCTCACCTGGACCCTAAACCGTCCCGTCCCCTAACCCTAACCCTAGCCCGAACCCTAACCCTAACCCTTCCCCGAAGCCTGACCCTCACCCGTCCCCTAATCCTAACACGTACGCTGACACTAACCCGCGCCCTCACACGTACGCTCCCCCTAGAGCGTTGTCGTACCCTCACCTGGACCCTAAACCGTCCCCGTCCCCTAACCCTAACCCTAGCCCGAACCCTAACCCTAACCCTTCCCCGAAGCCTGACCCTCACCCGTCCCCTAATCCTAACCCGTACGCTGACACTAACCCGCGCCCTCACACGTACGCTCCCCCTAGAGCGTTGTCGTACCCTCACCTGGACCCTAAACCGTCCCCGTCCCCTAACCCTAACGCTAGCCTGAACCCTAACCCTAACCCTTCCCCGAAGCCTGACCCTCAGCCATCCCCTAATCCTAACCCGTACGCTGACATTAACCCGCGCCCTCACACGTCCGCTCCCCCTAGAGCGTTGTCATACCCTCACCTGGACCCTAAACCGTCCCGTCCCCTAACCCTAACCCTAGCCCGAACCCTAAACCTAACCCTTCCCCGAAGCCTGACCCTCACCCGTCCCCTAATCCTAACCCGTACGCTGACACTAACCCGCGCCCTCACACGTACGCTCCCCCTAGAGCGTTGTCGTACCCTCACCTGGACCCTAAACCGTCCCCGTCCCCTAACCCTAACCCTAGCCTGAACCCTATCCCTAACCCTTCCCCGAAGCCTGACCCTCAGCCGTCCCCTAATCCTAACCCGTACGCTGACACTAACCCGCGCCCTCACACGTACGCTCCCCCTAGAGTTATGTCATACCCTCACCTGGACCCTAAACCGTCCCGTCCCCTAACCCTAACCCTAGCCCGAACCCTAACCCTAACCCTTCCCGAAGCCTGACCCTCACCCGTCCCCTAATCCTAACCCGTACGCTGACACTAACCCGCGCCCTCACACGTACGCTCCCCCTAGAGCGTTGTCGTACCCTCACCTGGACCCTAAACCGTCCCCGTCCACTAACCCTAACCCTAGCCCGAACCCTAACCCTAACCCTTCCCCGAAGCCTGACCCTCAGCCGTCCCCTAATCCTAACCCGTACGCTGACACTAACCCGCGCCCTCACACGTACGCTCCCCCTAGAGCGTTGTCGTACCCTCACCTGGACCCTAAACCGTCCCCGTCCCCTAACCCTAACCCTAGCCCGAATCCTAACCCTAACCCTTCCCCAAAGCCTGACACTCACCCGTCCCCTAATCCTAACCCGTACGCTGACACTAACCCGCGCCCTCACACGTACGCTCCCCCTAGAGCGTTGTCGTACCCTCACCTGGACCCTAAACCGTCCCCGTCCCCTAACCCTAACCCTAGCCCGAACCCTAACCCTAACCCTTCCCCGAAGCCTGACACTCACCCGTCCCCTAATCCTAACCCGTACGCTGACACTAACCCGCGCCCTCACACGTACGCTCCCCCTAGAGCGTTGTCGTACCCTCACCTGGACCCTAAACCGTCCCCGTCCCCTAACCCTAACCCTAGCCCGAACCCTAACCCTAACCCTTCCCCGAAGCCTGACCCTCACCCGTCCCCTAATCCTAACCCGTACGCTGACACTAACCCGCGCCCTCACACGTACGCTCCCCCTAGAGCGTTGTCGTACCCTCACCTGGACCCTAAACCGTCCCCGTCCCCTAACCCTAACCCTAGCCCGAACCCTAACCCTAACCCTTCCCCGAAGCCTGACCCTCACCCGTCCCCTAATCCTAACCCGTACGCTGACACTAACCCGCGCCCTCACACGTACGCTGCCCCTAGAGCGTTGTCGTACCCTCACCTGGACCCTAAACCGTCCCCGTCCCCTAACCCTAACCCTAGCCTGAACCCTAACCCTAACCCTTCCCCGAAGCCTGACCCTCAGCCGTCCCCTAATCCTAACCCGTACGCTGACACTAACCCGCGCCCTCACACGTCCGCTCCCCCTAGAGCGTTGTCATACCCTCACCTGGACCCTAAACCGTCCCGTCCCCTAACCCTAACCCTAGCCCGAACCCTAACCCTAACCCTTCCCCGAAGCCTGACCCTCACCCGTCCCCTAATCCTAACCCGTACGCTGACACTAACCCGCGCCCTCACACGTACGCTCCCCCTAGAGCGTTGTCGTACCCTCACCTGGACCCTAAACCGTCCCCGTCCCCTAACCCTAACCCTAGCCCGAACCCTAACCCTAACCCTTCCCCGAAGCCTGACACTCACCCGTCCCCTAATCCTAACCCGTACGCTGACACTAACCCGCGCCCTCACACGTACGCTCCCCCTAGAGCGTTGTCGTACCCTCACCTGGACCCTAAACCGTCCCCGTCCCCTAACCCTAACCCTAGCCTGAACCCTAACCCTAACCCTTCCCCGAAGCCTGACCCTCAGCCGTCCCCTAATCCTAACCCGTACGCTGACACTAACCCGCGCCCTCACACGTCCGCTCCCCCTAGAGCGTTGTCATACCCTCACCTGGACCCTAAACCGTCCCGTCCCCTAACCCTAACCCTAGCCCGAACCCTAACCCTAACCCTTCCCCGAAGCCTGACCCTCACCCGTCCCCTAATCCTAACCCGTACGCTGACACTAACCCGCGCCCTCACACGTACGCTCCCCCTAGAGCGTTGTCGTACCCTCACCTGGACCCTAAACAGTCCCCGTCCACTAACCCTAACCCTAGCCCGAACCCTAACCCTAACCCTTCCCCGAAGCCTGACCCTCAGCCGTCCCCTAATCCTAACCCGTACGCTGACACTAACCCGCGCCCTCACACGTACGCTCCCCCTAGAGCGTTGTCGTACCCTCACCTGGACCCTAAACCGTCCCCGTCCCCTAACCCTAACCCTAGCCCGAATCCTAACCCTAACCCTTCCCCGAAGCCTGACACTCACCCGTCCCCTAATCCTAACCCGTACGCTGACACTAACCCGCGCCCTCACACGTACGCTCCCCCTAGAGCGTTGTCGTACCCTCACCTGGACCCTAAACCGTCCCCGTCCCCTAACCCTAACCCTAGCCCGAACCCTAACCCTAACCCTTCCCCGAAGCCTGACCCTCACCCGTCCCCTAATCCTAACCCGTACGCTGACACTAACCCGCGCCCTCACACGTACGCTCCCCCTAGAGCGTTGTCGTACCCTCACCTTGACCCTAAACCGTCCCCGTCCCCTAACCCTAACCCTAGCCCGAACCCTAACCCTAACCCTTCCCCGAAGCCTGACCCTCACCCGTCCCCTAATCCTAACCCGTACGCTGACACTAACCCGCGCCCTCACACGTACGCTCCCCCTAGAGCGTTGTCGTACCCTCACCTGCACCCTAAACCGTCCCCGTCCCCTAACCCTAACCCTAGCCTGAACCCTAACCCTAACCCTTCCCCGAAGCCTGACCCTCAGCCGTCCCCTAATCCTAACCCGTACGCTGACACTAACCCGCGCCCTCACACGTCCGCTCCCCCTAGAGCGTTGTCATACCCTCACCTGGACCCTAAACCGTCCCGTCCCCTAACCCTAACCCTAGCCCGAACCCTAACCCTAACCCTTCCCCGAAGCCTGACCCTCACCCGTCCCCTAAAACTAACCCGTACGCTGACACTAACCCGCGCCCTCACACGTACGCTCCCCCTAGAGCGTTGTCGTACCCTCACCTGGACCCTAAACCGTCCCCGTCCCCTAACCCTAACCCTAGCCCGAACCCTAACCCTAACCCTTCCCCGAAGCCTGACCCTCACCTGTCCCCTAATCCTAACCCGTACGCTGACACTAACCCGCGCCCTCACACGTACGCTCCCCCTAGAGCGTTGTCGTACCCTCACCTGGACCCTAAACCGTCCCCGTCCCCTAACCCTAACCCTAGCCTGAACCCTAACCCTAACCCTTCCCCGAAGCCTGACCCTCAGCCGTCCCCTAATCCTAACCCGTACGCTGACACTAACCCGCGCCCTCACACGTCCGCTCCCCCTAGAGCGTTGTCATACCCTCACCTGGACCCTAAACCGTCCCGTCCCCTAACCCTAACCCTAGCCCGAACCCTAACCCTAACCCTTCCCCGAAGCCTGACCCTCACCCGTCCCCTAATCCTAACCCGTACGCTGACACTAACCTGCGCCCTCACACGTACGCTCCCCCTAGAGCGTTGTCGTACCCTCACCTGGACCCTAAACCGTCCCCGTCCCCTAACCCTAACCCTAGCCCGAACCCTAACCCTAACCCTTCCCCGAAGCCTGACCCTCACCCGTCCCCTAATCCTAACCCGTACGCTGACACTAACCCGCGCCCTCACACGTACGCTCCCCCTAGAGCGTTGTCGTACCCTCACCTGGACCCTAAACCGTCCCCGTCCCCTAAACCTAACCCTAGCCTGAACCCTAACCCTAACCCTTCCCCGAAGCCTGACCCTCAGCCGTCCCCTAATCCTAACCCGTACGCTGACACTAACCCGCGCCCTCACACGTCCGCTCCCCCTAGAGCGTTGTCATACCCTCACCTGGACCCTAAACCGTCCCGTCCCCTAACCCTAACCCTAGCCCGAACCCTAACCCTAACCCTTCCCCGAAGCCTGACCCTCACCCGTCCCCTAATCCTAACCCGTACGCTGACACTAACCCGCGCCCTCACACGTACGCTCCCCCTAGAGCGTTGTCGTACCCTCACCTGGACCCTAAACCGTCCCCGTCCCCTAACCCTAACCCTAGCCCGAACCCTAACCCTAACCCTTCCCCGAAGCCTGACCCTCACCCGTCCCCTAATCCTAACCCGTACGCTGACACTAACCCGCGCCCTCACACGTACGCTCCCCCTAGAGCGTTGTCGTACCCTCACCTGGACCCTAAACCGTCCCCGTCCCCTAACCCTAACCCTAGCCCGAACCCTAACCCTAATCCTTCCCCGAAGCCTGAACCTCAGCCGTCCCCTAATCCTAACCCGTACGCTGACACTAACCCGCGCCCTCACACGTACGCTCCCCCTAGAGCGTTGTCGTACCCTCACCTGGACCCTAAACCGTCCCTGTCCCCAAACCCTAACCCTAGCCCGAACCCTAACCCTAACCCTATCCCGAAGCCTGACACTCACCCGTCCCATAATCCTAACCCGTACTCTGACACTGACCCGCGCCCTCACACGTAAGCTCCCCCTAAAGCGTTGTCGTACACTCACCTGGACCCTAAACCGTCCCCGTCCCCTAACCCTAACCCTAGCCCGAACCCTAACCCTAACCCTTCCCCGAAGCCTGACCCACACCCGTCCCCTAATCCTAACCCGTACGCTGACAGTAACCCGCGCCCTCACACGTACGCTCCCCCTAGAGCGTTGTCGTACCCTCACCTGGACCCTACACCGTCCCAGTCCGCTATCCCTAACCCTAGCCCGAACCCTGACCCTAACCCTTCCCCGAAGCCTGACCCTCACCCGTCCCCTAATCCTAACCCGTACGCTGACACTAAACCGCGCCCTCACACGTACGCTCCCCCTAGAGCGTTGTCGTACCCTCACCTGGACCCTAAACCGTCCCCGTCCCCTAACCCTAACCCTAGCCCGAACCCTAACCCTAACCCTTCCCCGAAGCCTGACCCTCACCCGTCCCCTAATCCTAACCCGTACGCTGACACTAACCCGCGCCCTCACACGTACGCTCCCCCTAGAGCGTTGTCGTACACTCACCTGGAACCTAAACCGTCGCCGTCCCCTCACCCTAACCCTAGCCCGAACCCTAAACCTAACCCTTCCCCGAAGCCTCACCCTCACCCGTCCCCTAATCCTAACCCATACGCTGACACTAACCCACGCCCTCACACGTACGCTCCCCCTAGAGCTTTGTCGTACCCTCACCTGGACCCTAAACCGTCCCCGTCCCCTAACCCTAACCCTAGCCCGAAGCCTAACCCTAACCCTTCCCCGAAGCCTGACCCTCAGCCGTCCCCTAATCCTAACCCGTACGCTGACACTAACCCGCGCCCTCACACGTACGCTCCCCCTAGAGCGTTGTCGTACCCTCACCTGGACCCTAAACCGTCCCCGTCCCCTAACCCTAACCCTAGCCCGAATCCTAACCCTAACCCTTCCCCGAAGCCTGACCCTCACCCGTCCCCTAATCCTAACCCGTACGCTGACACTAACCCGCGCCCTCACACGTACGCTCCCCCTAGAGCGTTGTCGTACCCTCACCTGGACCCTAAACCGTCCCCGTCCCCTAACCCTAACCCTAGCCCGAACCCTAACCCTAACCCTTACCCGAAGCCTGACACTCACCCGTCCCCTAATCCTAACCCGTACGCTGACACTAACCCGCGCCCTCACACGTACGCTCCCCCTAGAGCGTTGTCGTACCCTCACCTGGACCCTAAATCGTCCCCGTCCCCTAACCCTAACCCTAGCCCGAACCCTAACCCTAACCCTTCCCCGAAGCCTGACCCTCAGCCGTCCCCTAATCCTAACCCGTACGCTGACACTAACCCGCGCCCTCACATGTACGCTCCCCCTAGAGCGTTGTCGTACCCTCACCTGGACCCTAAACCGTCCCTGTCCCCAAACCCTAACCCTAGCCCGAACCCTAACCCTAACCCTTCCCCGAAGCCTGACCCTCACCCGTCCCCTAATCCTAACCCGTACGCTGACACTAACCCGCGCCCTCACACGTACGCTCCCCCTAGAGCGTTGTCGTACCCTCACCTGGACCCTAAACCGTCTCCGTCCCCTAACCCTAACCCTAGCCCGAACCCTAACCCTAACCCTTCCCCGAAGCCTGACCCTCAGCCCTCCCCAATCCTAACCCGTACGCTGACACTAACCCACGCCCTCACACGTACGCTCCCCCTATAGCGTTGTCGTACCCTCACCTGGACCCTAAACCATCCCCCTCCCCTAACCCTAACCCTAGCCCGAACCCTAACCCTAACACTTCCCCGAAGCCTGACACTCAGCCGTCCCCTAATCCTAAACCATACGCTGACACTAACCCGCGCCCTCACACGTACGCTCCTCCTAAAGCGTTGTTGTACCCTCACGTGTACCCTAAATCGTCCCCGTCCCCTAACCCTAACCCTAGCCCGAACCCTAACCCTAACCCTTCCCCGAATCCTGACCCTCACCCGTCCCCTAATCCTAACCCGTACGCTGACACTAACCCGCGCCCTCACACGTACGCTCCCCCTAAAGCGTTGTTGTACCCTCACGTGGACCCTAAACCGTCCCCGTCGCCTAACCCTAACCCTAGCCCGAACCCTAACCCTAACCGTTCTCCGAAGCCTGACACTCACCCGTCCCCTAATCCTAACCCGTACGCTGACACTAACCCGTGCCCTCACACGTACGCTCCACCTAAAGCGTTGTTGTACCCTCACCTGGACCCTAAACCGTCCCCGTCCCCTAACCCTAACCCTAGCCCGAACCCTAACCCTAACCCTTCCCCGAAGCCTGACCCTCACCCGTCCCCTAATCCTAACCCGTACGCTGACACTAACCCGCGCCCTCACACGTACGCTCCCCCTAAAATGTTGTCGTACACTCACGTGGACCCTAAACCGTCCCCTTCCCCTAACCCTAACCGTAGCCCGAACCCTAACCCTAACCCTTCCCCGAAGCCTGACCCTCACCCGTCCCCTAATCCTAACCCGTACGCTGACACTAACACGCGCCCTCACACGTACGCTCCCCCTAAAGCGCTGTCGTAACCTCACCTGGACCCTAAACCGTCCCCGTCCCCTAACCCTAACCCTAGCCCGAAACCTAACCCTAACCCTTCCCCGAAGCCTGACACTCACCCGTCCCCTAATCCTAACCCGTACGCTGACACTAACCCGGGACCTCACACGTACGCTCCCCCTAATGCGTTGTCGTACCCTCATCTCGACCCTAAACCGTCCCCGTCCCCTAACCCTAACCCTAGCCCGAACCCTAACCCTAACCCTATCCCGAAGCCTGACACTCACCCGTCCCATAATCCTAACCCGTACTCTGACACTGACCCGCGCCCTCACACGTACGCTCCCCCTAAAGCGTTGTCGTACCCTCACGTGGACCCTAAACCATCCCCGTTCCCTAACCCTAACCCTAGCCCGAACCCTAACCCTAACCCTTCCCCGAAGCCTGACCCTCACCCGTTCCCTAATCCTAACCCGTACGCTGAAACTAACCCGCGTCCTCACACGTACGCTCCCCCTAAAGCGTTGTCGTACACTCACCTGGACCCTAAACCGTCCCCGTCCCCTAACCCTAACCCTAGCCCGAACCCTAACCCTAACACTTCCCCGAAGCCTGACCCTCAGCCGTCCACTAATCCTAACCCGTATGCTGACCCTAACCCGCGCCCTCACACATACGCTCCCCCTAGAGCGTTGTCGTACCCTCACCTGGACCCTAAACCGTCCCCGTCCCCTAACCCTAACCCTAGCCCGAACCCTAACCCTAACCCTTCCCCGAAGCCTGACCCGCACCCGTCCCCTAATCCTAACCCGTACGCTGACACTAACCCGCGCCCTCACACGTACGCTCCCCCTAGAGCGTTGTCGTACCCTCACCTGGACCCTAAACCGTCCCAGTCCGCTAACCCTAACCCTAGCCCAAACCCTGACCCTAACCCTTCCCCGAAGCCTGACCCTCACCCGTCCCCTAATCCTAACCCGTACGCTGACAGTAACCCACGCCCTCACACGTACGCTCCCCCTAGAGCGTTGTCGTACCCTCACCTGGACCCTAAACCGTCCCCGTCCCCTCACCCTAACCCTAGCCCGAACCCTAACCCTAACCCTTCCCCGAAACCTGACCCTCAGCCGTCCCCTAATCCTAACCCGTACGCTGACACTAACCCGCGCCCTCACACGTACGCTCCCCCTAGAGCGTTGTCGTACCCTCACCTGGACCCTGAACCGTCCCCGTCCCCTAACCCTATCCCTAGCCCGAACCCTAACCCTAACCCTTCCCCGAAGCCTGACCCTCAGCCGTCCCCTAATCCTAACCCGTACGCTGACACTAACCCGCGCCCTCACACGTACGCTCCCCCTAGAGCGTTGTCGTACCCTCACCTGGACCCTAAACCGTCCCCGTCCCCTAACCCTAACCCTAGCCCGAAGCCTAACCCTAACCCTTCCCCGAAGCCTGACCCTCAGCCGTCCCCTAATCCTAACCCGTACGCTGACACTAACCCGCGCCCTCACACGTACGCTCCCCCTAGAGCGTTGTCGTACCCTCACCTGGACCCTAAACCGTCCCCGTCCCCTCACCCTAACCCTAGCCCGAACCCTAACCCTAACCCTTCCCCGAAGCCTGACCCTCACCCGTCCCGTAATCCTAACCCATACGCTGACACTAAACCGCGCCCTCACACGTACGCTCCCCCTAGAGCGTTGTCGTACCCTCACCTGGACCCTAAACCGTCCCCGTCCCCTAACCCTAACCCTAGCCCGAACCCTAACCCTAACCCTTCCCCGAAGCCTGACCCTCACCCGTCCCCTAATCCTAACCCGTACGCTGACACTAACCCGCGCACTCACACGTACGCTCCCCCTAGAGCGTTGTCGTACACTCACCTGGACCCTAAACCGTCGCCGTCCCCTCACCCTAACCCTAGCCCGAACCCTAAACCTAACCCTTCCCCGAAGCCTCACCCTCACCCGTCCCCTAATCCTAACCCATACGCTGACACTAACCCGCGCCCTCACACGTACGCTCCCCCTAGAGCTTTGTCGTACCCTCACCTGGACCCTAAACCGTCCCCGTCCCCTAACCCTAACCCTAGCCCGAAGCCTAACCCTAACCCTTCCCCGAAGCCTGACCCTCAGCCGTCCCCTAATCCTAACCCGTACGCTGACACTAACCCGCGCCCTCACACGTACGCTCCCCCTAGAGCGTTGTCGTACCCTCACCTGGACCCTAAACCGTCCCCGTCCCCTAACCCTAACCCTAGCCCGAATCCTAACCCTAACCCTTCCCCGAAGCCTGACCCTCACCCGTCCCCTAATCCTAACCCGTACGCTGACACTAACCCGCGCCCTCACACGTACGCTCCCCCTAGAGCGTTGTCGTACCCTCACCTGGACCCTAAACCGTCCCCGTCCCCTAACCCTAACCCTAGCCCGAACCCTAACCCTAACCCTTACCCGAAGCCTGACACTCACCCGTCCCCTAATCCTAACCCGTACGCTGACACTAACCCGCGCCCTCACACGTACGCTCCCCCTAGAGCGTTGTCGTACCCTCACCTGGACCCTAAATCGTCCCCGTCCCCTAACCCTAACCCTAGCCCGAACCCTAACCCTAACACTTCCCCGAAGCCTGACCCTCAGCCGTCCCCTAATCCTAACCCGTACGCTGACACTAACCCGCGCCCTCACATGTACGCTCCCCCTAGAGCGTTGTCGTACCCTCACCTGGACCCTAAACCGTCCCTGTCCCCAAACCCTAACCCTAGCCCGAACCCTAACCCTAACCCTTCCCCGAAGCCTGACCCTCACCCGTCCCCTAATCCTAACCCGTACGCTGACACTAACCCGCGCCCTCACACGTACGCTCCCCCTAGAGCGTTGTCGTACCCTCACCTGGACCCTAAACCGTCTCCGTCCCCTAACCCTAACCCTAGCCCGAACCCTAACCCTAACCCTTCCCCGAAGCCTGACCCTCAGCCCTCCCCAATCCTAACCCGTACGCTGACACTAACCCACGCCCTCACACATACGCTCCCCCTATAGCGTTGTCGTACCCTCACCTGGACCCTAAACCATCCCCGTCCCCTAACCCTAACCCTAGCCCGAACCCTAACCCTAACACTTCCCCGAAGCCTGACCCTCAGCCGTCCCCTAATCCTAAACCATACGCTGACACTAACCCGCGCCCTCACACGTACGCTCCCCCTAAAGCGTTGTTGTACCCTCACGTGTACCCTAAATCGTCCCCGTCCCCTAACCCTAACCCTAGCCCGAACCCTAACCCTAACCCTTCCCCGAATCCTGACCCTCACCCGTCCCCTAATCCTAACCCGTACGCTGACACTAACCCGCGCCCTCACACGTACGCTCCCCCTAAAGCGTTGTTGTACCCTCACGTGGACCCTAAACCGTCCCCGTCGCCTAACCCTAACCCTAGCCCGAACCCTAACCCTAACCGTTCTCCGAAGCCTGACACTCACCCGTCCCCTAATCCTAACCCGTACGCTGACACTAACCCGTGCCCTCACACGTACGCTCCACCTAAAGCGTTGTTGTACCCTCACCTGGACCCTAAACCGTCCCCGTCCCCTAACCCTAACCCTAGCCCGAACCCTAACCCTAACCCTTCCCCGAAGCCTGACCCTCACCCGTCCCCTAATCCTAACCCGTACGCTGACACTAACCCGCGCCCTCACACGTACGCTCCCCCTAAAATGTTGTCGTACACTCACGTGGACCCTAAACCGTCCCCTTCCCCTAACCCTAACCGTAGCCCGAACCCTAACCCTAACCCTTCCCCGAAGCCTGACCCTCACCCGTCCCCTAATCCTAACCCGTACGCTGACACTAACACGCGCCCTCACACGTACGCTCCCCCTAAAGCGCTGTCGTAACCTCACCTGGACCCTAAACCGTCCCCGTCCCCTAACCCTAACCCTAGCCCGAAACCTAACCCTAACCCTTCCCCGAAGCCTGACACTCACCCGTCCCCTAATCCTAACCCGTACGCTGACACTAACCCGGGACCTCACACGTACGCTCCCCCTAATGCGTTGTCGTACCCTCATCTCGACCCTAAACCGTCCCCGTCCCCTAACCCTAACCCTAGCCCGAACCCTAACCCTAACCCTATCCCGAAGCCTGACACTCACCCGTCCCATAATCCTAACCCGTACTCTGACACTGACCCGCGCCCTCACACGTACGCTCCCCCTAAAGCGTTGTCGTACCCTCACGTGGACCCTAAACCATCCCCGTTCCCTAACCCTAACCCTAGCCCGAACCCTAACCCTAACCCTTCCCCGAAGCCTGACCCTCACCCGTTCCCTAATCCTAACCCGTACGCTGAAACTAACCCGCGTCCTCACACGTACGCTCCCCCTAAAGCGTTGTCGTACACTCACCTGGACCCTAAACCGTCCCCGTCCCCTAACCCTAACCCTAGCCCGAACCCTAACCCTAACACTTCCCCGAAGCCTGACCCTCAGCCGTCCACTAATCCTAACCCGTATGCTGACCCTAACCCGCGCCCTCACACATACGCTCCCCCTAGAGCGTTGTCGTACCCTCACCTGGACCCTAAACCGTCCCCGTCCCCTAACCCTAACCCTAGCCCGAACCCTAACCCTAACCCTTCCCCGAAGCCTGACCCGCACCCGTCCCCTAATCCTAACCCGTACGCTGACACTAACCCGCGCCCTCACACGTACGCTCCCCCTAGAGCGTTGTAGTACCCTCACCTGGACCCTAAACCGTCCCAGTCCGCTAACCCTAACCCTAGCCCAAACCCTGACCCTAACCCTTCCCCGAAGCCTGACCCTCACCCGTCCCCTAATCCTAACCCGTACGCTGACAGTAACCCACGCCCTCACACGTACGCTCCCCCTAGAGCGTTGTCGTACCCTCACCTGGACCCTAAACCGTCCCCGTCCCCTCACCCTAACCCTAGCCCGAACCCTAACCCTAACCCTTCCCCGAAACCTGACCCTCAGCCGTCCCCTAATCCTAACCCGTACGCTGACACTAACCCGCGCCCTCACACGTACGCTCCCCCTAGAGCGTTGTCGTACCCTCACCTGGACCCTGAACCGTCCCCGTCCCCTAACCCTATCCCTAGCCCGAACCCTAACCCTAACCCTTCCCCGAAGCCTGACCCTCAGCCGTCCCCTAATCCTAACCCGTACGCTGACACTAACCCGCGCCCTCACACGTACGCTCCCCCTAGAGCGTTGTCGTACCCTCACCTGGACCCTAAACCGTCCCCGTCCCCTAACCCTAACCCTAGCCCGAAGCCTAACCCTAACCCTTCCCCGCAGCCTGACCCTCACCCGTCCCCTAATCCTAACCCGTACGCTGACACTAACCCGCGCCCTCACACGTACGCACCCCCTAGAGCGTTGTCGTACCCTCACCTGGACCCTAAACCGTCCCCGTCCCCTAACCCTAACCCTAGCCCGAACCCTAACCCTAACCCTTCCCCGAAGCCTGACCCTCAGCCGTCCCCTAATCCTAACCCGTACGCTGACACTAACCCGCGCCCTCACACGTACGCTCCCCCTAGAGCGTTGTCGTACCCTCACCTGGACCCTAAACCGTCCCCGTCCCCTAACCCTAACCCTAGCCCGAACCCTAACCCTAACCCTTTCCCGAAGGCTGACCCTCACCCGTCCCCTAATCCTAACCCGTACGCTGACACTAACCCGCGCCCTCACACGTACGCTCCCCCTAAAGCGCTGTCGTACCCTCTCCTGGACCCTAAACCGTCCCCATCCCCTAACCCTAACCCTAGCCCGAACCCTAACCCTAACCCTTCCCCGAAGCCTGACCCTCACCCGTCCCCTAATCCTAACCCGTACGCTGACACTAACACGCGCCCTCACACGTACGCTCCTCCTAAAGCGCTGTCGTAACCTCACCTGGACCCTAAACTGTCCCCGTCCCCAAACCCTAACCCTAGCCCGAAACCTAACCCTAACCCTTCCCCGAAGCCTGACCCTCACCCGTCCCCTAATCCTAACCCGTACGCTGACACTAACCCGGGCCCTCACACGTACGCTCCCCCTAGAGCGTTGTCGTACCGTCATCTCTACCCTAAACCGTCCCCGTCCCCTAACCCTAACCCTAGCCCGAACCCTAACCCTAACCCTATCCCGAAGCCTGACACTCACCCGTCCCATAATCCTAACCCGTACTCTGACACTGACACGCGCCCTCACACGTACGCTCCCCCTAGAGCGTTGTCGTACCCTCACGTGGACCCTAAACAGTCCCCGTCCCCTAACCCTAACCCTAGCCCGAACCCTAACCCTAAACCTTCCCCGAAGCCTGACCCTCACCCGACCCCTAATCCTACCCCGTACGCTGACAGTAACCCACGCCCTCACACGTACGCTCCACCTAAAACGCTGTCATACCATCACCTGGACCCTAAACCGTGCCGTCCCCTAACCCTAAACCTAGCCCGAACCCTAACCCTAACCCTTCTCCGAATCCTGAAACTCACCCGTCCTCTAATCCTAACCCGTACGCTGACACTAACCCGCGCCCTCACACGTAGCTCCCAATAATGCGTTGTCGTACCCTCACCTGGACCCTAAACCGTCCCCGTCCCCTATCCCTAACCCTAGCCCGAACCCTAAACCTAACCCTTGCCCGAAGCCTGACCCTCACCCGTCCCCTAATCCTAACCCGTACGCTGACACTAATCCGCGCCCTCACACGTACGCTCCCCCTAAAGCGCTGTCGTAACCTCACCTGGACCCTAAACCGTCCCCATCCCCTAACCCTAACCCTAGCCCGAACCCTAACCCTAACCCTTCCCCGAAGCCTGACCCTCAGCCGTCCCCTAATCCTAACCCGTACGCTGACACTAACCCGGGCCCTCACACGTACGCTCCCCCTAATGCGTTGTCGTACCCTCATCTGGACCCTAAACCGTCCCCGTCCCCTAACCCTAACCCTAGCCCGAACCCTAACACTAACCCTTCCCCGAAGCCTGACACTCACACGTCCCATAATCCTAACCCGTACTCTGACACTGACCCGCGCCCACACACGTACGCTCCCCCTAAAGCGTACTCGTACGCTCACGTGGACCCTAAACCGTCCCCGTTCCCTAAACCTAACCCTAGCCCGAACCCTAACCCTAACACTTCCCCGAAGCCTGACGCTCACCCGTCCCCTAATCCTAACCCGTACGCTGACACTAAACCGCGCCCTCACACGTACGCTCCCCCTAAAGCGTTGTCGTACCCTCACCTGGACCCTAAACCGTCCCCGTCCCCTAACCCTAACCCTAGACCGAACCCTAACCCTAACCCTTCCCCGAAGCCTGACCCTCACCCGTCCCCTAATCCTAACCCGTACGCTGATACTAACCCGCGCCCTCACACGTACGCTCCCCCTAAAGCGTTGTTGTACCCTCACGTGGACCCTAAACTGTCCCTGTCCCCTAACCCTAACCCTAGCCCGAACCCTAACCCTAACACTTCCCCGAAGCCTGACCGTCACCCGTCCCCTAATCCTAACCGGTACGCTGACACTAACCCGCGCCCTCACAGGTACGCTCCCCCTAAAGCGTTGTCGTACCCTCACCTGGACCCTAAACCGTCCCCGTCCCCTAACCCTAACTCTAGCCCGAACCCTAACCCTAACCCTTCCCCGAAGCCAGACCCTCACCCGTCCCCTAATCCTAATCCGTACGCTGACACTAACCCGCGCCCTCACACGTACGCTCCCCCTAATGCGTTGTCGTACCCTCATCTGGACCCTAAACCGTCCCCTAACCCTAACCCTAACCCTAGCCCGAACCCTAACCCTTCCCCGAAGCCTGACCCTCACCCGTCCCCTAATCCTAACCCGTACTCTGACACTGACCCGCGCCCTCACACGTACGCTCCCCCTAAAGCGTTGTCGTACCCTCACGTGGACCCTAAACCATCCCCGTTCCCTAACCCTAACCCTAGCCCAAATCCTAACCCTTCCCCGAAGCCTGACGCTCACCCGTCCCCTAATCCTAACCCGTACGCTGACACTAACCCGCGCCCTCACACGTACGCTCCCCTAATGCGTTGTCGTACCCTCACCTGGACCCTAAACTGTCCCCGTCCCCTAACCCTAACACTAGCCCGAACACTAACCCTAAAACTTCCCCGAAGCCTGACCCTCACCCGTCCCCTAATCCTAACCCGTACGCTGACACTAACCCGCGCCCTCACACGGACGCTCCCCCTAAAGCGTTGTTGTACCCTCACGTGTACCCTAAACCGTCCCCGTCCCCTATCCCTTACCCTAGCCAGAACCCTAACCCTAACCCTTCCCCGAAGCCTGACCCTCACCCGTCCTCTAATCCTAACCCGTACGCTGACACTAACCCGCGCCCTCACACGTACGCTCCCCCTAAAGCGTTGTCGTACCGTCACCTGGACCCTAAACCGTCCCCGTCCCCTAACCCTAACCCTAGCCCGAATCCTAACCCTAGCCCTTCCCCGAAGCCTGACCCTCAGCCGTCCGCTAATCCTAACCCGTACGCTGACACTAACCCGCGCCCTCACACGTACGCTCCCCCTAAAGCATTGTCGTACCCTCACCTGGACCCTAAACCGTCCCCGTCCCCTATCCCTAGGCCGAACCCTAACCCTAACCCTTCCCCGAAGCCTGACCCTCACCCGTCCCCTAATCCTAACCCGTACGCTGACACTAACCCTTGCCCTCACACGTACGCTCCCGCTAAAACGTTGCTGCGCCCTCACTTGGACCCTAAACCGTCCCCGTCCCCTAACCTTAGCCCGAACCCTAACCCTAACCCTTCCCCGAAGCCTGACCCTCACCCGTCCCCTAATCCTAACCCGTACGCTGACACTAACCCGCGCCCTCACACGTCCGCTCCCCCTAAAACGTTGTCGTACCCTCATCTGGACCCTAAACCGTCCCTGTCCCCTAACTCTAACCCTAGCCCGAACCCTAACCCTAACCCTTCCCCGAAGCCTGACACTCAGCCGTTCCCTAATCCTAACCCGTACGCTGAAACTAACCCGCGCCCTCACATGTACGCTCCCCCTAAAGCGTTGTCGTACCCTCACCTGGACCCTAAACCGTCCCCGTCCCCTAACCCTAACCCTAGCCCGAACCCTAACCCTAACCCTTTCCCGAAGGCTGACCCTCACCCGTCCCCTAATCCTAACCTGTACGCTGACACTGACCCGCGCCCTCACACGTAAGCTCCCCCTAACGCGTAGTCGTACCCTCACGTGGACCCTAAACCGTCCCCTAACCCTAACCCTAACCCTAGACCGAACCCTAACCCTAACCCTTCCCCGAAGCCTGACCCTCACCCGTCCCCTAATCCTAACCCGTACTCTGACACTGACCCGCGCCCTCACACGTACGCTCCCCCTAAAGCGTTGTCGTACCCTCACGTGGACACTAAACCGTCCCCGTTCCCTAACCCTAACCCTAGCCCGAACCCTAACCCTTCCCCGAAGCCTGACGCTCACCCGTCCCCTAATCCTAACCCGTACGCTGACACTAACCCGCGCCCTCACACGTACGTTCCCCTAATGCGTTGTCGTACCCTCACCTGGACCCTAAACTGTCCCCGTCCCCTAACCCTAACACTAGCCCGAACACTAACCCTAAAACTTCCCCGAAGCCTGACCCTCACCCGTCCCCTAATCCTAACCCGTACGCTGACACTAACCCGCGCCCTCACACGTAGGCTCCCCCTAAAGCGTTGTTGTACCCTCACGTGGACCCTAAACCGTCCCCGTCGCCTAACCCTAACCCTAGGCCGAACCCTAACCCTAACCCTTCCCCGAAGCCTGACCCTCACCCGTCCCATAATCCTAACCCTTACGCTGACACTAACCCGCGCCCTCACACGTACGCTCCCCCTAAAGCGTTGTCGTACCCTCACCTGGACCCTAAACCGTCCCCGTCCCCTAACCCTAGCCCGAACCCTAACCCTAACCCTTCCCCGAAGCCTGACCCTCACCCGTCCCCTAATCCTAACCCGTACGCTGACACTAACCCGCGCCCTCACACGTCCGCTCCCCCTAAAACGTTGTCGTACCCTCATCTGGACCCTAAACCGTCCCCGTCCCCTAACTCTAACCCTAGCCCGAACCCTAACCCTAACCCTTCCCCGAAGCCTGACACTCACCCGTTCCCTAATCCTAACCCGTACGCTGAAACTAACCCGCACCCTCACATGTACGCTCGCCCTAAAGCGTTGTCGTACCCTCACCTGGACCCTAAACCGTCCCCGTCCCCTAACCCTAACCCTAGCCCGAACCCTAACCCTAACCCTTTCCCGAAGGCTGACCCTCACCCGTCCCCTAATCCTAACCCGTACGCTGACACTAACCCGCGCCCTCACACGTAAGCTCCCCCTAACGCGTAGTCGTACCCTCACGTGGACCCTAAACCGTCCCCGTCCCCTAACCCTAACCCTAGCCCGAACCGTAACCCTAAACCTTCCCCGAATCCTGACCCTCACCCGTCCGCTAATCCTAACCCGTACGCTGACACTAACCCGCGCACTCACACGTACGCTCCCCCTAAAGCGTTGTGCTACCCTCACCTGGACCCTAAACCGTCCCCGTCCCCTAACCCTAACCGTAGCCCGAACCCTAACCCTAACCCTTCCCCGAAGCCTGATCCTCACCCGTCCCTTAATCCTAACACGTACGCTGACACTAACCCGCGCCCTCACACGTACGCTCCCCCTAAAGCGTTGTCGTACCCTCACCTGGACCCTAAACCATCCCCGTCCCCTAACCCTAACCCTAGCCCGAACCATAACACTAAGCCTTCTCCGAAGCCTGACCCTCAGCCGTTCCCTATTCCTAACCCGTACGCTGACACTAACACGTGCCCTCACACGTACGCTCCCCCTAAAGCGTTCTCGTACCCTCACCTGGACCCTAAACCGTCCCCGTCCCGTACACCTAACCCGAACCCTAACCCTAACACTTCCTCGAAGCCTGACCCTCACCCGTCCCCTAATCCTAACCCGTACGCTGACACTAACCCGCGCCCTCACACGTACGCTCCCCCTAAAGCGTTGTCGTACCCTCACCTGGACCCTAAACCGTCCCCGTCCCCTAACCCTAACCCTAGCCCGAAACCTAACCCTAACCCTTCCCCGAAGCCTGACACTCACCCGTCCCCTAATCCTAACCAATACGCTGACACTAACCCGCGCCCTCACACGTAGGCTCCCCCTAAAGCGTTGTCCTACCCTCAGCTGGACCCTAAACCGTTCCCGTCCCCTAACCCTAACCCTAGCCCGAACCCTAACCCTAACCCTTTCCCGAAGGCTGACCCTCACCCGTCCCCTAATCCTAACCCATACGATGACACTAACCCGCGCCCTCACACGTACGCTCCCCCTAAAGCGTTGTCGTACCCTCACCTGGACCCTAAACCGTCCCAGTCCCCTAACCCTAACCCTAGCCCGAATCCTAACCCTAACCCTTCCCCGAAGCCTGACCCTCACCCGTCCCCTAATCCTAAACCGTACGCTGACACTAACCCGCGCCATCACACGTACGCTCCCCCTAAAGTGTTGTCGTACCCTCACCTGGACCCTAAACCGTCCCCTAACCCTAACCCTAACCCTAGCCCGAACCCTAACCCTAACCCTTCCCCGAAGCCTGACCCTCACCCGACCATAATCCTAACCCGTACGCTGACACTAACCCGCGCCCTCGAACGTACGCTCCCCCTGAAGCGTTGTCGTACCCTCACCTGGACCCTAAACCGTCCCCGTCCCCTAACCCTAACCCTAGCCCGAACCCTAACCCTAACCCTTCCACGAAGCCTGACCCTCACCCGTCCCCTAATCCTAACCCGTATGCTGACACTAACCCGCGCCCTCACACGTACGCTCCCCCTAAAACCTTGTCGTACCCTCACCTGGACCCTAAACCGTCCCCGTCCCCTAACCCTAACCCTAGCCCGAACCCTAACCCTAACCCTTCCCCGAAGCCTGACCCTCACCCGTCCCCTAATCCTAACCCGTACGCTGACACTAACCTGCGCCCTCACACGTACGCTCCCCCTAAAGCGTTGTCGTACCCTCAACTGGACCCTAAACCGTCCCCGTCCCCTAACCCTAACCCTAGCCCGAACACTAACCCTAACACTTCCCCGAAGCCTGACCCTCACCCGTCCCCTAATCCTAACCAATACGCTGACACTAACCCGCGCCTTCACACGTACGCTCCCCCTAAGCGATGTCGTACCCTCACCTGGACCCTAAACCGTCCCCGTCCCCTAACCCTAACCCTAGCCCGAACCGTAACCCTAAACCTTCCCCGAATCCTGACCCTCACCCGTCCCCGAAAACTAACCCATACGCTGACACTAACCCGCGCCCTCACACGTATGATCCCCCTAAAGCGTTCTCGTACCCTCACCTGGACCCTAAACCGTCCCCGTCCCCTAACCTTAACCCTAGCCCGAACCCTAACCCTAACCGTTCCCCGAAACCTGACCCTCACCCGTCCCCTAATCCTAACCCGTACTCTGACACTAACCCGTTCCCTCACACGTACGCTCCCCCTAAAGCGTTGTCGTACCCTCACCTGGACCCTAAACCGTCCCCGTCCCCTAACCCTAACCCTAGCCCGAACCCTAACCCTAACACTTCCCCGAAGCCTGACCCTCACCCGTCCCTTAATCCTAACCCGTACGCTGACACTAACCCACGCCCTCACACGTACGCTCCCCCTAGAGCGTTGTCGTACCCTCACCTGGACCCTAAACCGTCCCCGTCCCCTAACCCTAGCCCGAATCCTAACCCTAACCCTTCCCCGAAGCCTGACCCTCACCTGTCCCCTTATCCTAACCCGTACGCTGACACTAACCCGTGCCCTCACACGTACGCTCCCCCTAAAGCGTTGTCGTACCCTCACCTGGACCCTAAACCGTCCCCGTCCCCTAACCCTAACCCTAGCCCGATCCTTAACCCTAACCCTTCCCCGAAGCCTGACCCTCACCCGTCCCCTAATCCTAACCCGTACGCTGACACTAACCCGCGCCCTCACACGTACGCTCCCCCTAAAGCGATGTCGTACCCTCACCTGGACCCTAAACAGTCCCCGTCCCCTAACCCTAACCCTAGCCCGAACCCTAACCCTAACCCTTCCCCGAAGCCTGACCCTAACCCGTCCCCTAATCCCAACCCGTACGCTGACACTAACCCGCGCCCTCACACGTACGCTCCCCCTAAAGCGTTCTGGTACCCTCACATGTACCCTAAACCGTCCCCGTCCCCTAACCCTTACCCTAGCCCGAACCCTAACCCTAACCCTTCCCCGAAGCCTGACCCTCAGCCGTCCCCTAATCCTAACCCGTACGCTAATACTAACCCGCTCCCTCACACGTACGCTCCCCCAAAGCGTTGTCGTACCCTCACCTGGACCCTAAACTGTCCCCGTCCCCGTCCCCTGACCCTAGCCCGGACCCTAACCCTAACCCTTCCCCGAGGCCTGACCCTCACCCGTCATCTAATCCTAACCCGTACGCTAACACTAACCCGCGCCCTCACACGTACGCTCCCCCTAAAGCGTTGTCGTACCCTCACCTGGACCCTAAACCGTCCCCGTCCCCTAACCCTAACCCTAGCCCGAACCCTAACCCTTACCCGAAGCCTTACCCTAACCCGTCCCCTAATCCTAACCCGTACCCTAACACTAACCCGTTCCCTCACACGTATGCTCACCCTAAACCATTGTCGTACCCTAACCTGTCCCCTAAACCGTCCCCGTCCTCTAACCCTAACCCTAATCCTTACCCGAAGCCTTACCCTAACCCGTCCCCTAATCCTAACCCGTACGCTAACACTAACCCATGCCCTCACACGTACGCTCACCCTAAACCATTGTCGTACCCTAACCTGTCCCCTAAACCGTCCCCGTCCCCTAACCCTAACCCTAACCTCTCCCCTAAACCGTCCCTGTCCCCTAAACCTAACCCTTCCCCTAACCCGTCCCCTAACCCGTCCCCTAATCCTAACCCTTACGCTAACACTAACCCGCGCCCTCACACGTACGCTCACCCTAAGCCGTTGTCTTACCCTAACCTGTACCCTAAACCGTCCCTGTCCCCTAACCCTAACCTTAACCCTATCGCTTACCTGAAACCTTACCCTAACCCGTCCCCTAATCCTAACCCGTACGCTAACACTAACCCGTGCCCTCACACGTATGCTCACCCTAAACCGTTGTCGTACCCTAACCTGTACCCTAAACTGTCCCCGTCCCTTAACCCTAACCCTAACCCTTACCCGCAGCCTTACTCTAACCCGTCACCTAATCCTAGCCCGTACGCTAACACTAACCCGTACCCTAACACGTACGCTCATCCTTAACCATTGTCGCACCCTAACCTGTACCCTAAACTGTCCCTCTCCCCTAACCCTAACCCTAACCCTTACCTGAAGCCTTACCCTCACCCGTCCCCTAATCCTAACCCGTACACTAACACTAAACCTTACCCTTACATGTACGCTATCCCTAAACCGTTGTCGTACCCTAACCTGTACCCTAAACCGTCCCCGTTCCCTAACCGTAACCCTAACCCGAAGCATTACCCTAACACTTACCCTAATCCTAAACGGTACACTACACTGACCTGTACCCTAACACTTTCGCTCACCCTAAACCATTGTCGCATCCTAATTCATACCTGTTCCCTAACCCTAACCTTAACCCTAACCCTAAACCCACTTATAGCACTATAGCTCAGGAAAATTAAAATAACAAGAAACAACCACCGCAAAGTTTAGGGCTGCTCTGTTTACAAGAGCCTCGACTACGGTACAAATTAAATATCCTTGAAAGAGAGAAATGGATAAAGAAGTTTTCGTACTTACGTACAATGAATATCACTCAACAATGAAATCAATGTCGTCAGGCCCGTACAAGCATAATGAATGGATTTAGGTACGATGATTCAAAGGAAATAAGTCACACAGAAAAAGAAACTTATCATAAGATATCACTTATAGAGGGAATGTAAACTTGGCTACACATGAACTGAATTACAAAACAGAACAGAGTCTCACATTTAGAAAACAAACTTATGCTTTCTTAAGGGGAATGGTGAGTTGGGGTGCTGCGTAAAACCAGAGATTGAAATTAGCACAGATCCTATTCCATAAGCCAAATATGTAATAGACAAGATATACTCCTTGCTCAACGAATTAGACTCAACACCGCCTATTCACCGCAGAGGAATATATCTGACAATAAGAATATTAAAACGTATGTATTTATATGTCTCCGTAAGAGAATCAAGTGTGTGTAGAGCAGTATACACAGCCGTGAAAATCAACTAAACCCCATTATTAAAATAAATTTCAAAAACAAAGACAGTGAAGGAGAGAAAGTTCTTAAATAATTCGTTCAGGGCTTGTGATGAAACTTGGATTTACCACATCTACACCCACAGCTGGGTGAGACATAAGGCAGGACATTTGGGGCTGAGAGGATTGGTGAGGTTCGGTGAGCAAATGCAGACCCTTTGAAGTAATACGGTATGCTACCCATTCCATGGGTCCCAACTCTCCTGGTTTAAGGGATTCTTCCTACAGCTAAAACATGCATGGGAAACCCAGAGGATTGTACACCATGTGATCGGGCAACGTTTCTAAAACCCATCTCATTTTTTGTCCCCTGGTACACGGGTTCGCCATTCCAGACGCTTTACTAAAAATCTCCCCACGTGGAGAGTCAGTGCCTTAAAACTCCTGTTTGGCACAGTTAGCAATTTCTGCGGAGGTTGAACGGGAATAGGGAGAACCAATGAGAGACTAGCTGTAGGTGTTTGGACGGTCACATTTCACTCTAATTTCCCACCAGGAAGAGGAATTAACAAAAGGCTCAGCGTGCCGTGATGAAACAAGATTAGGGCCTGAAGCAATCCTGCAGTTCTGCGGCCAGCCCACAAGAAAGCGAGTTGAAGAAAGGACCTCAGGGGCACTGTAATTCATAAACCTGCAGAGTTATAAATGACAGCTATCGTCCAAAAATATATTGAGGTAAGGCTGCGAAGAGGACTTGAAAGCATGGCACAATTGCAGGAAATATATTTCAGGAGGTAGATGGAAACTGCATTTAAAGCATATGAAAAGCGGCAGAACTTTGACAATGATGCACTTGGCCAAAAAGGGCGTATGCGTTTTTTTCCTGAATACATGCAGGAAAAAACGCATACGCTCTTTTTGTCCAAATAAGCAAGCCTGCAACGGAGATCTGCACTACAATGAAGTCTCACTTCCCACCGGTCAAAAGGGCCATCTGAAAAAAGTGTAAAAACCAGAAAGGCAGGACAGGCCATGGAGAACAGGGAGCCTTGTTATGCTGATGGGTGGGATGTAAATGGCCAACAGCCACTCTGGAGAAGTGTATGGTGTTTCCTGAAACCTCTAAAAAACAAAGCTACAGAGCCTAGGTTGCTTCCACTTATGGCCTATAGCTTAGGAAAATTAAAATCAACAAGACACAGCCACCCCAAAGTTTAGGGCTGCTGTGTTTACAAGAACCTCGACTACGGTACAATTTAAATATCCCAGAAAGAGGAAAATGGATAAAGAAGTTGTGGTACTTATGTACAATGGAATATCACTCAGCAATGAAATCAATATCATCAGGCCCGTAGGAGCATAATGAGTGGATTTAGGTACGATGATTCTAAGGAAATAAGTCACACAGATAAAGAAACTTATCATAAGATATCGCTTATAGAGGGAATGTAAACTTGGCTACACATGAACTGAATTACAAAACAGAACAGAGTCTCACATTTAGAAAACAAACATGTTTGCTTAAGGGGAAAGGTGAGTTGGGGTGCTGCATAAATCCAGAGATTGAAATTAGCAGAGATACCGTTCCATAAGCCAGTAATAGACAAGATATACTCCTTGTTCAACGAAGTGGACTCAACACCCCCTATTCACCGCAGAGGAATATATCTGACTAGTAAGAATCTTAAAACCTATGTATTTATATGTCTCCGTAAGAGAATCAAGTGTGCATCGAGCGGCATAAACACAGCAGTGCAAATCAGCTAAACCCCATTATAAAAATAAATTTTAAAATCAAAACACAAAGACAGTGAAAGAGAGAGAAATTCTTAAATAACTCGTTCAGGGCTTGTGATGAAACCTGGATTTACCACATCTACACCCACAGCTGAGTGAGGCATAAGGCTGGACACTTGGGGCTGTGAGGATTGGTGAGGTTCGGTGAGCAAATGCAGACCCTTTGAAGTAGTACTGCGTGCTACCCATTCCATGGGTCCCAACCCTCCAGGTTTAAGGGATTCTTCCTACAGCTAAAACATGCGTGGGAAACCCAGAGGATGGTCCACAGTGTGATCGGGCAAGGTTTCTAAAACGCATCTCATTATTCGTCCTCTGGTACTCGGGTTCGCCATTCCAGACGCTTTACTAACAATCTCCCCACTTGGAGAGTCAGTGCTTGTAACCTCCTGTTTGGCACATCGTTTGGCAGCGATGTACTTGGCCAAAAAGGGCGTATGCGTTTTTTCCTGAGTATATTCAGGATAAAACGCATACACACTTTTTGGCCAACGAAGCAAGCGGGAAATTCAAATCTGCACTACAAAGAAGTCTCATCCTAACACGTACCCTAACCCTATCCCGCTACCGTACCCTAACCTGTACCTGAGACCGTACCCGTTCCCTAACCCTAACCCTTACCCTAAGCTGTACACGAACACTAACCCGTACGCTAACATGTACCCTAACAGTAACACATAGCCATACACTAAACTTTATCCTAACCCTACCCCGTATCCTAACCCTTTCCCTAAACCGTACCATAACCCGTATCCTAATCCTAACCCATCCCCTAACACTAACCCATAACCTAACCTGTACCCTAATCCTAACCCATACACTAACACGTACCCTAACCCTAACCCGTTGTCATACCCTAACCTGTAACCTAATCCGTACCCATTCCCTAACCCTAACCCTTACACTATCCCGTACCATAATCCTAACCTGTACACTAACACTAAACCGTACCCTAACACTTACCCTACTCCTAACCCGTGGTCATACCCTAAACTGTACCCCAAACCATACCCGTCCCCTAACCCTAACCCTAAACCTTACCCTAAACCATACCCTAATCCTAACCCATACACTAACACTAAACTGTACCCTAACACGTACCCTAACCCTAACCCTTTGTTGTTCCCTATCCTGTACCCTAAACTGTACCCCTTCCTTAACACTAAACCTAACCCTAACCCGTACCTAACACTAACCCATACACTAAACCTAACCATAACCCTGAACGTAAACCGTACCTGAATCCTAACCCATACCCTAACACTAACCCATACCTTAACCCGTACCCTAACACTAAACCATAGCCATACCCTAAACTGTACCCTAACACTAACCCGTACCATAACCATAACACTAAACCATACTCTAAGCTGTACAATAATCCTAACCCGTACCCTAACCCTAAACCCTAATCCTTACCCCTAGCTTAATTTTGTTTTTTTGTATTTAAAAAAATATCTTCTTGGGTTAAAACAAACTAGCAGAACAACAAAATAGGGGGCTTCGCTGGTGGTGCAGTGGTTAGAATCTGCCTGCTAATGCAGGGCACACAGGTTCGAGCCCTGGTCTGGGAGGATGCCACATGCCGTGGAGCAACTAGGCCCATAAGCCACAACCAGTGAGCCCTCGCATCTGGAGCCTGTGCTCTGCAACAAGAGAGGCCGCGATAGTGAGAGCCCCGCGCACCGAGATCAAGAGTGGCCCCCGCTCGCCACAACTAGAGAAAGCCCTCACACGGAAACTCAGACCCAACACAACAAAAATAAATAAATAAATAATAAACTCCTACCCCCCCCCAGAAAAAGAACAACAAAATAAAACAGAAAGTAACCTGAGTGTCCCTCCAAAAGCTGAGTCTGAAATAGCTGGAACTTCTGTTCTGTGGACTGTTATGTGGCCTATACAAGTGTGAGAGCTGCATCTGTTTGTCTACAGTGAGAAGCATGATATTCCAGATGTAGAGAACACCTGGATAAAATGAGAACTCTACACATTATGCTGGTCGCTTCAGTAAATGGGAAAGGATGGCAAGTGGTAAAATATTATCTTTTCCTTTCATTTTTTAAATTTCACTTGTTACAAAGAACTTCAATTATAATTGTACTTTAAAAAAGTAACAATGGAAATTTAAAAGAAAAAATATATATTGTGTGTTCAGTTACGTTTCATAGAATTATGAAATGCTCCACCCTCTGGCCATTACCTGAAAAAGCAGCTTTAAAACCTATGCTAATTGTCACTTCATATGAACAAGTCCTGCAGGGCTGTAAAGGAAACCTGCCTTCATCATGTCTTGCGGGAGGTAAAGGCCAAAGTATTTCAAAATGTGGCACATATTTCAAGAAAACCATTTGAAGAACTAAGCTGTAATAACCGTTTGAAAAATAAAAGGACGTGCCTGAAAGCTCAATTTCAAAGGATTATGAGACACATGCAAATCCAACCACACAGAGGTATCAGCTCACACCATTCAGAATAACCATCAGGAAAGAAACTACAAACGATCAATGCTGAAGAGGTTGTGGAGAAATGCATACCCTTCATTTGAAGTGGGACGTAACCTGGTAAGAGTCACTAATGGGAACAGGGTGGAGGTGCCTTTAAAAGGTAAACATTGAGCTACTATATGATCCAGCAGGCCCACTCCTGGGCCTATAAGAAGACAGAATTGGAAAGACACAGGCAGGCAAATCTGCACTGCAGCAGTATTACAATAGCCAAGACATGGAAGCAACCAAAAGTCCATCAACAGGTGAGTGGACAAAGAGGAACTGTTACATGTAGAGATGGAATATTAGCTCGGGAAAAAAATGAAACAATGCCATTTGCAGCACCATAGATGAGTCTAGAGGTAACCATGCAACTTGTAGTAAGTGAGAAAGCGAAAGACACCTAACATATATCACTTATAGGTGTTACCTGAAAATTGATAACAATGAAGATATTTCCACAGAGAAAGTCAATCACAGATTCATTGAACAAACTTATGGTTCCCCAAATCGAAAGGTGTGAGGATTGGATACATTATAATATTGGGGTTAACATAGATATAGAAACACATGTGAAATATATAATCACCAAAGACCTACGGAATACCAAGAGAAGACCACTCAACATTGTGTCATAACCTACCTGGGAAAAGGTTCCGAAGAAGAATAGATATACGTGTGTGTGTGAAAGGACCACATCTTGCACACCTAGAACAAACAAAACATTGTAATCAAATTTGTTGCGATAAAAAATAAAAATTAAATTAAAAATATGAACAAGAAATAATGAGACATAAACTGAAAGGAATTTCTCCTGGCACATCCCATTCTAATTTTCAACCTAGAACAGGACTTCCATTAAGGCTCTGTTGCCCTGGTAGCCAGATTTGGTAAAGGAGAAATGCTGCCGCCTTGTGGCTGTTTCACACAACAGCAGCTTTAAACCAAGAGGTAATGGTCACTTAATATTCAAAATATGTGCAGCACTGTAAAGGACACCGGGCCTCAAAAATGTCCTGGGGTCGTAATCGACCAGAAAATTCAAAAGACGTCAACATTTCAAGAAGACAATGTCAAGAGGCATATTTTACGCACATTTTGTCCTTTCTTTTTTTTCTCTTTAAAATAAAAGGGAATTGAAAAATGCGCAACATCAGCAATGAATAAAGCCATGCAAATCCAATTACAGAAATGTTCACCTCACAGCCGTCAGAATGTTCTTCAGCAAAAAGTCTACAAAGAATAAATGCTGAAGGGGTTTCAGAGAACTGTGTACACTCCAGCTGCTGGGGGGGATGTAAACTGGTAACAGCCAGTAGTGAGAACATAATGGAGGTGCGTTTAAGGGTAAAAATTGAGCTACCATGTGATCTGGTAGGTCCTTTGATGTGCCTATCACCTGAGCAGAGCAGAATGGAAAAGACACAGGCTGGCAATCCTGCACTGCAGAAATATTTAACATAGCCAAGACTTGGAAGAAACCAAAATGTCCATCAACAGAAAAATGCACAAAGAGGAAGTGGTCCATGTAAACAATGGAATATAAGCCATGGAAAACAATGAAACAGTGCCGTTTGCACCACCATATAAGGACCTAGAGATAATCACTCAAATTAAAGAAAGTGAAAGACAGATATCCTATGACATCACTTCTAGGTGTTACCTAAAAGTTGATACTCATGAACTTATTTCCAAGAGAAGGAAAAGCATGGATTAAGAAAAAAAATTATGTTTAACCAATGGAAAAGTGTAAGGAATGTGTGAATTAGGATATGAGGGTTAACAGACATGTACTAATACATATGAAATATGTAATCACAAAATACCTATGGAATACCAAGAGAGGTCTAGGCAACACTCTGTAATAACCTACACGGTAAAGAATGCAAAGATAAATGACAGATACATTGATATAATGAACCAGATTCTGTACACCTAGGAGAAACAAAATATTTTTATCAAGTTTGCTCTGATAATTAATAAAAATTAAATTTATAAAACAAACAAGAAGTAAGGAGATATAAGCTCTTGGGGATGTGCTCTGGCACATTCCACTCTAATTTGCAGCCTACTAACACGATTTCCAGGAAGGCTCTGCTGCCCAAAAACCCAGAGTTGGAAATGTAGAAATTCTGCTGCCTTGTGGCCGTTTTCCGCAAGAGCGGCGTTAAGCCCACAGCTAATGTTCTCTTAACATTCACAAGGACTCAGGGCTGCAAAGGACACCTGCCCTAAACAACTGTGCTGAGGTAGGGAATGGACAATAAAATTCAAAACTGGCAAATTTTTCAAGACGATAGTATGAAGAGGTAAGTTTGACTCACTCTCTTGTTTAAAAAAAGGAAAATGGGTGAAAGCTCAACCTCAGGAATTATTAGACTCATGCAAATCTAATGTACAAAAAGGTTTCAACTCACACCAGTCGACTGACCATCAGCAAAAGGTCTACAGACAATAAATTCTGAAGGGGTTTTAGAGAACTGTGTACCCTCTAGCTGCTGGTGAGATGTAACGTGGTAAGAGCCAATAATGAGAACAGAAAGGAGCTACGATTAAAAGTAAAAGTTGAGGTACCATTCGATGCAGCAGTCACACCACTGGGCCTCTCACCTGAGAAGACCAGAATCGAGAAGACGCGGGCTGCAAAAGCTGCACTGCAGCCTTATTCACAATAGCCAAGACAGTGAAGCCACCAAAATGTCCATCAACAGATGTATGGATGAAGAAGAAGT